>NC_070610.1:24556447-24860263 GCF_027172205.1 Podarcis raffonei | reverse complement strand
CCCCCTGATTTTCTTGTTTTATCTTTTTGTGAACCACTTTGAGGTTTGTTTGTTTTTTAATCAAGCGGTGCATAGATTTTATGGAACAGAAATAGATAAAATACCTTACACCACTTATAATACTGTGCATTTTAAAAAAAACAAAAAACCACACACCTAACTGCTTTACAGTGTCTGTCTCAAAGTAGTTCAGAGCTTGGTGACTTTCTCCTGGCCACTTAATGAGGTTCCTGGTCAACTGGCCTCTGTTCCTTACAACAGTTCATGACTCAAAATTTCATCAAGCGCACCACAATGAGTTCTTGAAGGAGTAAGAGTCTATAATATAGTGGTAACAATATGCTTCAGAATATTCGGGATCTCAAGTAGCATGACTGGGGAAAACCTCCACATGCACCTTTTAAGAGCTGTTTGTGGACTACACAATTCAAGTCTAGCTTAACTCATTATAGTGACATCTCATATATTCACATGAACCCCAGTGAATAGCATATGTTCCAGTTCATATAAATAACAGGTACAAGAGAGGGGGCTTTTTTTAATGGCAGCCCTATCACTTTGGAGTTCCCTTCAGAGATGTGCAGCTGGGCCCCCTTTGGATGTGTTCAGCCACATCGTATTTGCCTGTTCCATACTGCCTTTATTTGAATCCAGATGCTGTCCTATATTTGATCTGATCCGTGGTGTTGTGTGGGATCGTTTCATAGCGTTGAATGCTAAGTTTTAAATTGCTTTTACGATTTTAATTGTGAACAGCCTTAAGAGGGCCAAGGCCTTGAAAGGCAGTGTAAGAATAACTAAATAAATGAGCAAAAGTGTAATGCTACTTCCAGCAATTAACAGGGGAGCAAACTTGGGCCCCAGGTTATGGGTTCCCAGTGCGTGTGACCTCATGACGTCATGTTGTGGTGTGACCTCATGACCTCATGTGCACCCCCCTGCTTCAGAACATAACTTCCGGTGGCACTGGAAGTCATGTTCCAAGGTCACGTGCATCGGGGGCCCTTGTTTGGGTGCTGAGCAACCACAACAAAAATTTTCTGGGTGCTCAGGCACCCAGAGCCCCCTGTAGTTGGTGCCCCTGGCAATTAGTAAGTTGCAGTTTATTATGTGCTAAGCATTATTATTTTTATATGCACACAGATTAAAGAGGCCGAGGCCAGAGCTGCCCTTGAAGAGGAAAAACGAAGACAACAGGTACCCACCAACTTAGTGCGGAAAACTCTAGGACTATAATCCTACATGTTGTTTGGGCTGCTTAAATTTCAGTGAAGGCAACTGAATGCAGAATGATGAGCTCACAAAATTCTAGTTACAGTACTATTGTACCATGCGTATAAAGTTTTAATATGCACTATTTTAAGACACAGTTGAAAAAAGATGACACCCCCCCCCTTTTTGCCACATTTATTTTTATAACTTTTTCTGCTTTCCTCCTATCCAGGCTGAGCTGGAGGCTTTTGAGAACAGGCTGAAAGGTCGTCGGAAGAACAAGAGAAAAAAGGACGAGGTCGAAGTTGAACTATCTGCATGGCAAAAATATAAGAACATGATTGTGTTGCCAGTATGTGGAGCTGCTGTCATAATGTTTGCGTGGTTCATAGCCTACAATGACTAAACTATTCCATTTCAAAACACCTCAATATGATTATAGAAAGCTAACTGCTAAGATGCTGTGATATAAATTAGGATTTAATGTTCAGTTGTACAGGTAGCGACTGATTGGCATGTCAGTGGGGCCCACGTAAGGCCGCCCCACCCTGTTGAACCCTTTTTGTGATGTTTTTGGGTCAGTTCGGGATTGGCACAATACGGTTGTGCACATATCGGACGCACATGATATGGTTGCTGCCTGTAGTTCGTTATAATTTTCCTGTTCATTTAGAGAATGCTAGAACCAACCCCAGATCCTATACTTTGCTCCCAAATCAATTTAAAATAATGAGGTGACTCGATTGAAAGTTCTACAGTATAGTTGGTTGAACTATGCTAAGCAATTGTGCCAGATTATATTTTTAAAGTCTAATTTGAGAACCACCGAGTACCATTCCTGTCAATATCCATTTGTTTTGTTCCACGTGTGCACCAGATGAGCACTTGGTTTGTGTAGTCATTTTTAACCTCTTGGCAGGTGAAAGCAAGAAATGGATGGTTTGATACTGTCACAGATGACCATGCCTAATCTCTGTTGGAGGATGCTTGAAACTCTGATCCTGTAAGATGTAGTTCCTATAGCACACATGCGCACTACAGCACAGTCTTGCATGAAAAAGCACCCTTGTTTGGTTCAGATCATATGCAAGGACTGGGTTGTGAATCATGCTGTTATCTGAATAGAAGACAATGTTTTAATGTTTTCATCTTAATGTGGGTCTTCAGAATAAACCATAAAGCCGTTCTTGATGCTGAGCAGTTCTAGTCATACTTTGTCAAACGTATCTTTTAAAATACAATACGGGTGTTCTGTACCTCCAAGATACATTTTTTGTCGAATAACATATTTCTAAAGGGAAGTTGTCAGATTTTATTCCGGGACCTCTTGCAAACCTGGTCATATGCAAGTTGTCGATTTTATTTACCTTTTATTTCAAGTTCTGTTTTTTGCTAGTAAAAAGAAAATAGTAATTAAGGATATTGCTCTCCCTCTGAAATGTAGCTTTCTCGAAGAAAATTTACATCAAATAAATTCGTAGCTGTGTTTGCTGTGTGTAAAGTGGCATTCACAATTTAGAAAACGGTGTATGTACATGTGGCAAGTTCATTATTAGTTCAGGTGTGCAGATACATAGAAAAATATGAAATGTTGTCTTAAGCAGATGCTCTCAGAGCTGGAATTTAAATATCAAATCAAGTAGCAAATGTCCTAGCTAACCTGTTCATTGTTTCTGTTTACAAATTGACACCCTTGCTTTCACCCCTTCAAAAGTGAACAATAAACTTTACTCCTGAACTACTTTTGTATTTAATTATATAGTGACTATTGTCACATCAAATGAGGGAGTGCAAGTTCTTCTGACTTGCTTGCTAGTGCTTAAAATGCTAAATAAATATTACTGATTATTAATTTCCTGTCCAAATTTGGTCTTTGTAAGAATTACCTAAATCCAAGCCTCAAATCTTGGGCAAACATCCCAGGTGAAGTCTGGTAGGAATGCCTTTTGGATACCTTCAAATAATCTGAAATTGATATTTTCACATATTTCCAGCAGTGGGTCTTATCTACTTATGATGATTACACATAAGATAAATATATCTACTGTTCAGGGATATTTTGATCAGATGTATGCTGGCAGATTGTAAAACGCTCTTTGGAAAGGAAAACCGCAAAATATTGTAACTTTGGACTTCTTATATTTACTAAAGAGTACAGTTATTTTTGTTTTTCCATTGATTTAAGAAAGTAACTTGAAGAAATCCATCCTGTAATTGTACATTTTAAGAATTCTAACTTGGTCAGTAGTTCAGTTCCTAGCCACATGAATAATTGATACTAATATCACCTAAGGCTGTCAGATTTCACTTTTAGGATATGTTAGCATGAGTCATTTATTTTTGTACTGTTATAACAAAAAAGAGAAAATCCGTCTGTCGATGTAGATAAATAGTGTGAAAACTGATACCTGTTTGAGTCTTACTATGTATTATGTGTGTTAGTAAATCAGCATTCTCTTGGTTTGAATGTTGATGAGATTTGTTAGCTTCTCAACACAAATAACTGGAAAGCTAAAAGGTTTTCGCTACTTCAGCACTTGTATTAAAACATTTGTCTTTGTTTATGTGTAAATGTACCTTCATTTGAAAGAGAGTTGCTCCTTTAATGTTTCGGATGTTCAGCTGAGTGGAAGATGAGAAAAGCAGGCACAATTTCAGTGTGGGGTAAGGCCTTCAGAATCACTTGCCATTTCTTGATATGAATGAGAGGGGAGCATAGCTCAATTAGCAGAGTTATATACTTTGCACACAGAACATACCAAGTTCAGTCTCTGGCATTACCAGTTGGAAAGACCCCAGTTTGCACAGTATATGAAAGACCACTTCCTGAGATTCTGGAATGGCAGATTTCGATGTTATGGCTGCCACCAGGTCTTCCGCACCATGAAATAACATATTTTTGTACTGGGCATTCAGTTCAATATAGCATCTAGAAAATCTCAGCTTTCATTTTTTGATAACATTTCTAAGCTACAGTATATGACTATAAAGTTCAGAGTTGAAAGTGTGTGAACAGTGCTGGTGAAATCATAGGAATTGTAGAGTTGGGAGGGACTACGAGGGCCACCTAGTCCAGCCCGCAGCAATCCAGGAATCTTTTGCCCCATGTGGGGCTGGAATCCACAACCCTGAGATTAAGAGTCATGCTCTACTGACTGAGCTATGCTATCTTGGGGCAGTGGTGGTGAGCAGACTGGATAGTGCTCATTTAAATGGGGCTTCCTTTTACAGCAGTAGCTCTTTTGCTTCTCAAGGCTAGCAGAATAAATTATATGAAAAGAAGTAAATATAAATGTGTTCATGTGCTTATAATTTTACACATCTCAGAATTCCGTTTTTCTAAATTTAGGAATCTCCTGTGTTAGAGCTGGATAAGCAGAAGCTAAGAGGAAATCAGTAGTCTTGCAGGTATCGTATTGTGTGTTTGCCTGTTGTATGCTTCACATACCCAAATAACAATAAAGGATAGGCCTGTGATGAGTTTTCAAGAAAGTGGGGGAGGGGGGTAGTAATTCACACCACAGTAAAGGTAAAGGTAAAGGTACCCCTGCCCGTAGGGGCCAGCCTTGACAGACTCTGGGGTTGTGTGCCCATCTCACTCAAGAGGCCGGGGGCCAGCGCTGTCCGGAGACACTTCCGGGTCACGTGGCCAGCGTGACAAAGCTGCATCTGGCGAGCCAGCACAGCACACGGAAACGCCGTTTACCTTCCCGCCAGTAAGCGGTCCCTATTTATCTACTTGCACCCGGGGGTGCTTTCGAACTGCTAGGTTGGCAGGCGCTGGGACCGAGCAGTGGGAGCGCACCCCGCCGCGGGGATTCGAACCGCCGACCTTTCGATCGGCAAGCCCTAGGCGCTGAGGCTTTTACCCACAGCGCCACCTGCGTCACACCACAGTAAGCATGGCCAATAGTCTAAACTGGAAAGAGAGCTCAGTCCAAATATTCCACATTAGTCCTAAATCCAGCTTGGCTACCCCTATACTTACTTGTGACATCACTTTTTATTCAAACACACTTAGAACTAAATGTTGAATCATTTAGGCTTATTCGGTTTTTCATTCAGTAAACATGCAAATTTGCAGATTTTCCAGATGACTTTGCCTGTATTCACACTTTATTTCTTTATTGGACTAATTAGTCACTTTTGTTTACATAATGTAAAGAGTGACTTGCAATATAATACAGAAATTTTAATTAATATAAAGCTAAAACAAAGTAAAAGCTAAACACACACACGTATATAAGAACCCATTGAAAGAGGCTGTAGTGCCGTAAGCAGGGAGCCACCATTGAAAAAGTTGTATTCCTGTGTTGCCACTTCTGGATAGAGTTTGGAGAGGGCACACAGAATGCAGGATCTGGTTTGGTTTATGTGGGGACAGGTGGTCCTTGAGGTATCAGGGCCCTGAGCCGCCTAACACTTTATAAATCAAAACCAGCCCTTTGAATTGAGCCCGGAAACTAATTGGTAGGCAATACAGTCTTGCCAGAATTGGTTTTCTATGCTTAGACCATCTTGCATTGTCTTCAGTCAAAGTTGGCCCAATGTACAACACATGACAACAGAGGTTGGGCTGCCCCTGTCCAGATGAGTGTGCAAATTAGGTAAAGGGACCCCTGACCGTTAGGTCTAGTCGCGGACGACTCGGGGGTTGCGGTACTCATCTCGCTTCACTGGACAAGGGAGCCAGCGTGCAGCTTCTGGGTCATGTGGCCAGCATGATGAAGCCGCTTCTGGCGAACCAGAGCAGTGCACGGAAACGCCGTTTACCTTCCCGCCGGAGCAGTACCTATTTATCTACTTGCACTTTGACATGCTAGGTTGGCAGGAGCAGGGACTGAGCAACGGGAGCTCACCCGTTGTGGGGATTCAAACCGCCGACCTTCTGATCGGCAAGCCCTAGGCTCTGTGGTTTAGACCACAGCACCACCCGCTTCCACCATCTAAAGCGGATGCAGGGCTTTTGCATCCTGGAAGCCACTTGAGCCTCAGATGACAGTAATGGATCCAGCAGTACACCCAAACTGCACACTTGCTACTAGAGAGGAAGTATAACCCCATGCAGAGCGGGGCACTTCCTACACATCCAGTCTAGGGATCCACCCACCTACAGTGCCTCAGTCTTGTCTGGATTGAGCTTCAGTTTATTGGCTCTCATAAAGTCCACTATTGAGGAAAGACATTGTTTCAGCATTTCCACTGATGGCCACACCTGCAGATGGAAAGGAGAAGGAACAGCTGTGTGTCGTCAGCGTATTGCTGATAACATACTCCAAAACTCCAGCTGACACCACTTAGCAGTTTCATGTAGATGTTGTATATTGGTTATATATGCTTCAGCATTTTAACTTGACTCTCTTGTCCCAGCCAGAAGTTCAGGTCTCCTCTTCCGCTAATGAACCTCTTGCAATAGTAAGTATTTGAAATGTGATTATGCCAACTTGTCTTCTTCACCTGTTGTTTACTGATGTATCATTCTCTCCCAATTGTGAATTCGGTGGTCAAGTATCTACTGGTTTAGGAACAGAACAGGGCCACCCAAAAACAAAGTAGTAGTTTGTACTTTGTTGGATTGTGCTAGATATGCAGAAGTATATGACTTTGCAAACTAACAGAAAAACTCAAAAGGAGGCTGATAAGAAGCTGTGAGCTTCCAGGGTATTTGGCAGGAGTGAGGAACCCAGTGGCTGGAAGTTGTAGTTCGGCAATGTCAGAAGGCTAAAGGCTCCCTACACTTTAGAATCATAGAATTGTAGAGTTGGAAGGGACCCAAGGGTCATCTAGTCTAACACTCTGCAATGTAGGAATCTCAGCTAAAGCGTCCATGGTGTCGTCTGCGAATTTGATGAACATTCCTTCAATTCCTTCATCCAAATCGTTTTATAACGATGTTGAACAACAACAACAGGCCCAGGACAGAACCCTGTGGCACCCCAATTATCTCTTTTTTCCAGAATGAGGAGGAACAGGATCAGTCAGAGGGAGCAACATATTGCAACATATATTTGGCAGGCCCCACCATATTTCTGTGCTGTCTCCTCAAAATAGGCTTGAGGCAGCTTTAAGAAAAATAGTCAAAACAACATCTTGGCATAATATATTGCCATGGCAGTTCTTGCCTCGTTTACAAACATGCATTATAAAAGGCTCGGTTGCAAGGTGGTACCTCTACTTATGAACTTAATTTGTTCCGGAGGTCCGTTCTTAACCTGAAACTGTTCTTAACTAGAAGCGTGCTTTCGCTAATGGGGCCTCTTGCTGCCGCTGTGCTGCCGGCACACGATTTCCGTTCTCATCCTGGGGCAAAGTTCTCAACTCGGGGTAACTCTTCCAGGTTAGCGGAGTTTGTAACCTGAAGCGTTTGTAACCTGAGGCATTTGTAACTCTAGGTACCACTGTATTTTGGAATGGCAAATCATTGTAGTTTTGCCAGACAGTTGAAAGCTGGAGTACAGAACAATGAGAAAATTGTGAGGGTGGCACCAATAACCCCAGGTACAAAAGAGGCAGCATAGTCCAAGTAGAGGAGGAATGCTTAATCGAAGGCCTATGGGGTATTAGTGCTGATGGACCTGGTTATTTGTTTCGACTGTGAATTATCTGCCTTTTGATAGAATCCTAGAATACTGAATTATGGCATATTGTTTTGTAGTGGTTTTATATTGAGCTGTTGTGCCCCATCCTAAGGTCGCTTGTTGATGAAGAGTGGGCTAAAAATATTTTAAATAAATGTGACTAACTTACTCTAAAATGGGGCTGGATAATCTAGAGGTACAGTTAAATAGAAATACTTTCCATTGGCAGAATTAAGTTGAAATTATAATGGTTCTGTTAGAATTCCATGCCGCGTGTTTAAAAAAGAGAAAGACCTAAAACACAATCTTTAATTTTGCTTATTTTTCTTCCTGAAGAAGTAGTGGTGGACTTTAAACGTACAGTATTTGGATTTGTATGCAGTAAACGTTGAAGGTTTTAGCCTCTTTTAGAGAGTAATATCTCTGTGAAGGGAAGTCCAGATAGTTGGCACCCACAAGGGAGGAGTGCATCATAAGGCAACCTGGGAAAGGCTTTTCCAGCTGCTCTTAATAGAAGAGGTTAGTTCTTATGGGGGACATGTTTAAATATAGGGGGCTTGAGATGTAAAGGTGAAAAACAACACCTTGAATGGCCTGCCAATGCCAACATAGTAAAGTGATGACTGGGTGGTTTTTAAAAAAAACTTCCCATTTATGGAGAGTTGAGCTTAATGCCACACGGCTACACAAATTCCAAGCACTTTGTGGTTTTAATTGGTGACTTCAGTACTAGACAATGCTACTCTCCTCCCCAGTATGCTTTAAAGTTATATTGGTTAATGTTCCTACAACTACAACAACAACAACAACAAAAATGTGATTACAACATAATTTATTAATACATGTTGTTTGTTATTGGTTATCTGGAGCCAGAAATACAATTGCATTCTACCTGTAAAGTAGCTGTGTTGGTTCAGTTCCAATTCGATGAGCCCTGGAAATTGAATATCTTTTAAATGTGGGTGCTTCTGAAAAATAAATAAAATGGTATATTAATAAGTCATCCTGTGACTGGTGTCACAGTAGAGCTCAAAGGTCAGGACAGTGTATTATCCCACTACAACCGTAGGAGGCATTATTTACTTGGGAGCATGGGAATGTCCTGGCTTTGGGGGCATGCAAAGAAGTTATCACTGTAATGCTAGAAGTGATGTGCAGTATGAGTACTGAGTCAGTAACACTACTACAGTATCTACTGTGACCACAACATTCTTCCTGTACTTTCTGTTGTCTCCTTCTCCTATGACTCATTCATTGTAGATAAGCAGAGCATGTAGACAGTGACTACAGTGGTACCTCGGGTTACATATGTTGAGTTTCTGTTAATTGGTTCTCATGGGAAACTTACAGATTCTGGCTTCACACAATTAACTCAAGGCAGTGTCAATTTACTCTTGGCAGAAAGCCAAGGTCAGCTTGACCTAGAAACTACTTACTCTGATTGGTTAACGACCAGCACTCAACTCTGTTATCTAGGGATTGCTAGCACAGTGTGATGTGGGGTGTGTTAGGAGTAGGAGTGCTGTGTATGGTTAAGAGAGAGAGAGAAAGAAAGGATTTATTTTGCTTTGTTTTGTATGCAGAAACTCTGCTGGTTTTATTTTTCCTTTTAATAAATCCTGTAAATAGTTATTCTGAGTCTAGCTGACTAGTCATTTCCACCTCAACTAGCTTCTTCGCTGTGCAGGAAAACTCTGCTACGTTTGGGCTAAAGCCATTAGAGCTATGCCTGACACTTCAAAGTTCCATGAGGTTATGGGTATTGTGCTGCCAGCCTGAGTTGTGGTGGTGTCAGCATCAACGGCGTTGGTTCCAGTAGTTCCAGAAGTTGTTGTTTCTGTTGGTGCAGCAGATGGACACTGGCTGGTTCCTGACTGTGGTGAGCTGGTGACGCAGCGGACACAAGGACAACAGCTGCAGCGTGTGAGTGCTGGGTGCTGTGGTTCCTGTTTTCTCTCTCGGTGGTCGTGAGTAGCTGGTTCCGGGTTCCAGGGACATCGCTCTCAAGATGGCCTCACAACCAGTTCAGATGGCTTTTGAGCGTCTGAATGACTCCAATTACTTGCTGTGGTCGGAACGCATGCAGGCAGTGCTGCAGAGGGATCGTCTCTGGCAAGTGGTGAGTAAGTTTCCTGCGAAGCCTGATGATGAGGACCTCGATAAAGACCAAAGAGCAAGGGCCACAATTGTCTTGGGGCTGGAAGATTCCCAGTTGCCGTATGTGAAGGGAATCAAGACAGCTAGAGGTGTGTGGCAAGCACTTAAAGAACTCCATGTGCGTGAGACAGCGGTTTCCAAGCTGTTCATTCGCAAGGCATTGTACAAGGCAATGTTACAGCCTGGGGTTACAATGCAGGAACACCTACACAGTTTACAGTTAAAGTTTGCTGCGCTACAGGAAAGAGACTGTGCATTAGACCAGCAGGAGAAGGTGGCTATTATTTTGAGTTCTCTCCCGGAAAGCTGGGATAATTTAGTTTTGTCTCTAGAAGGCATACAGGAGCGTGATTTATCAATCAGTTACGTTACTGGGCGTTTGATTGAAGAATGGCAGAAGAGGCAAGAAAGGTCGTTTGCTGCAGAGGCTTCTACAGGCGGGCGGTTTGGAAGGAGTTCTCATGCCGTGCCAGGGGTGAAGCAAGAGCAGCGTGCCGGTGAGGAGTCTGCGTTTGCTGTTAGGCGTTGTTTTCGATGTGGGTCTTCAGCGCATCTAAAACGACAATGTCCTGAGTTGGTCAAGTCTCAGTTGCCGGTGCAGGAGCAGAGACATCAGCAGCAGCAGCAGCAGCAGCGGAAAAAGAAATTCTTCAAACGAAAACAGTCGGCTCAACTGGTGACCGCCGAGGTCAAGATTGCTGATGAGAAACAAGCTGTCTGGGTGATCGATTCGGGAGCATCTCGGCACATCGTAAATTCAGATGAATTGTTTGTTTCCAAGAACTCAGCACAGCGCAGCCAGGTGGCTCTAGCAGACGGAAGTACTTCCGAAGTGATTTCGGGGGGTGCAGTTTTTGTTCCTTGTCTTCGTGAATGCCTGCAAAATGTACTTTGTGTGCCGTCATTAAGGAGCAATCTGATGTCTGTAGATTGTTTGCTAAAAGCTGGGTTTAAAGTGTATTTTGAAGGAGACAGTTGCATTATTAAGAAGGCTGGTGAGATTTTAGGCACTGCTAAGTCAGAGGGAGGCTTGTTTTGGCTTAAAGCAGGATCTCAAGTTGCAGCAGTAGTGAGTAAATCTCAGCCTGCAGTGAATAACAAAGCTATACATGACAACTGTGTGCACTTATTGCATAGGAAATTGGGGCATGCTTGCTGGAAAAGTGTACTAAAAATGTCTGAATTGGCTGATGGGGGTAATTTAAAGAGTTGTAACAAGTACCTTGATTGTAACGTTTGTAAAAAGGTTAAAACCCACAGAGTCTCTTACCCCAGAAGTGACAGAGTTAGTGAGTCACCGCTACAGCTGGTTCACATGGACGTAATTGGTCCATTTGCTGTAAGCAGGGGTGGATCGCGTTTTTCATTAACAATTGTGGATGACGCCACGCGTTATTCTTGGGTTTTCCCCATGAAGAATAAGGGTGACGTGTTCACTAAGTTTAAAGGCTGGGTGGCATCTGTGGAAAGATTTCTGTCCACTAAAGTCAGAAGGATTCAGACGGACAGAGGTGGCGAATTTATGTCAAATGCTTTTAGAGATTGGTTACAAAAGCGTGGCATTGGGCATAGAAAAACGAACGCTTTTTCCCCAGAGGAGAATGGCGTTGCAGAGCGAAAAAACAGATCTTTACAAGACATGATGTTTGCCATGCTTGATGATGCTGATTTGCCCATGTCTTATTGGGGGGAGAGCATGCTCACCGCGTGTTATCTCCAAAATAGGCTCTTTCATCAAACAATAGGTACAACTCCGTACTTTAAATTGTTTCAGAAAAAACCCAAAATTGACCATTTGCATGTGTTTGGATCAAAAGCCTGGGTGTTAATTCCAAAACAAATGAGGAAGAAGGGAGATCCTAAGACCAAACAGTTAGTGTTTGTGGGTTACCAGGAGCTGGGAAAAGGTTTCCGCTTTGCTGAAGGGACAAATGGCATTGTGATCTCCAGGAATGCCAGTTTTTGTGAACATAGTGGCTGGGAGAGACTACATGCCAATACTGAGGTTTGGTTTGAACCTTCCCAGGAGCTTCATGACTCTGAAGGTAAACATAGAGAATCAGAGTCTGAGGGGGAGGAAAGTTCAGATAAGAGCTCTCAAGAAAGTGGAGTTGCCCAAAGACCAGTTGTTAAGCAACAAAAGAGAGGTCGTAGTTCTGAGGAGGAAAGTGGGTCAGAAGAAAAATCTTCTCCCAGAAGATCTAAAAGACAAAACAAAGGAGTGCCTCCGGTGCGTTTTTCTCCAGATACTGCAAATGTGTTTAGTGTGATTGCAGAACCCAAGAGTTTTCAGGAGGTGTTAAAGTTACCAAAAGAGGAGGCAGAGCTCTGGAAGCAGGCAATGGAGGAAGAGATGTCCTCTCTGAATGAGCACAAGGTTTTTACACCAGTAGCAGCGCCTGAGGGGGCAAAGATTGTAGGCTGCAGGTGGGTGTACAAACTTAAACCTCTGGTGACAGGAGAGTACAAATACAAAGCTCGTTTAGTGGCTCAAGGATACTCTCAGAGGCCTGGAAAAGATTATGACGAGACTTTTTCCCCTACTGCTAAGGGGGACAGTGTAAGGCTGATTTTAACGCTTGGAGCAAAGAGAAAACTCCTGTTAAACCATTTTGATATCCAGACTGCATATTTACATGCATCAATATCAGAAGACCTGTATCTAGCCGAACCGCCTGGTTATGAGACAGGTTCCAATAGAGTGTTGAAATTAAACAAAGCTCTATATGGTCTTAAACAGGCTGCAAGATCTTGGAACAAATGTTTCCATGAGGCCTTAGTGTCATTTGGTTTCAAGCAGAGTACAGCTGACAATTGTGTTTATGTACGTGGTACAGGCAGTGATCAAGAGTTTTGTCTGATTTATGTAGATGATGTATTGTATGCTTGCAAAACAGATAAACAAACTAAAAGGTTTGCCAAGCAATTGTCCAGTAAGTTCAAAGTGAAAGACTTAGGCCCGGTTAGGACATATCTAGGGTTGGAAGTGTGCTGGGCCCAAGATGGCAGCTGCCTAATTAGTCAGCAGAACAAAGTTAAACAACTACTGACTACATACAGGATGCAGGATTGCAAAGGGGCAGTGGTGCCTATGGATCCAGGTTTCATAAAAAACACTTCATATAGATGAGAGTCCTGAATTTGAACATCCTGATGTATATCATTCTGTAATTGGAAGTTTATTGTATCTAGCACAGTGGTCCAGACCTGATATTAGCTACGCAGTAGGCATATTAAGTAGATTGGTCTCAAAACCCACACTAAATGCCTGGAAAGGGGTAAAACAAGTTCTGAGATACCTCAAACAGACAATTGGCTATATGTTACAATTAAATTCTTCAGAGGATGAAATGTTGAGTTGCTACTGTGATAGTGACTGGGGAAATTTGCCGGATAGAAAATCTGTCACAGGACTGGTCATAATGGTCGGTGGAGCTTTAATCAGCTGGCGGTCACGCAAGCAAGACGTTGTAAGTGTGTCATCAACGGAATCAGAGTACGCCGCGTTGAGTGAATTGTGCAACGAGGTGATTTATTTCAAGCATTTGTTAGCAGATTTAAATGTAAATTGTGGAGAACCAGTACAAGTTTACATTGATAATCAAGCTTGTATAACCTTAAGTAAAACAGAGGGTTTCAAATCGCGTTCCAAACATATCTCTGTAAAATACCACAATGTACGTTGCTGTGTACAAGACAATGTAATCACCTGTACTTATGTATCAAGTGAAGAAAATGTAGCAGATGTGTTAACTAAACCATTGGCAAAGGTAAAGAACAAACGAATGTGCAAGGGTTTAGGTTTGCTGGAAAAATAATCTCCTACATAGGTGTATTTGATGTTAATTGTCCAGCAGAATCTGTGAGGGGGTGTTGAGTTTCTGTTAATTGGTTCTCATGGGAAACTTACAGATTCTGGCTTCACACAATTAACTCAAGGCAGTGTCAATTTACTCTTGGCAGAAAGCCAAGGTCAGCTTGACCTAGAAACTACTTACTCTGATTGTTTAACGACCAGCACTCAACTCTGTTATCTAGGGATTGCTAGCACAGTGTGATGTGGGGTGTGTTAGGAGTAGGAGTGCTGTGTATGGTTAAGAGAGAGAGAGAAAGAAAGGATTTATTTTGCTTTGTTTTGTATGCAGAAACTCTGCTGGTTTTATTTTTCCTTTTAATAAATCCTGTAAATAGTTATTCTGAGTCTAGCTGACTAGTCATTTCCACCTCAACTAGCTTCTTCGCTGTGCAGGAAAACTCTGCTACGTTTGGGCTAAAGCCATTAGAGCTATGCCTGACACTTCAAAGTTCCATGAACATACGCTTCAGGTTACAGACTCCGCTAACCCAGAAATAGTACCTCACGTTAAGAACTTTGCTTCAGGATGAGAACAGAAATCGTGCTCCGGCGTTGCGGTGGCAGCAGGAGGCCCCATTAGCTAAAGTGGTGCTTCAGGTTAAGAACAGTTTCAGGTTAAGAACGGACCTCTGGAACGAATTAAGTACTTAACCCGAGTTACCACTTTATAGGGTGTTCATTTGACTCCTCCAAGGTAGACTGTGCAGCACCTATATTGACTGGTGTGTATGTGTCTTGATTTGTTTGGGCGAGCTGCTGTATTGGTGTTGGATCATGTCCATAGCTAACTACATTTCAAGTGTTATAATTCCAAAGAGCATACTCATAATCTAAAAACAGTTGTTTTAGAAACCAAATCTTTTTTCCCCCATGGGTTGAAGGCCATGTTTGGATCCTTTACGGGCTGCATGTGCCCTGCAGACTAGCTGTTTCCCAACCCTGAGATCCAATATGGTGGTTGTGAACTCTCAAGCCCTTGCTTTCTACAGCCATGTAACTCACTGTATGCCAAATTATCTAAGGATTACATGCTGGTTAGGATTATAAAATGGTCAACACTGCTCCATATGGGGTTTATAGAAGAGCAAAGTGAACAAGATGGATAATCCAGAAGTCATCTCGGATTACTAAAGCGCTTCCTCCTGTTAAGTGTTATCCTGTACAATTGCAGTTCTTGACATTTTTGTCAACAGTTCTGACAGGGAAGAAAAACGATGCAGAGAATAAAGTCAGAAACTATGTTAATAAATGACATTTTTTCCCCATGAGCATTTTCAAAGTCAATATTTATCCTTCTCTTAAGGAGTCTCCAAAGGACACAAAGAATCGTTCAAGATTAATGTGGCTGATTTTCCCTGTGGAACTATATTGTAAAAGGGGACAGATCCTTATTCTCCATGTCATATTGAAGACTACCACTGTACCTTTTAAAATTTGGGGTAGGAGCTGGGTCACTACAGTAAGATACCCCATTCATGAGTGTATGTTCTCTAAGAGGCGTGAAAAAACAGGCATGCCACTTCAGATTTTAATATAATAGCACAGTTGCAATCAGGGGTACCAACTTAAATAAAATAGGGGAGACAAGTAAGCCCTGCCCTGCATAATCGGATCACATGACGCGGTGCACAGACACAATTTGAATGGCAATGCCCTTCAACTTTGGGGGCCTCTGCCCCCCTCAAATGTTTTATTGGCAGGGGGTTAAATACCCCTTGGCCCCTAGGAGTTGGCTCCTATGGTTACAATGTTCAAATTTTCACTCTTAGATATATTCAAGATTACATTGCAATACAGGCAACCCACAGTTTACACAGGGGTTACGTTCCAAGGCATGGCGTGTTTAAGTGAAATCACGTAAATTTGAAACTCCATTGAAAAAGCCAGCAAACACTCCATTCCGCCTCTTTTTGTGATGTTTCCGGGTCACTTCCAGGTTCGGTGTGATGCACATGCACAGTTGCGCACATAATTAAACATGCCTAAAATGGTTGCTGCCTGTACTACAATGTAACTTTAAAAGCATTTGAAATGTTTATTAGAGTCGTTTCCTGATGCCATGAATGGGTTGGTATTATCTTGTCGTGTGACGGAGGCAGGAGAGCAAAGAACTCTGGGAGGCAGGTGCGGTCACTCCTCAGTTTTTTCTTTCATACAACCATATCAGGATTCTTTCATACAACCAATCAGGATTCAGGCCTCATCATGGGACTGAAACTGCCTTGGTCGCGCTGGTTGATGATCTCCGGCGAGCTAGGGACAAAGGTGAGAGTTGTTTCCTGGTTCTGCTGGATCTCTCAGCGGCCTTTGATACAATCGACCATAACATCCTTCTGGACCGTCTAGAGGGGCTGGGAGCTGGGGGCACTGTTATGCAGTGGTTTCGCTCCTTCCTCCTGGGCCGTGTTCAGAAAGTGGTGGTGGGGGATGAGTGTTCAGACCCCTGGGCCCTCACTTGCGGGGTGCCTCAGGGTTCCGTCCTCTCCCCCATGCTTTTTAACATCTATATGAAGCCACTGGGAGAGATCATCAGGGGGTTTGGACTGGGTGTCCATCAATATGCAGATGATACCCAGCTCTACCTCTCTTTCAAATCAGAACCAGTGAAGGCGGTGAAGGTCCTGTGTGAGTGCCTGGAGGCAGTTGGAGGATGGATGGCGGCTAATGGATTGAGGTTGAATCCTGACAAGACAGAAGTACTGTTTTTGGGGGACAGGGGGCGGGCTGGTGTGGAGGACTCCCTGGTCCTGAATGGGGTAACTGTGCCCCTGAAGGACCAGGTGCGCAGCCTGGGAGTCATTTTGGACTCACAGCTGTCCATGGAGGCGCAGGTCAATTCTGTGTCCAGGGCAGCTGTCTACCAACTCCACCTGGTACGCAGGCTGAGACCCTACCTGCCCGCGGACTGTCTCGCCAGAGTGGTGCATGCTCTGGTTATCTCCCGCTTGGACTACTGCAATGCGCTCTACGTGGGGCTACCTTTGAAGGTGACTCGGAAACTACAACTAATCCAGAATGCGGCAGCTAGACTGGTGACTGGGGGCGGCCGCCGAGACCATATAACACCGGTCTTGAAAGACCTACATTGGCTCCCAGTACGTTTCCGAGCACAATTCAAAGTGCTGGTGTTGACCTTTAAAGCCCTAAACGGCCTCGGCCCAGTATACCTGAAGGAGCGTCTCCACCCCCATCGTTCTGCCCGGATGCTGAGGTCCAGCGCCGAGGGCCTTCTGGCGGTTCCCTCATTGCGAGAAGCAAAGCTACAGGGAACCAGGCAGAGGGCCTTCTCGGTAGTGGCGCCTGCCCTGTGGAACGCCCTCCCATCAGATGTCAAAGCGATAAATAACTACCTGACATTCAGAAGGCATCTTAAGGCAGCCCTGTTCAGGGAAGTTTTTAATCTGTGATATTTTAGTGTATTTTTGGTTTCTATGGAAGCCGCCCAGAGTGGCTGGGGAAACCCAGCCAGATGGGCGGGGTACAAATAATAAATTATTATTATTATTATTATTATAATGCAAGGTTGAAACAGTTGTCGTATGTGCCTTTGGCCTGTATACCTTCTGTATTATTGTCACGCTGTGTAGCTAGTTCATAGTGATGCTTCTGAGAAGTCATCTCATTTGCAGGAGGGTGCTAGTCATGAGAGATTTGGACCTATACTTCTGCCTGCCTATCCAGCATTTCATTGTTAAAGGACCTCTGACCATTAGGTCCAGTCGTGACTGACTCTGGGGTTGCGGCGCTCATCTCGCTTTATTGGCCGAGGGAGCCGGTGTACAGCTTCCGGGTCATGTGGCCAGCATGACTAAGCCGCTTCTGGCGAACCAGAGCAGCGCACGGAAACGCCGTTTACCTTCCCGCCGGAGCGGTACCTATTTATCTACTTGCACTTTGACGTGCTTTCGAACTGCTGTGTTGGCAGGAGCAGGGACCGGGCAACGGGCGCTCACCCCGTCGTGGGGATTCGAACCGCCGACCTTCTGATCAGCAAGTCCTAGGCTTTGTGGTTTAACCCACAGTGCCACCCGCGTCCATTTCATTGGTACTTGCTGCCTAATTCAGTAGACAAAAGGCAAAATGTTCCCAAAGCATAGGGAGCTACATATGGTCTTTCACATATGCACAAATAACCCAAACACTAAGATCTTCCACTGGGACGCAGTGCCACCACCATTGTCATAGGCTAAGAAGGCAGCAGAAGTCTTGCTCATCTGTGGCACTGTGGTTGCATAACTTTATCCTGAATGAGACTCACCTAGTGCCCACTGCATTATATTTTAAGACACTGGAATTTATTTATGCTTCAGTCACCGTTTCAGTTTGTACTGTTTATTATTTATTTGTTACTTTTAAGTGGCCTATTGTTTTGTTTTGTTTTGAAGAGCGCCAATGACTGTGGCCTAAATATTATGAAGAGTGGCATACAAATACCTTAAACAAATGCATACTCATACTAAATTTTGGATTTAATTTGTGGTACGTCTGTCAAAGAAGTTGTCAGTCACTGTTTTAATCCCATTTGAACTGAGTGCGCAATATGTGCAGGCACTAACTCCTAAGCATCCTAGACCTATTCAACCCCAATAGCACGGATAGCAACCCCAATAGCATTCCCCAATAGTGGAATGGAGTGTTTGCAGGCTTTTTCAATGGAGTTTCAAATTTATGTGATTTCACTTAAACACGCGATGCCTTGGAACGTAACCCCTGTGTAAATTGTTGGTTGCCTGTATTGCAATGTAATCTTGAATATATCTAAGAGTGAACATTTGAACATTGTAACCATAGGAGTCAACTCGGATAGCAACCCCAATAGCAAAGAATTTACTGTGGGGAAGAAAGCTGTGTGGTCCGAAACGTTGTGCTCCCAGCTCTTACAAAAGTGTCAGTAAGCAAGAAAAGGTGTGGATTTTATGCGATTGTTAGGAACCTACAGAGAACTTTAAAAGCGACAGTCAAAAACCATGAACAGGCCTCACTTTGTAGTTCATCTCCTTATGGTCCGTGAGATCTATCCACTACCTGCGTTCAGAGTATTTTCTCTGCTGCAGCTAAAATCGGAGGCAGCGGCATTCCACCACGGGAGCTGGCTTTTAGAAAGAAAGAAAACTTTTGTTGAAAGAGATTTATATAAGCCTCGCCACGTCCAACTCGTACTAAGTACAACTTAATACTGTTTCATAAGGAGAAGGGGGTGCTGCTGGGCAGGAGGGTATTGAGGAAAGAGTCGTCTCTTTCCGCAGGGTCGCCGGTGGACGAAGGAACAGACAGCTCTCGACAGGCTAGCCGGAGCGAAACTCCTGCTTTCCTGGCGCCGGTGCTTCGAGGTTCAACTTGGCGACTGAAGACGCCCAAGGCGCGCAGCAGGTAGGCGGCAAAGGTGCGAGGGACAGAGGCAGCGAGAGCCACGTCGCTTTTAAGGCTGATCTGTGACAGCCTCCTGCTCTCCTTTCGCGGGGTCTCTTTTGGGGTGCGGGTGGGTGCAGCTCTCCATCTCCGCGCGCCCTTTCTCATCCTTTGCGCCTTTGGCACAGGTTCCCCGGACTCTCCTCTTCCTCCGAAGCTGGCTGCTTTGCCGAAAGAGAAGGGGCGGGCGGGGGGGGGCGATGGGTGGCTTTCTCCTGGAGTTGATTCCGATCATCGTGGGGAGGGGTTGGGTGTGGATTGCTGAACGGACAAAATGCCGAGCCACCCCCACTCGGAAGGAGCCTGCCTGCCTGCCTACCTACCGTGGGGGCACTCCGCAGCCGTGACGGTGCGCTTTGCAGCCAAGGCGCCCAGAGAAGACCCGTAGCCAGGGAAGGTGGCGAAGGAGCCGGAGCATGTTGGCCCTGCAGCCGCTCCCTCCGGAAGAAGAGCGCTACCGGCAAGTCCTTGCCAATCAGCGGGTAAGACGAACGCTTTGGCCACTTGGCGCAGCCCGAGCCCAACGCTGTAGATGGAGGCAGGCAGCCGGGGAAGAAAAACCCTCCTAGAAAAATGCTAGGATCGCAGCCTCGCGCGCTCTGCTGGTGCGCGTACGCGGCAGCGGATGGAAAGGCTCTCCCGGTAGAGCCTAGCCTGAAGCGATGCCCTTTTACTACTACTGCTTGTTTGTGTCTTTCTCTTTTTAAACATCGCGGGTAAGTTTCTCGCATCTTTGAAGCCGCTCTGACCCCAGGTCAACACGTAACGGTGGATTTCCTCCACTCACTCTCAATTATGCCCAGAGTGGGGTTTTTAACCGGGGGTGTGGGGATTGTAGATTATAGAAGCGGGACTTGTCCCAGATTAAATAAAGATGGCCTTTTGCGCTTTCACACGGTGCAACTGAAGCGCGCGCTTAAAAATTGAAGTGTGAATGCAACGCTGACTGCATGTAGTACTAAAGCTCACTAAGATTGGACGCAGCTTTCTGGAAAGTGGACGCTCGCAGGAAGCCGGAGTTTGTTGCCCGGTAATGTTTGGAATGGGCCCGTGAGAGGAGGAAGAAGAAAGCGATTTTCCATGGGAGTTATTTGCCTAGAAACGCGCTTTCCCCTGGCCAATCTCTAATTTGAAGCGAGAGGTTACCGTGCCAGTTGCTGGAGACATTATTTATCTTGACTCTGCGAATAAACGCCAAACGCTTGCAAACTAAACAAATATTAATTAATCAGTAGCCTAACGGGAAGTGGTTTCTCTGCGTCGTCCTGTACTTATCCCTAGTTGGTGCGTCTGCCAGTCCATCTAAACACACACACACACTCAAGCACACGGGTAGGAGGCCTTTAGGGCGCGTTTAAGTATCCAGAAATGACACGGGGCGGTGGTGTAGCCGGCTAGAAGCCGCAATTGGTTCCCGATTCCCCCTCCGTCCTTTCGCTTCTCGTGGGGAGGCAAGTGGCCGCGCGTCTTTTGGTGGTGCTGAAACCAGCAAGCCACCAGGAGGTCCAGTTATTCGCCAAAGCAGTTGGGCAGGTCGCTGTTGGAAAGCTGCGGTCCCTAGGTACGTCTGTCCTGCTACAGCAGTTGCAAACATGGATAGCCTGGTCTGGGAAAAGCATGGGGAGAAATACGAAACAAATTGATTTTTTTACTGTGTCACGGTGAAGTCTCTGGACAAAGTAGCGCCTGCAACAGGTTTGCGCGTTGTGCCCCGGGCTGCGCGGGAGCGGCTGGGACTGCCTTAGGAAAGGGGGACGGGTTTTAAGGAGAATTTTGTTTACTAATTTGCTGGTTGTAGACAGGAGCCGTGGTGTCTGGATTCTTCCTTTCTTCAGTGGGACAAAGAGATCAGAACAAAACCGATCTGTCACCTGAGTTAGTTTTTGCTCGTTCTTCCTCTCCAATTCACTTAATTCTTTGGGAGGACTGATCCGCTGAGATACTTGGCTTTTCTTTTGTAGCGTTGTCTTTCCAAAATCGACCTTTTCTCTCCGAAACCGTCACCCGCAGTGAGCGTGGATCCAGGGTTTAACAAAGCAAAGGGGTTATCGTGTTCCCTATTTCCGTAGCGCCTTCAGAATACAAAGTGATTTATGTAAGTCTTGTGTCAGTCCGCTTTTTCTTCTCTCTTTCCTTTTTTTTTTTTTTTATAATATTTTTTATTACGTTTCTTTCCAAATTTTATACATTACAAACAAATAAGGAGTTTACAAGAAACCATTTTTTTTTTTTTTAACAAAAATCCCAACTTGGACTTCCCCACCCCTTCCGATTCTGCGTTCTTTATATTAACAATGTCAGCAATTTGTTACCTTATGTCATACCTTATTGTAACTTTTACATGTTATGTATCTATATTCAATGTATTATGTCACAATTTTTATACCTTTAAAATAAACGTAACATGTTCAATTTCATATTATCTCCTTTTCTCTTTTATCACTTAGTTTACTATTTACTTAATCATAATTGCTAAAGCGTATCATTTCCAAATCATGCACCGTCTTAAGATTCATACAGTTTGTAATACTTTTGCAAGTAGTCTTTAAACTTTTTCCAGTCCACCTCAATTGTTTCTACATCCAAATCTCGGATTCTGCCGGTCAGTTCAGCTATCTCCATGTAGTCCATCAACTGCATCTGCCATTCCTCCAGCGTGGGTAAATCTTGTGTCTTCCAGTTCTTTGCGATGAGTATTCTTGCTGCTGTACTAGCATACATAAACAAAGTTCTGTCCTTCTTTAACACTTTCTGGTCTACCATGCCCAACAGGAAGGCCTCTGGTTTCTTGGGAAAGGTATACCTAAATACCTTTTTCAACTCATTGTAAATCATTTCCCAGAAAGCCTTAACCTTTGGGCATGTCCACCAGAGGTGAAAGAAAGTCCCCTCTGCTTCCTTACACTTCCAACATTTATTGTCAGACAGGTGATGTATCTTAGCTAACTTGACTGGGGTCATGTACCACCGGTATATCATTTTCATAATGTTTTCCTTCAAGGCCGTACTGGCCGTGAATTTCATTCCGGTGTTCCATAACCTTTCCCAGTCTTCAAACATAATGTTGTGTCCAACATCCTGTGCCCATTTAATCATAGCAGATTTAACTGTCTCATCCTGTAAATTCCACATAAGCAGCAAGTTATACATTCTAGATAACAGCTTTGTCTTTGGTTCTAACAATTCTGTCTCTAGTTTCGACTTTTCCACCTGGAAACCAACTTTTTTGTCCATTTTGAAAACCTCTTGAATTTGAGCATAATGTAGCCAATCTCGCACCTTATTTTTTAGTTTGTCCTGGCTCTGCAACTTCCAATTGTCTCCAATTTTTTCAGTCAATTCCCAATATTTCGGCCAATAGGCCTCCATATTGGGTCTTTTTCGGGCCTTGGCCTCCACTGGTGATAGCCACCTCGGAGTTTTACTCTCTAGTAAGTCTTTATATTTCATCCAGACTGCAAAAATTGCTTTTCTGACAATGTGGCTTTTAAACAATTTATGTGCTTTAACCTTGTCGTACCATAGGTATGCGTGCCATCCAAAAGCATTATTAAAACCTTCCAGATCTAGGACATCGGTGTTTTCCAACAAAAACCAATCTTTCAGCCAGCAGAAGGCTGCAGCTTCATAATACAACCTCAAGTCCGGCAGGGCAAACCCCCCTCTTTCTTTCGAGTCTGTTAATATTTTAAACTTTATTCGGGGCTTTTTGCCCTGCCAGATAAATCTAGATATATCCTTCTGCCATTTTCCAAAGCAATCCACTCTGTCCACGATCTGTAAGGTTTGAAACAAAAATAACATTTTCGGCAACACATTCATTTTTATAGCTGCAATTCTTCCCAACAAGGAAAGTTTCAATCTTGACCAAATTTCTAAATCCTTTTTAACTTCCAACCAACATTTCTCATAATTATCCTTAAATAAATTCAAATTCTTGGAGGACAAATAGATCCCAAGGTATTTCACTTTTTTAACCACATTCAGTTCTGTTTCTCTCTGAAACCCCTCTGTTTCTGTAATTGTTAAATTTTTGGTCAGAACCTTAGTTTTTTGTTTATTCAACCTAAATCCCGCCACCCGACCAAATTCAGATATAAGTTCGAGAACTCTTTTTGTACTGGATTCTGGCTCCTGCAGTGTCAAAACTAGGTCATCTGCAAAAGCTTTCAGTTTATATTGTTTCACTCCGACCTCTATCCCTTGTACCAACCGGTCCTCTCTGATCATATTCAATAGCACCTCCAGGACTGAAATAAATAACAGAAGGGATAGAGGGCACCCTTGTCGTGTCCCTTTTTCAATTTTAAATTCCTCCGTCACCACATTGTTCACTATTAATTTAGCTTTTTGTTCTGAATAGATTGCATGTAATCCATTCTCAAACCCCCGTCCCACTCCCATCCCTTCCAAGTTCTTCTTCATAAACATCCAAGATATGTTGTCAAATGCTTTCTCCGCATCAATAAAGATTAACACCGCCCTTGTGTTCCTGTTAGTCTGCAAAAGTTCTAAAATGTCAATGATGTTTCTAGTGTTCTCATATAAATGTCTACCAGGGAGAAAGCCAGCTTGGTCTTTATGAATTACTTCATTTAAGACTTTTTTAAGTCTATTTGCCAAAATGTCTGCAAATATTTTGTAATCCACATTTAGGAGTGAGATGGGACGGTAGTTTTTAAGCTGAGTCTTTTCAGATTCTGACTTAGGTATCAATGTGATGAAGGCTTCTTTCCACGTTTCTGGTGCCCTCTTCCCATCCATAATCTGGTTACATACCTCCAACAAAGGTTGTATCAAATAGTCCTTCAGAACCTTGTAATATTTGGAGGTAAGTCCATCCGGGCCTGGAGATTTGCCTAGTTGCATATTCTGAATGGCACCTTCAATTTCCTGTGAGGTTATTGTAGAGTTCAAGATTGATCTTTTATCTTGAGTTATTTTTGATAGTCCATTTATCTTTAAAAATTGATCTATCTCTGATTCTTTCTGGGGCCCCTGTGCATACAGTTCTTTGAAGTATCTGTGGAAGCACCTCCTAATTTCTTCTGGTTTCTGTACGATCCTTCCATCAATCTCTAGATTTGTTATCGTGTTTAGCTTTTGTCTTTTTTTCAGCTGCCAAGCTAGCAGCTTTCCACATTTATTTGCTGATTCAAAAGATCTTTGCTTCATCTGTTTTATTTTCCATTCAATCTCCTGATTAATCAATTTTGAGTATTCTGCTTGGTGGAATTTAATTTCTCTCAGCACCTCCTTGGACTTTGGTTTGGTTCTCAGTTTTTTTTCTCCTTGGTGTATTTTCTCCAATATTTTGTCCTTCTTTCCGTTCCAGAGTTTTTTCTTGATTGAATTCTGTTGTATCAGAAACCCTCTCATAAGAGCTTTGCTTGCGTCCCAGATCGTTCTTTTTTCAACTGTAGTATTCAGATTTATCTCAAAATAGTCCTTTAATGTTTTTTGGGCCTTTTTCACAATCTCTTGATCTCTTAGTAGTGTGTCATTCATTCTCCATCTGAAGGAACCGGGTTGAGTTAATCTAAGTTCTATTTTCAAGGCGTTGTGGTCGGAGCATGTTTTTGGGCAGATTTCCACCTTTTTAGTCTTGGGTGCCAGCCCCCTGGAGGTCCAGATTTGGTCGATCCTTGACCAAGACAGGTGGGCCTCAGAGAAAAAAGTTCCTTCTTTACCTAGGGGGTTCTTTGTCCTCCATATGTCGATCAAGTCCAGATTGTCAGTCAGTTCGAAAAAAGTTTTGGGCAGTCTGCCGTCTGATGTTAAGTTTTGGTTGTAAGACTTATCCATATGTGTAGACACCACTCCATTCATATCTCCCATCATTATGATGTTAGCATAATCCAGATAGTCCAGCAACGTCTCATGCAGCTTCTTGAAAAATTCTGATTTCCCGTCATTTGGGGCATAAATTCCTAATATCAATATTTTTTCTCCTTGGGTTTGAATTTCAATTGCCAAAATTCTTCCTTGTTCATCCTTAAATAGAAATTTGGGTATCAGGCTCTCCTTAGCGTAGATCACCACTCCTCTTTTCTTTACTTTGTCAGACGAAATAAATTCTTGGCCTAATCTTTTATTTACCAAAACCTTCCTGTGGAGCCTGGTCACATGGGTTTCTTGTAGGCAAATAATGTCCAATTGTTCTTTCTTCAATATGTGAAATAACCTCCTTCTTTTCTCCGGGGAATTTCCGCCATTTATATTCCAACTGAGTAGCCGCAGAGACATCCTGAACTATTCTGCTACACCTAGAGCGGTGTATCTTCTTTCTCCTCTGGTTCCGAAGGTGCAGGTATTGCTCCACCTGGGTTGGGTATAGGCCAATTAGCTGCTGCTTCTTTTTGGAGGTCTTCTCCGTGATCGTGCTGGAACTTTTGTAAGTCCTCTGGTGATCTTATTTTAACCTTCTTCTGTTTGTAAGTGAATGATAGCCCTTGTGGGAACTCCCACCTGTAAGGAATTGTGTTGAGTCTCAGCAACTTAGCCAAATCTGAGTAGGTGGCTCTCAAGTCCAATAACTGTTTAGGAATATCTCGGTAAATTTCCACCCTTTTCTCTTGTATCACAATTGAGTTTTTGAAGTGTAGGCCTAGTATTTTGTCTCTCTCCTCCCTTGATCTCAAAGCTATTAAGCAGTCTCTGGATCTATCTTTTCTTACTAATCTTCCCAACCGAAAAGCCGATACAATTTTGAAATCAATTTCTTCTTTTAAGTCCCAGAACTTTGTAAACTCTGTTGTCAAAAGTCCTTTCAAATCTTCTTGTTCAATTTCTGGGACTGCCCTTAGTCTGAGGTTGGTCTCGCGATTTTTCAATTCCACCAACGAGAGATAGGTTTGTTGGTCTCCTATCTGTTTATGAAGAGGCTTGACTTCCGCTTTAACTTCCTCGACTTCTTTTTTAGCTGATGTTGCAATTTGAACGGCTTCCCCTGCCAGTTTACGATTCTCTTCTGTTGCTCCTTGCAATTTTTCAATTGCTTGGGTATGTTGGGAAACCTGATCTGTCAATTTCTGGATCGAGGATGTTGCTTGGTCAATTTTTGTTGATTGGTTATCAATTTTTTGATTTATTGCTGACAATTGTTCCAAAACTTGTTTCAGTACTGCCTCAGCTCCTCCTGCTGCCATATCTTCCTCTTCAGATTTTTCAGGCTTTTCGGTTTCTACTTTTTGTGTCGCAAGCACAGCTGGAACTGATAATCTACGTCCCTGAGTTAAAGTTGTTTGCAAAAGCTGTGCTTGCTTTTTTGCTTTCTCTTTCTCCTTAGCTTCCTTAGCTTTGGCTGCTCTTGTCTTTCCTGTGCCACTCATCAGTCAACGTTCAAGGTCAAGTGTTGTAATCCCATGGGAAAGGCAAGTCCAGAATTAAAAACAGTCTATTGAGAGAAGGTAAACAGAGAAACTTTCCCAGGCCTCTATATTCCCAATGTCCTCTAGGGGGAGTGCCACCAAAGTTTTAGTAAGAAGAAGGTAACTTTCCGCAATTAAAGTCTCTTTGTTCCAACTTTAAAAACAATTTTAAAAGCAAATTAGTTCCAGCACGCTAAAAGAAAGGTCCTGCAGAGCCCTTTTAAACATATAACAAAGTTCCAGCAAGGTGCCTGCAATTGTATCCACTTCAGCTAGGTGAGCTCAAAATTACACTATCCAGTTACAAAAGTATCTGGAAGCTTGCAACAGTTCCGCAGTTTAAACAACTTTACCCGGCCACCCGAGAATTTGGGGTTAGAGTCTTCCCTTGCCCTTGGGGTGTCCGCTCCAGGTCAATTTTATGCTGTATTTATTCTTTAAAAATAAAATTCAAATGTGCACGAAAGTCCCGATTTAAAGCTTCAAAGCTTCCCTGTTCACAGCGCTTTCCGCTCTTTAGACCGTCTGCTTTGATCTTGAAAGCAGTGTCGGAAGACGGACTTCCTCTTTCTCGTCTCCCGTTTTTAGCCAAATTTTCCGATTTGATTTGTAGAATCTTAGGTCCTTACTCACGGGTTTGATGTTTCAGCCCGATGTTTCTTGGAAGAAAGGTCAGCGCTCATCCGTGACAGCCGCGCGGCTTCGCCTCCGCAGAAAGAGCGATGAACCCACAGCACCGCTCCCCCTCCTTCACTCCGGAGCCCCTTACGGGGTTCCTTTTGTGATTTCGGGGTCGCTCCAGGTGCCCGCCGGGTCCCACGGCCACGGACTCACTCTGCCCGTGGTTTATCTTGATGGGTTGCCGCTGCGCCGTCGCGAGCAACCCTTTTCTGCGGTGCCCCTCTTCAGAGCTCGAAGAGGTCCGCCATCACGGTTTTGCGCCGCCTCCGGAAGTCCTCTTCTCTCTTTCCAATAGAGAGTCAGCAACAAGGGTAATTCCTAATTTCCTAAGAGGTGAACAGTTACACGTAGCAAAGCAAACTAAAGCGGAAAATGGGTGAGTTTGTTAGCGCTTGTTTTCACGCAGCCGCTTATGTCCAATTAAGTTGGCAACAGATAGTTCCCGATCAATACCTTAAACCTCATAGGTTGGAAAGGACCTGCAAAGCACCACCTGGTTTTGACATTTAACTGCTTCCAATCACAGTACACTAGTCTAACAGCAATGCTTAAAAACACTCCTGAACCACAAAGGACCTTAAAGAAATATGGTACAATGCAGGCTTCTTCAGTTCCACAGAGTTTGGTGAGGTTTGCACTTAAGTAAGGGATAAATCCTATTCAGTTACATGGGAGTAAGTTCCACTGATCTCAATGGCATTTTCTTTTGAGGAGACAAGTATAAGCTTGCACGGAAAGTATGCTCAGGCCACATACTTACTGCCGCTTCCCTGCATTTGACTGAAGTTTTAGGTCCTCTTACAAACAAGTGGTTTCTTCAGATACCCAAATAACGCTTGGATCCACAACTCTTCAAACAATCTGGTCTAACCAACTTCAGTGACAATGAATCTTCATCAAATCTAAACAGCTTTATGAGTTTGTGGGTGCCAGACTCCTATAGTCCTAGCAAGTGTTAAAGGCTAATCAAGCCAGGCTAGCTTCCTGATGAGGTAATCGCCTGGGTGATCCGGCCATTGAGACAACAGAGGAAAGGGGGCTCTGTGCCAGATGGCAACTGGGTAGGGGCCCTTCTTTAGTTAGAAGGACAAAGCCTGAGTTGGAGGGCAGAGTTTGCTGTGATGTGACCTAGAGGAAAAAGCTGCAGGTTGGAAAGGCAGAGAGAATCGCGGCTGATTTCTGCTTGAATCCAAGGTTGCAGCTATGGGAGGAACAAGACCCTTTCGGGTGCTAATGTTGTCAGCCCCTCCATCATTGGCTCAGGTTGTATATACAGTGGTACTTCGGGTAATTCGTTCCAGAGGTCTGTTCTTAACCTGGAACTGTTCTTAACCTGAAGCACCACTTTAGCTAATGGGGCCTCCCGCTGCCACCAGAGCACGATTTCTGTTCTCATCCTGAAGCAAAGTTATTAACCCGAGGTACTATTTCTGGGTTAGCGGAGTCTGTAACCTGAAGCATATGTAACCTGAGGTACCACTGTATGTGTAAATGAACTGTAAAATACAGAGACCACAGTCACTGCTGTGCCTCATTCACAAAAGGAAACACCAACCCTGGGTGAGTGCCTGGAACCCCGGAATCTCTCATTGCTCAGAGATTGGGGTGGTGTGCAACAATACTTTTGGTCCATCTGGGGACACTGCATAGCATGCATAACAGATCCAGACGCTATAATGTTTATGGCAGCAGCAGCAGCAGTACTTGTATAACTGATTTTTCCCATGAAGATATGTTAATATTTATAGGTAAGAGGAGATAAAGGGAGACCTTGTTATTTGCATCCCATATCTATGTGACTTCCCAATATGGAGGAGCTGCCAATATATTATTTTACTTGCTTCTTTCTACAAAAGTGTCAAAGTGGTGTACAAGAATACTAACTATACAAATGTAAATGATAGCAATGTAGCATTTAAAATTAGCAATAACAAGTTAATTAGGCACTAATAATAATAAATGAAATTATCCTCTCTACGTACAGCACAAGATTGATCACCCAAAAATCTTGCTTAAATGACCATAAAAACCACAACAGTATTAATACTCAAATGCCTACAGATTTTTTTAAGTACTTCATTGGGCACCTCCCTGGGGTCAGCATTCAACAAATGAGGGGGCTGCCACCCAAAAACTGTTTTCTCTTTGCCGCTCTCTAAACCTCTCTGGGGAGAGGGACATAGAGTTCTTGGTGGTTCATATAAGAAAAGGTAGTCCATGAGGTATTGGGATCCTAAATTGTATAAAGCTTTGTAGGTTAAATCCAACACTTTGAATTGGGCAATGTGAGCCTTAAAGCTTCATGCACCAAAATAACTTTGGAACAAAGAAGTCATTGGTACCTTTGCTTCATTCTCTATGTGGAATCTTTTCTGTGACTGAATGAAGCTTTCCTATCTTGTTTATTTTTAAAGTATCATTTCTCCTGTAATGGAACCATTCCAATTGAGAGCGCTCTTTCTTGCAGGAGTATCTTATGAATGACTGAAACAATTTGAATTTTCCAGGACTGAAACGTATGCGATCACTCCAATTTGATAAAGCCATGTTCTGGAATTTTGCCAGGTCTGGTGTTTTTTTTCCAGTCCATCTATTGAGGGAAGTCTGAACTACAGTTGATAAAAAGTAAATTCAAGAGTTATTTGTGCAAGACCTTGATGTTTAGCCCTGCAGTTTATGTCTTTAAACATCACCTCAATCTATTCCCAGTTTTAAATAATCAATATTTTTCTTTCTGGATCAGAATGCTTCTGCAATCTACCCCAGAGGCCAGTATAGTTTTATGGGAAATAAATAGCCATTCCTCATTGGAGCTGCCCACACTCTTTTTCTCCCAAAGAGGAAACACATTCCTCCTCCCTTGGCCTGGCAATTCAAGCAGTGAAAAACAGCCTGTTATTCTTTCTTATGCTCCCATAGCAGTTTGCAACTGTAGCATGTTTATTCACTTGGCAGTAGGGAAGTCTTTTGTCACTTAGAAGGTGTCGGCAAACAGCATATGGAGGGCTATCCTTGAGCTGGAGTAGTTTCACTGAATGTTGTGGAATTATTCCAAAGTCTATGAGTATTAAAGCCAAAATTATATTAATAATCACCTGCTCTGGCATCTGCTGGTGATCTGGCTGCTGCAGTTCGAACCAGCTGAAGTTTCTGAGTGGTCGTCCAGTGCAGCCCCACACAGAGCACATTGCAATAATGCAGTCTGGAAGTTACCAGAGGATAGAGTACTGTGGCCAAATCATCTCCATCCAAAAGGGGCCATAGCTAGTGAACTAGCTGTACCTGTTAACTGTCACTCATACCCAATAATAATCAATATACCATATTCTGGAATATAAAGTCATTCAATTCCCAATTCAAAATAGCTCATTTTTTTAAAAAATGACACACACAAGTGCATGAGCATACGTGCACACAGACACATTCCACCACTCTGTATTTATTCAGCCAATTTGTAGCTGAATACTATGGACCTAATGTGGGTTACAAGTGCTACAACAGGAAGGAAGTGGAAGGGAACCATAGGCCGTCATGCAGTAAGGGTGCTAGTAAAGGTAAAGGGACCCCTGACCATTAGGTCCAGTCGTGACCGACTCTGGGGTTGCGGCGCTCATCTCACTTTCTTGGCCGAGGGAGCCGGCATACAGCTTCCGGGTCATGTGGCCAGCCTGACTAAGCCGCTTCTGGCGAACCAGAGCAGCGCATGGAAACGCCGTTTACCTTCCTGCCGAAGCAGTACCTATTTATCTACTTGCACTTTGACATGCTTTCGAACTGCTAGGTTGGCAGGAACAGGGACCGAGCAACGGGAGCTCACTCTGTCACGGGGATTCGAACTGCCGACCTTTTGATCGGCAAGTCCTAGGCTCTGTGGTTTAACCCACAGCACTACCCGCGTCTTAGTAAGGGTGTTAGCAGGTCACAAAAAGAGAAGATGGACTCTAATTTAGCTCCTGTTTTCTTCCAAGGGAGAAAACAGTGTACAACTGCGTGTAACCAGTGAGACTAATAGGTACGTGACTGATAAGGAATAGGTGAAGAAATATCTAGCTACCATAAGTGAGCTGACCACAAGCCAGCAGTGCAATGTGGCTGCAAAAAAAGAAGTGCCTATTTAGTCTTATTTAATAGAAGTTTCCAACGTACAGGAAATAGTAGTTCCACGTTACTCTGCACTAGTCATAACTCAGCTGCCATACTGTGTCGAGTTCTGGGCATCACAATTTAAGGAGGATGTAGATAAACTGGAATGGGTTCAGAGGAGGGCAATGAAGATGGTCAGCAAAGTAAGTCCTCTAAGGGAAGGCTTAAGGATCTGTAGATGTTTAGCCTAAAAGAAGGCAAGACTGAAGGAACACAAAAAAGCCCTCTTCAGATACTTGGAAGGGCTGTCACTGTAGCAAGAGGACAAATGCTTATTCTTGCTTGTCCCAGAGGGCAGGACTAGATCTAATGGACTTGAGTAACATGGGCAGGTTGATTGTGGTTGGACATTAGGAAAATAACGAGCAGCAATGAGACCAGATAACAGGGGGGGAGTGATGAGTTCTCCTTCCCAGGAGGTTCTTTAAGCCGAGGCTGGGCAGCCATCTGTTTGGGAAACTCTAGCTCTGGATTTCCTGCATTGAGCAGGTGGTTGGGCTAGACGGCCTACAACAAGACCCTCCACTCCAACTCCAATTCTATGGTCATACGAATTTAGGTATAGATACAGGGATTGATCCTACTGGGTCCCAATATCTCACTTCCTCCCTGCATAGAAATCTGGAGTAGCTTTTATAATAAGTGCATCACTATGCTGCAAATTTGTGTCCATTATGCAGTTTATAAATGGCACAGAGCTGGGGGCGCAGGCTGAACCTCAGACGTTTTTGCTCATCCCAAGAAAACAAGATTATTATTTTTAAAAGCCATTGCTTTCCTCTCCTACCATAGTTAACCACAACAAAAAGCCTCCAACTATCTGATATTGGGGGGGGGGAGTTTACGTGTCGGAAAAAGGGGGTGCCTGCTTGACAAGTTTTCCAGGTTCCCTGTGATTGCCGTAGGATGCACATAAATCTCACAGGTGTGAAAAAAAATTCCCCCTAGGCATCCGTCTCAGTTATTGGGTGGGGGGGGGGGTATATTAATCCGAATTGCAAAATCCAGAGTAGCAGCTGCATTAGACTGCAAACTTACAAAGCCAACGAAAGCTTGCAGCGCCTTAAAAGGCAGCCAAACCCATGCAGACTTTATTATTATGCAATAATAAATCTGTTGATTTTTTTTTTAGCATCTGCTGCTGTTTCCTGCAAACGCACCCCAGACCCTGCAATGCAAAAAGCTTATTTGGGCCTAGGGGTCGCTTTCTCTGGACACTTTTGGGCATCCTAAATAACGTCCATGGAAGTGGGCGCGAACCAGCACACGGAGATAACTCTTGTTATCCAAGCCCCCGTTTAAGTTGTTACCTCAGCAAAAGCGCGGCAACGGGAACAGGAGGCCGGTGGAGGGGGTGGGCCTGCCGTCGGAAGACGAGAAGGGGATTCCCTCAGAGATGTCGGCTGAAAGAGAGACCTGACCTGTCGGTGTCATATTATTTTTCTCTTCCCTGAGGGGAAAGAAGCGCACAGCAGCCGGCCGGGGCAACCCCGCCGCTATAAATAGCGGGAGCGAAGCTGAGATGTCAGATTCCCGGGGCCTCAGCGCTTCCCCCGCGCAATGGAAAGTCTGAGGTAAAAAATAATAATGAAAAATGTCGCCGTAAAAATAGAGCGCCCGGGGACGCCGGCGCCGCTGAGGGAAGAAGCCTCGCTCCAGTCACGGCCCTCGGGAATCCATGTAGAGGCAGGCTTTTTCTCCGGGTGCCGAAAGAGGCCCTATTTCCCTGCCAAAGCCTGCCGTCGAGTTTTGCTTCACGTGAGGACAGGAGGCATCCAGGGAGAGCAGCCATATTTCTCTCTCCTCGCCCTCCACCGCCGCGCCTTCTGGGGAATTGAACAACTGCGAGATAGGAAACTTTCCACATAACTTTTTAATTTATTTTTAAAGCTTCGCATGCTTCATTTCTGCCCGTCAAAGCCCACCAAAGTGACTCCTGTAAGGTTGCCATATTAACCCGTCCCCCCGCCCGCTAGTGAAACTCTTTCCTTTCACGATCACCACCACATGGTTTGTAATCTAATGGATTTCATGAGCCATGAGGATTCCATGAGGTCACCAAGTGCCTACCCAGTTGCCCTGTTGTCTGGTAGGTGAAACAGGGTGGCCAGACCTTTTTTTTTTTTAATATTGCTTTATGGTAGTTTACTGCTACTTCCTCGTTTTTCTGCATTTGCAAAATCCAAAAGGAAACGTCTCCAAAGGTAAATGTAACTCAGCAATTAGGTTTTTACTCTTCTATTCTCTTTTTTTTAATGCAACAAGTTTTTAGGAATCCCGCCACGCTCGCCTGTTTTTAAGGGGAAGTGCCTTTGTTCAGGTTTTGCATGTCTTCTCTTTCCATAATTGCCTCGATATAAAGTTTCAATTTGGAACAAAAATAAAGGCATGTAAGCAAGACTAAACTGAAGAGGGGTTATGCCCAAAATAGATGCGGAGAAATGTTGAGAGGATGTATGTGTTATTGGGGACACATAAGCGTTGTATAAATAATAAACTTACTAAAATGTAATTTCTCAACAATCAGCTGAGAAACACGGTCAGAAACGCTTGCATCTTTTCATAACCTTAGAAAGGAAGAAATAATTATGTTACTGAGAACAAGCTCATGTTCAGTCATTCAGCATCAATATCTAACAAAATGTAGAGTATCTATAAGTTATTGTTGATTTGAGACTAAAGACATCATGCTAAATTTGAAAATTTCCCCCTCCTCTCCCCTCAACTCTGATTTAAGGGTAATTTTAAACTAGACCCAGTTCAGAGTTATTTCTAGACATTCAAGTATGTGGAATTTCTATGAACCTGTACAACTGACTAGAAACAGAAATTCTTGTTAATTGTTTTAACTTGTATTAGGACAGCTTCAGATACAAATATTTTAACTAATATGTTATTGCCTGTGCCTTGTTAAGCTTTTTGATACTATGGCAAAACATACATTAAAAAATGTGCATGTATCATCAATATTCAGCTGATATTCCCAAGTACATGGGTATCTTAGTTACTGCAGTATTGTACACAACAATAATAATCTGTGGTCATAAATGTTTTTGTCTATTTTAGTTACCACTGTAATTAAGCAGCTTCCATTTCTTCCTTTCCTCCTTTTTACAATGACGACTGCTTTTGGAGAAAATCAGGATTCATTATAGACATTTAATTCTCCATTATAGGTTGAGTCGTGTAATGGGATTCCCCTTCAAATGTTTGTTGGGATGGTACCAAAAGGGAACTGCACACCAAAGATATTTTCTCTTCCTGGAATCACTGATGTGTAATTCCCTTACTGGCATTATTCCAACTACATACTTGTACAGGAATTCCATGCTGCCAGGAATGAGAAAACATATGTGAATGGGTCCTAATTTAGGCTTCAAGTAGACTATTGCATCCTCTGGAGAATAGAAGGCATAAGAAGATTCGGTTATTCTGCACCAGTTAATTTATTTCTTTTGCTGTTTCCCCTACAGAAATTAAAGTTGAGTATTAGGCCTTACAGAATGAGAACCCTTTCAAAGTCTTGTCAGATACCTACATACCAGAGAACCAAATTTACTGTGGGGACCCAATACCCCAATTAAAAATAATCCTTCACACATTAACAGTATTTAATATTTTTGTGATTTAGCAAAGTTAATTGGAACAGTTGTCACTCTCCTTCAAACCCAAATGGTAGTAGCCACAGCACTGGGGGGGTGTGTGTGTGAAGTCCAGCGTCATCAGTCATCAGATTGATCATTTGACTGGAGAGGGGACCACAACTCCTCTACTCAGAGGGTTGTGTTTGTACCTTTGTGTGTATGTGTGAATAGGAGGATGCGGTGGGGGGTGGCCACAACTACTTTTGCATACTTGCTGCTGGCATGTAGCTATTGGAGTGTTAGCCAAGAGGGAATACAGTCCTCTAGACAAAAAAGTTAGCTACCCCTACCTTCTGACATGCCTTATTTGAACATAATTATCTGCTTAATTTCTGCATACTCTGCAAGTGTTGCCAGGTTACAATCCATATACTAATGCCATACATTTTGTCTCTGCCCTCCTTTTGTGTTGTGTTTTTTCGATAGTAAGCCTATAGGCACGGACTGTTTTGTTTTTAATCATGGCACTGTACAGCTGGAAGGGATCCCAAGGGTCATCAAGTCAACCCCCCTGCAATTCAAGCACCACAACTAAAGAATCCCTGACAGATAGCCATCCAACCCCTGCTTAAAAACCTCCATTGGAGTGTTCAGCACCTTTTGAAGTAGTCCGTTCCACTGCTAAACAGCTCTTACTGTCAGAAAGTTCTTCCTAATGTTTAGTCAGAATCTCCTTTATTATAATTTGAGATCGTTTGTTTGGTTCCTACCCTCTGGAACAAGAGAAAACAAGCTTGCTCCATCTTCCATATCACGGCCCTTTACATATTTGTTGTTATCATGTTACCTTTCAGACTCCTCATTGCCCACCTCCAGTCCACAGGGGTCTCACCTGTTCTCCAAGAATTCTGAAAGCTTATAGACGAGTTCTGACACAACACAAGTTCTTTTAACATCCTTGGGTGCAGTTCATCAGGCCCTGGATTTGAATCCATTTAAAGTAGCGAGGTGATCCATTACCACCTCTCTTTTTTATACTTATATCTTGGGCTGCAGCTCCCTCCCTGCATCATTTATTCTTTTATCACCAGGTTGGGCATTGCTTTCCTTTTGTGTAAAGTTTGGAAGTAAAGTAAATGTTGAGCAGTTCCTCCTCCTTTCTGTCGCCCAATAGCATTTCTCCATCTTCTCCACGCACAGGATCTACTTTCCTGTTCTTTCTCTCGTTTCGAAGATGGCCAAAGAAAGTGTTTAAATTATTTTTATCAAATTATATACAAAGAAAAAATTCAGATGGCCTTTCCTAATGTGGAAACAGTCTTGTGGCTATTTCTTAGCTTTATGGTCACTAACAGCTCGGGAGAGGAGTTTTTCAAGACTAAATGAATTAAGGGCCACGATGTCTCAAGAGAGGTTGTCTGCATTGAGCATTCTGTACATTGAAAGTGACAAATTTAGACAAAAATTTTTTGATGACGTTTTGGATGATTTTGCTATAAGGAAGGCTAGGGAAAAAACATTTTTAGTCTTACTGTATTACTTCTTAATATGTTTTTAAAAACTGTTTAATGAAAACATAAAGTAGATTCTAAAAGTGCCACACTGTCAGGTAATCGTGATCATATTATTTACATTTCCCAGGCAATATAATTTGTAAACTAGTTTTTTTTAAAAAAGAATAACATTACAACTTCATTTTCCTAAAAATTAATGCTTATTCCACAAAAGGTTTACAAAGTTCTGTTATTGCAAAAGTTTTTCAGTGTTAATTTTAACATTTATGCATTTTTTAAAATCACCGTGGCGCTGTGGGTTAAACCACAGAGCCTAGGACTTGCCGATCAGAAGGTTGGCCATTCGAATCCCCGTGACGGGGTGAGCTCCCGTTGCTTGGTCCCTGTTGCTCGGTCCCTGCTCCTGCCAACCTAGCAGTTCAAAAGCACGTCAAAGTGCAAGTAGATAAATAGGTACCATTCCGGCAGGAAGGTAAACGGCGTTTCCGTGTGCTGCTCTGGTTCGCCAGAAGCAGCTTAGTCATGCTGGCCACATGTACGCTGGCTCTCTCGGCCAATAAAGCGAGATGAGCGCCACAACCCCAGAGTTGGTCACGACTGGACCTAATGGTCAGGGATCCCTTTACCTTTACCTATTTGACAATAACATCTTACGTCCTTTAGAGGAGAAATTGTGAATTGCAGAATTTTAAATACCTGTCTTCATCCTTGGCTTCACTCAATTTTGTTTATAACGTTCTTCCATTTTCTTCCAGTTGTGAGGGTGGGGGATTGGGAGGGGCCTCACAAATGGAGTAGCCTAGGGCCTCTCGTCATTTAAATTCAGGCCTGCAAAAAGCCTAATAGAATGCTCCACCTAGCCCATATTTCCCAGTGGTTTTTCAATTCTGTAGCTCTTTAACTGCTGTGGCCGTTTCGTCAAAGAATATTGCTCTGTTCCAAAATCCACTGTTTTCTGGACTTAAGGGCTCTCTTGTAAACTATGTCTGTCTGGAGAGTTGTATGTATATAAGCATTCATAGGGGCTGCAAAGCCTGAACTCAATTGAGCAGATCCTATCAGCTCTTGGTTGTGGGGCAGATCGTATCAGCACTATTTTATTTGTAGTAAGAATATTTTGCTGCTCTAGTTAACAACAGTTGTCCTTGTTTCCAAACTTGAAGCATCTTCTATTTTGGTATATCATTGATTTAATCAGTCTATTCTTGTATGTATATTTGTGGTTATTGTCTTACTGCCTCTGTTGGTTGATCCAAATGTCTCAGGCAGTTGCATTCAGGGAGAGTTCTCTGTTCAGTGGGGCTATGGTTTGCATTTGTTGGTTTACAGCAGGCTGGGGAACCTGATCAGAAAGTCTGTTTTCTTGCACTTCTCTTCTCATTCAGGGACTTCGGATAAGTGAATTTTTTAATAGCAGTTCTGGTCTTGCTGGTCCTTCAGCTTCATCTGAAGTATTGCATCTGTCAGCTTTCCAAGATGGGTCTGGATTTGCAGCCCCAAGTCCAGCACTTCACTAGCTGTCACAGATGTGTCTGCTGCCTTGTTCGATCTATCTCTTATGGAGGCCTCCAGTGGTTTTAGAGCCTTCTCCAATCTTTAAGCAAATCATGTGCAAACTTTTTAATTTGCTTAGTTAGTTCACCTGTCACTATATACTTCACTGAACTGGAGACTAGATGATAATCTCACATGTTTTGCACCAGAACTGCCAGTTGCTGATCATTGCCCTTACATTTTCTTAATTCTCTTAATCTCAGCAGTTTATAAAAGGTTAACTGTTTACACATCTGTTTATATTTTTTAAATGAAATACTTGAAATGAATGGAATTATTAATAACAGATGTAAAGATAACAATAGCAGTATGTGAAAACCAGCTTGTCATATGGAATTTCCACAGCTATTTTCAACTGTACAAAGACATATTTCTTGTATAATTTATCAACATGGTACTAATTACATTCTCATAACAAACATAACATGTTGTTTATAAATGAGGACTTACTTATTGAAATGATGATTTAGGAAACAGCAACATTTTGGGACAGCTGCTTTCTGTGATTTTGCTAATGCCAAAAGTGAAAATATACTTTGTCCCTTTTAGAAATATCTGCCATTTTCTGTGCTTTTACAATTTGTAAGGTTTTTCTTAAATAAAGAGTGGACAGAATTATTCTTATGTTCCACATAATGAAAAAAAGTGGAACAACATCGCCAAGTAGGCTATTATATCCAGGTTATACTTTAGGATTTTAGTTTACATACAACAGCATGCAATACTGCATATGCAGCCTGAGGCAATGATTAGAGATGCACATTCTCATCAGTATTGCAATGCAGATGGAAGTGTGCGCCCCCCCCATGCAGTAAAAATAACACCTGGACACCTCAAATCACCATGCATTTATCTCTTTTTTTCTATTGATATATATATATATATTTATTTCAAGCTTAAAAGTTACGTTTTGTTACTCAACACTTATATTAAGTTCTACATATTAATGACTTCCCACTCACTGATCATCAATGCTTATATTCAATATTATAGACAATGGCATTTTATAATTCCACCATATCCAGTTTCATCCTCTTTAACAGGTTTCTCAATATGTTCTGCTATTTTTTCTTAATATTCAAACCCTGCTGTGGACTTCACCTATGGAAAATAATTTTTTTAAGGGTTTCCAGTCCTCTTTAAAGGATTCTGTTTATTGTGTCTCTTATCAGTGCCGTCAGTTTTGCCATCTCTGTATATTCCAAGGTTTTCACCAGCCATTCTTCTTTTGAGGGTATTCTCTCATCCTTCTGTGCATAGAGATTCCTTACCACAGTGGTTACATAGATAAATACAGTTTAAGCTTTCTTTGGAATTTCACTTTCCAGTATCCCCAGCAGGAAGGCTTTCTTGAGAAAGATCAGTTTGAATTTTTTCCCTATTATATATCATGACCCTAAAGGCCGTGGCCTCCATGCAGGTCAGCCTCATGTGATACAATGACCTCTTTCAATTCTTACATTTCCAACACTTGTTTGATACATTCTTCTACAATCGAGCTAGCTTCTTTGGTGTTAAATACCACCTGTACATCATCTTTCAAGCTATAACATGTTGTAAATTTCATACATGTTTTCCGAAGCTTTTCGCAGGTAGCAATAACTATATTGTGTCCAACATCTTTTGCCCACTTAATCATTTTTTTTATGTTCACCTATTGGTGATATCCATAGGTGTTTTTTTGTGTTCCAGAAGATCTTTATTCCTCCTCCACACCCCCAACAGACTCCTCCTTATATAATGATTAAGAAAGTCTTTATGTACTTTGACTTTGTCATGCCACAAATAGGAATGCCACCCATAAGGTAAAGGTAAAGGTACCCCTGCCCGTACGGGCCAGTCTTGACAGACTCTAGGGTTGTGCGCTCATCACACTCTAGACGCCGGGAGCCAGCGCTGTCCGCAGACACTTCCGGGTCACGTGGCCAGCGTGACAAGCTGCATCTGGCGAGCCAGCGCAGCACACGGAACGCCGTTTACCTTCCCGCTAGTAAGCGGTCCCTATTTATCCACTTGCACCCGGGGGTGCTTTCGAACTGCTAGGTTGGCAGGCGCTGGGACTGAGCGACGGGAGCGCACCCCGCCACGGGGATTCGAACCGCCGACCTTTCGATCGGCAAGTCCTAGGCGCTGAGGCTTTTACCCACAGCGCCACCTGCATCCCCTGCCACCGCCACCCATATCTTCTATCAATTCCTCCCAAATCCAGTAATCTAATCTTCATTAATGTTACCCACTCTTTTAACCAAGTTAAACATGCTGTTTCATGATGCAATTTTAAATTTGGTAAAGCTAAGCCTTCTCTTTCTTTTACATCTGTTAAATTATTGAAACTTATTATTGGTCTCTTCCTTTGTCAAATAATTGTAGTAATGTCTGTTTGCCATTGTTCAAAACATATTACTGAATTGATTACTGCCACGGTCTGAAAGAGGAACAACATTTTAGGTAATACATTCTTCTTTACCACCGAAATTCTACCCATGAGTGACAGATGCATTCTTCTCCATTTCTGTAAATCCACTTTAACAGTATTCCATATTTTCACAGAATTGTTTTGAAACAACATTGCATTTTTGTCAACCAGACCAGGCTCACAAGGAAATCGGTCTTAATATCTTGCTTCCATACACATACTGCTCCCTCAGTATAGTCTCCCTCATGTTGTACTCATGGCTTTGGAATTCACACTATTTTCAGAACTATTTCACCCCTAAATATTAGCCACATTTATTATATAGGTTATTAATAAAAATGATATCCTGTAATTGGATTTGTTTAAAAAATGAAAAAATTGGAGTAGTCTTTTAACTCTGCATTACGTTTTATAATGCAACAGAGAAAATAATGGAACTTCTGTTCCAAGTTATTTCTTTCTATCTGAGCATTTTGCCTTTACTCATTTTTTTAAAGCAAATGTTTAATGCAAGGATTAATGCTTGTCCATCATAGATATTTCAGTTCATAAGAATGCCAAAGAACAAAAATAATTTATCCTATGTGGTTTTTACTGAAGCTATACAACAATGTTTGAAATTTAAGAAAGCAACAGCAGAGTTTACTAAGCCCTAATATTCACTAATAACTATGTTGAGCTTCTGATTATCCTTTCCAATTCTTCAAGGAAGACTCCAATACAATTCTTGTCATTCATTCACTGTTTCCATTGTAATGGACAAACCAAAACAATGAAATCGTCTTCAAAACCTGGGCTAAATCCACACATTCTAAATCAACAGAACCACATGAAGCCTTGTTGTGAGGACAAGATAGCAAGTTGATTTACTGGACTGGGAGAAATGCCCAGATTTCGTGGGTGGTAAGGAGGAGGGGAATAGTATTAGGTTAGAGAAGAGGAATTGGTTTTTAAGGATGAAGGAATACTCACTTCCCAGGTTTGGTTGGTGGATGGCTGGAGTCTGTGAAAACCACTGTATATACATTAGAATGAACTATGTAACTTGAGTCAGTATTGTTGACTTTTATAAGAGTCTTTTATATTGGTTTATGAGAGATATTGTCCTTATTACATAGAATTTGTCTCCCAAAGAAGGCCTCCTTATATTGGGCATTGTTTTGGCAGTGGGTAAATGTGCCCTCTTTTTATCCCATCGTTGTTTGCCTCCAGCTAGTACAAAATAAATTTGTTTTAATGTTCTTGTTGTTCCTGCGTCAGAAATTGTATAATTTGAGGAGTTGTATTCAGCAGAGACCCCACATCTGGGATTAATAATCTTGCTATTCTAATAAACACCTTGTAAAAGGTTGAGCATTTGCCCTACAATCCTAGGAAAAACAAAAAATATAGACTCTTTTTAAAAAGAAAAATGTATTTTATATTAGCACTTCTAAATCTTTTAGGACAGCTATTTGGCTTTTGAGCCCCTCAATATATAGATTTTTTGTGTTTCCAGAAAAATATTTTCCCTCTCACAGCCTTCAAAGCATTCCAGACATGCGTTTCCTTATAAGAGCATGTTGTCCAATCATCGCAAATGCATCATAAATTATTTAATAAATATATTCTGTTGAGTATACCATATTTTTCGCCCCATAAGACACACTTTTCCCCCTCCAAAAATGAAGGGGAAATGTGTGTGCGTCTTATGGGGCGAATGCAGGCTTTTGCTGAAGCCTGGAGAGCGAGAGGCGTCGGTGCGCACCAACCCCTCTCGCTCTCCAGGCTTCAGGAAGCTATCTGCAAGCCTCGCACGCCCGGCGGGAGGTCCCACCGGGCGTGCAAGGTTTGCGGCCGGCAGCCTGCTGCGGAGCACGCCCGGTGCTTCGGGCAGATGTCCGCAAGCCTCGCGCGCCCGCCGGGAGGTCCCGCCGGGCTCGCAAGGCTTGCAGGCAGCAGCCTGTTCTGGGGGCTGGGGTCGGAGGAATTTCGGGCTTCCCCCGTGCCAGCCCCGCGCCTGGGGGGGAAATAATTTTTTTTCTTTATTTCCCCCCCCAAATCTAGGTGCGTCCTATGGGGCGGTGCGTCCTATAGGGCGAAAAATACGGTATTTTGCTTTAGTGTCACTATTATGTCATGGAGTAGCCATACTTAGATGCAACTTTTATGTTAGAAATTTAAAAACTAGCCTTCTCTGTGTTTCAGGTCCCTGTAACAGATGAAGATAACATGGAGGATGGTTGCTCTCAGAAACTTGTCTCTGCCAAGTACCTTCGACTCTTGTTGCTAATATTGATTCCATGCATTTGTGCTCTTATACTTTTGCTGGTGATCCTTCTTACATTTGTGGGTAAGTACTACATTCATATGCAAGGACAAAAAGATCAGTGCAACAAACCTTGTTAGTAATTTAACTTAATAATGTAAAGTAGCACCGATAGCATTCGGTGTACTTTAAGAGAAAAGATGTTCAGTTATTAATTTCTTCTCTTGGTAGGCAAGAGGAATACGGCATTAATAGTTGTATGGTGAGCATATTTTGGGGTTTCATATCTCTGACCCATGGGTCACTTGATAACCACCTATGCTTGCAGTAAGGTCTGAGCTTTAATGTTCATGAGAATCCTGCATTAAAGTTCATCAACCTGAGAAGGTAGCCCAATTAGGAGAAGGAAAGGTCTGATCCTAAATCTCCACTTCCTTGTGGGAAAACTTTGGGAGAAGAAAAGGCTAAGGAGTAAACCCTACACAAATCTGGAGTGGAGACCCTAAGACGGTTGGATGGTGTCTGCTACGCCTCTTTCTGGCAACTCCTGCAGTCAAGCTGGTGCCAAACGTATTTGGATCACGTCAGCAAGGCCAAAGGAGCGTGTGTCTTGTTTTCAGGGCTCAGCCCAGGAGATGATTTGCAGTAAAACATTTTTATAGCCTCTGCATTTTTTGTTTAGATGAGCAAAAGAATCCTCCATTGCCGGGGGTTGGACTGGATGACCCTTGTGGTCCCTTCCAACTCTGATTCTATGATTGGTGGGCGTTACAGTATTGTCTGATAACTGAGTCTAGGGATCCGTCTTTAAATAGAGAACAGACTGAAGGGAGTTAAGATCAAGTAAGCTAACAAAGTAGAAACATGATATTCAAAGTGTATTTCTAGGAATAAAATAATCCAAACCCAAGGTTCGCTGGGATGAGGGAGTTTTGATTTGACATGTGCTGGGCTTTCCCAGCTGAGTCAGGGCTGAGCTGGGTCTATGATGGCATAAATCCCACACCCTGTCTCAGACTGTGGAACTTAAGCTGATGTAACTTATACGGGTGTAAGTCCCCAAAGGGGGGGGGGTGTTCAGGGGGCCTGATATGAGTTGGGTGGGGCAATGAGAATCCTATTCCAACACCTTTCAGCTTAGTCATGTGATTTAGCAACCCAATGGAACTTAGACAACAGAAAAGGTGGTGTAAATCCAATTCTTCCTACACAGAGTTTGGAATAGGAGTAATTTATGTTGGATTTCTGTAGTTAGGAGAGCTCTGCAACTAAAAAAAACTTTATACTTTTGTTACTTTTATTACTCACATCGACACATTTATTTTATGCAGGCTGTCTTGTTGGCTCATACATTAAAAGAAAGATAGGAAGAATTTAGTAAATACATATGAACAAGTAATTAATAGCTCATGCTTTTAGAAATAAATTACACAGTTTTAGAAATAAAGATAATGACCATGGGATCAAGTAGTGTGCTGTGGTGAGATTGTTGTTAAGAAATCCTCAATACAGTTGAAATTTCTTTACAAATAAAACATATGCTGTAAGTCTATGAGAAGCTGGCATGACTAAAATACACATAACCCCATTTGTATTTTTTATGTTGATCACACATTTTCATGTAATATGCATAGTAGATACTTATAAGGACAAAGCATTTGTGGGTTAAAAACAGAACCTGCTTGCCCCAGAGGAATCACACAGGGCCCTGTTTTCTAGGGTTGTGCATCTGCTCCAGACAAATCTTGGATTCCAGTAAGAATTATGCTGATTCATGCCGATCTAGTATTTGTCTGGACTGGGTCAAGGTGGTCCTAGATCCCCCTGGTTCGGATCCCCCTAGAGTGATCTTGAGCTGTCAGAAGGGGATGATCAGGCGGCAAGGGAGGGAGGAGACAGTACAGGTTACAGGGTTACAGTCTCTGCCGGCATGTCTCCTCCTTCCCTTATCCCCTGATGCTGACTGAGTTGTTTAATTGGGGCTTTAAATCCTGTTTAAACATTAGGACTGTGCAAGGCCTCCATTTCAGTTAAGGGCCTGAATTGGGTCTGGGTCAGAAAAGGACCAGAGCAGAGTTGCTAAACTGAGACCTGAACTGAATTGGGGAATGACTTGCACTGCCCTACGGTTTACCACTCCTCACCCCCACCCCGGAATAAGGGGATGTTTTAGAGAATGTCAATTTTATTTTTTGAAAAAAAGAAAGAAAATAATTTAGAATATGAAAATGGAAACCCAAATAAGTCATTTATAGGTTTGAACTTTAAACTGCATAATGCTCTATATAGCAAACAATGTCTGTCTGGCATTTTAAATGTTTTTTAAAAAACAATTTCTTTTGGTTTTTAAACAAAAACAAATACAAGAACCATTAAGCACTTATCCAGCAATACATTGAATGGTGTTTGTTCTATCAATTGACTCTAGATATAAACAATGTTTAAACATATTGCTTAATGTAACCTCTCCACTGAAAATATTGAGCAGTTGATATAACAAGGTCTTGATTTTGGTCATTAACATAATTAAAGAAAGGGTCCACATTTCTTGGAAATCTGTTTCCACATTTCTATTTGTTATGCCTTTAATTGCCCTTCTGTTTCTGGTGAGATGCTCAGACATTGCTGTATCCCAGATATTATTTTCCCATATGTTCATTTTAAATTTTATTAAGGGGGAAGTACATTTGTCTATAGAGCTACAAAGTGTCTTTTAAAAGGTACAGGTGGCAATGTACACAATGGAAGGAAAATCAGAACACTGATGCCTAGAATTAAACAAACAAAAAACCCTTATCCTCTCCTGCCTTCTGTTCTATAGCTTCCAACTACCTACAGGATCTCTTCCAGTAGGTAGTGTATGGGATGTTCATTCTTGTTCAGTGAATTTTGTCAGGTTCTCAGGTTTATGTTCTATGATTTTTTCCTTCCATTCAGGTGTGTTGGGGAAAAAATGCTTACATTCAAATGAAAGCGACTTACTTCACCCTGATGGTGACACTGAAATGCCTGATACTCTTTTTCCAAACATGACTGAAGGTCGTTCAAATGTTGTTCCATCTATGGGGAACAAAATACAACCACCATCTTGGACCACAAACCCATTATTTCACCTTGACCAAATACATAAAAATTTCAGTATACATAAGGGAGCTGCACAGGTTGCCTCACAAACCCCATCACTGAAAACTAGTCCTACAGGTGAAAAGATTTTGACCAAAACTCCTGGAGACAACTCCTGGTCATCAACCAATACAGGAGACGAAACTCTACAGTCGACAGACACATCTGTGAAGATCATAGACAAGAATTCATCTTTTTCTATCCTGAAACCTACCAGTCCATCTACTGTGCAGCAAATGGATTTGAAAAAAAGTAAGTTTATATTAATATGGATCCTTAATTAATTATGATGCAAGAAATATAATATAATTTTGTGGTGTTATAATTTGCATACGTCCTAAATCAATAGCTACCAAGGAATATCAGTTTGTTCAGGTAATTCTCATCTTTTTTTGGGGGGGGGGAGTTGTTGAGCTTTTTTGTTACTTTTGCCCAAAGTTGTTGCACAATATGACAAGGGTGGACATGCGTCTGGAAATTCCAGACATACTAGTCCTTATCTGGACCTTGTTTAATGTTGAACCATTATTTAGCTGGCTAAATAATTGTTCTGAACATGGGTTATTGAAGATCCCTGCCAGTATGGCAGACTAAGCTCTTTAATCAGAAGCAAATACTGTACAGATCACTGCTTAGCAAGATACATTAAACAAGCATGGTAAGTACATCAAGTACATCATATTGAAGTGATAAGCCCGTTCACTTTTTAAAATTGTCCATTTGTTGACTTGCCTTGCTGGAAGGCTCTTGATAATTCTGTAGTCAATAGCTAAAATCCAAGAAAATTAGTCTCATTTAAATCTCATTTGTAGTCAGTAGAACTAGCTGGTTTACAAGCCTTGTTGATTTAAATGGTACTTAAGCACAATTGGTTGGATTGAAGTCTTTGTATTGTAGGGGGCATCTCTTCTCAAATGTGTCTTGGGCACTTCCTCCATAGTTTTTTTTGTGTGTGTGTGTAGAGAGAGAGAGAGAGAATATATTTAAGGGCAGCTTATAGACTTCAGATGGGACATTCTGAAATGCCCTGAAAACTGGAACTGAAAATATCAAACTGAATAAAATATCATTCCTTGTTTTACCTTTCGTAGTTTTAGTACATCTAGGTAGTCTACTTAGCATGACAATTATTTATCAGCGACCATTTTGCTTACACTACATATACCCTGCAAATAAAAGGGTGAAAGTAAGGAACTGCAAACTTAATAAAAATAATTTTAGAGATGTAAATGTAATATGATGTAAATATCTGATCAAAAACAGATAAAGATAGATAAAATCTGAGTTGTTCTGCAACTTGACCTCGAAACGTTGCACTAAAGGGAGACTTGGCATGGACGCAGTCCTCATTGAAGAGATCAGGGCCAGCTCAAAACAGCTGCCTCACTCTGTTTAAAGGTAGGGCTAGCTCTGGCTGGGATAGTTACTGGTTCTAACATGTACACAGAGGGGGGTATATTCTTTTAATTTCTTTTAATTTCTCATAAGTTAATTGATATTCCTTCCCTATATCCATTGTGTTACATATACATGCATGGTTGCATACATACATACATACATACATGTCAGGGAACTGCCATCAGTGCCGGAGGGAGAGAGCAAGCTCCAGAGGGATTCCAGAGAGCGTCCCGGGATGGGGAGAGGCAGCCCAGCTTCTGGGGAAGAGAATCAGCGTAGCACCAGTGGAGAAGGGGGGCAGATGGGGGAATCGGTGAGGCGGTCCCATGACTCCTTGCCGGGGACCAGCGGGGAGAGTAGGGGTCCTCTGCTGCCCACACCCTCCTTGCACAGAAGGCTTCCGCGCAGGGAGAGTAGGCGGAGACTAGGCGTCAAAGAGCTTCTTTGCTGGAAGAAGTTTAAGAAATGCCCACTGATGGATTCTGCCAGCGATTGAGACAGCCACGAGTGAGTGGCTGTCCGGACAGAAAAGGTTCACTCAGGCAACACAGCCAGGTGTTGGCACCGGCTTACCCCTAGAACCATTACAATAACTACCAAACAGTTGCTAGCAATTCTCTGTGACCTCTTTTTACCTATCAAAATTGAAGAAACAAAAAGCTCCTTCTATTGCTTCATTCTCAACTGCATGTCTTTCCAACAGCCTGTCAGAACAATACAGTTTTTAAAAGACATCTGAAAGAAAGCAGGAAGGATTCCTGCCAAATTTTGGGGGGCAAGGAGTTCCACAGGGCAGGCCCTGCAACTCTTAACAGCCCAGTCCCTCATTTTTGCAATGGGCTTCTTCTCTTTTGGTGCCTTTATCTTATGTTATACCTTGTTCCTGTATAATTGAAAAACACAATGTTTTTAAAAAACAACTTGGCCCCTGGCAAAGGCTGACTAAACATAATTTTAATTAGAGTGAAGTTAACATTTTTTCTATAGTAAACTTAGGGAACAACTCTGTTATAGAAATATTTGTGGAACATGTGCTTTGTGTGTTTATAGGTTAAAGCAAGCAGAAACATTTACTACAGCAGTCTACCTGTAATACTCTATTACCTTCCGAGATAATTTAACTAAGGCAAAGGAAGAAGAGTAGCCATAGGAAAGGTAAGGGACCCATGGATGGTTAACTCCAGTCAAATTATACTATGGGGTCTGGCGCTTATCTCCGCTTTTAGGCCAAGGGAGCCGGCGTTTGTCCACAGACAGATTTCTGGGTCATGTGACCAGCATGACTAAACCACTTCTGGAGCAACAGAACACTGTGATGGATAAATTATCCAAGACAAAGAAAGAAGAGTAGCCATAGGCACACGCAGAGCATGGGGCTGTTGACCTAGACTGTGCAAACCATACCAGCATGTCATTCTTTCTCTTCTGTGTCAAGCGACTAATGTAAGAAATAATAAAAAAGAGTATCCACATATTAAGTTCTTCCCTTACTCACTATTTTAAAGCATGTAGAAAAATTTCTACCCAATGTCCTGAACTCATCATATTGTGCATCTCTACCAAACACTCAGTGAGGTTAGAGGTGGTTCACAATGTCAGATTTCTTCTTGAGATTGTGTATTGCAGGCACAAGGTTGTGTAGAGCCAGTAGCCATTTCCGAGATTGCAAACAGTTGCTTTCCAGCAACCTTGAAGACAGAGATGGCTACTGATTTCCTACATCCTGATATTTTTTCCACACAGTTTTATACCCACATATATGATTGCCTGGAATAATTTGACAGCATGAAAAAGCCCTTGAAGTGCAACAGAAGTACCATTAAAAGCAATTTCATGTAAAGAACAAGAGCTCCTTTCAGTCTTGAGCCAATAGTGTTGCATCTATAGTTCAACCTGTTTACTTATAATCTTTCACTTTCCTTAATGTTTTATTTTTATTTTTTTGGTGGCTTACTAAGTACATAAATTAAGTGGAATTTAGTTAATTCAGCCTTATAAAATTGTTGACAAAGATTATGGCCTATAGAGTATAAACTCTTATTTGCTGAGAGTTGTGTATGACTGGTTTTTTAAATATAAAAAACCAATTGATTTTTAAAAGACCAATTGTAAGTTTTACATCTCATGAAAGAAAATATTTGCAAATTCAGTGCTGCTGTTCTTGCAGAATGTTTTCTAATCCAGCTGAAGGGGAGGCAGTTTTTGCTAATTTCCTCACTTGCAGCCTTTGTGCCACTTTCCACATTGCTGGAAAAAGATTTTCAGAGGGCACAGAACTGCAGTGGGGAAGTTGCTCCCCCTTCTCTTAGGTTAGTGGACACTTCCATTGGATCACAAGTCCTTCTACAGTTGGAATGGCAGCATTGGTTTTGCTCCATGTCTGGACTAGAGGCTATGATATGAGAGTGCATTTTTGTTCATTTTATAGTATAGCTTATTGGCTGTCATAACTGATCTAGCAGCCTGTCATGCTTTGTTCTGAAAAAGTGTTTCCAGAAAGAAGCAAATGATATGAAAGAAAATACGGTAGTTTCCGATTCCAACAGAGGAACTGAAATGCATACACATTCAAAAATATTTTGGTATTTTTGTAAACACACACCTTTTTAACCAGACACATAGTTTATATGTTAAAAAAATCTGCTCATGGGAAAAGATCATCATTGTGTTTCCATAGAACACATAGGCAGCATAGAAACGCTATAAATAAATTAAAATGAATACAATCTCAAGTGATTATAGGATATCACATAATCAAATGGAGCTTTGGATGGGTTGTACCAAGTGCTGTTCTGGCATTCTTTGTTACTATAATTTTACACCAAAAGGGAAGATAGGCTGACACTAGTGATATAAAAGTTGGTTTAAAATTTACTTTATATGTGAAAAAAGTATTTTCAAATAACATCAGGGAGGTGGTGGTTTGGTGAAAAGTTGTGGTGTTAGTTTGATTTTTGCATTATCAGCATGTTAGTCACGTGACACATTATTTGATAATTTGATTGATACTGCAAATCAGAAGACACCTGGATTGTTGGTTGTAGAGACTTTTAGGGGGCTTCTAAACTTAGTATTTCTGCAGGAGAGATTCAAGTGCATACTGAAACGTTAGGATTGCACAGTTAAAGAAGATTGGAAAGTGATGGGAAAGTGTATTGAGACGTGTGAGATGAATAAATTGGAAGACACAAACACCCCACAAGCAAATCAGGATGAATGTTAATTGTCATGTAACTACCCCACAAATCAATCAGAACAAATGCTCAATAAAGAGCAGATATAGTCTTTAGTAAGCTTTATGATAGCAGGGCTTTTTTCCAGCCAGGACTTGTCAAAACCTGGTTCTGGCACCTCTCAGGAAGGTGCCATTGCTATGATAAGAGATCAAGGGAAGCATTCATGGTGAGTTCCAGCACCTCTTTTTCTAGAAAATATAGCACTTGGTACAACCCATCCAAAGCTCCATTTGATGATGCAATATCCTATAATCTAGAAATATAGCACTGTGTGCAAGCAAATCAGGGTGACTAGTCCCTAAACAGATTGTCTGGAGAAGTTCTTTGGCTGCATCTATACTACAAATATATTCTGGTTTTGTACCAGTTTAGCTATTTGCTACCCAATAATCCTGAGAACGCGGATTAATAATAATCTGGGACGCGGGTGGCGCTGTGGGTAAAACCTCAGTGCCTAGGACTTGCCAATCGCATGGTCGGCGGTTCGAATCCCCGCGGCGGGGTGAGCTCCCGTCGTTCGGTCCCAGCTCCTGCCCACCTAGCAGTTCGAAAGCACCCCTAAATGCAAGTAGATAAATAGGTACCGCTTTATAGCGGGAAGGTAAACGGCGTTTCCGTGCGCTGCGTTGGTGCTGGCTCGCCAGAGCAGCTTCGTCACGCTGGCCACGTGACCCGGAAGTGTCTCCGGACAGCGCTGGCTCCCGGCCTCTTAAGCAAGATGAGCACGCAACCCCAGAGTCGGTCACGACTGGCCCATACAGGCAGGGGTACCTTTACCTAATCCTGAGAACTATAGTTTGGTGAGGACTAAACTGAAAAGGGAATAGATGACATTCCCCTTTCAGAATTGCTGTTTTCACAATTCTGAAGTGAAGAAGGAATGACTATTGGAAAGTAATACTTTTTTCCCAAGAGGCATGTGTACAGTTCATCTTAGCTTCTGGCCAATAATATTTTTGGAAGATCCTAGACCAGAGGATTCCCAATTGTTTCCAATGAGGGTCAGTACAACATGGCTCAGTTTAAGAAATGGAAATTGTGTTTGTGTGTGTAATGCCACATAAAACTTCAGTAATTTATTCCAAAGATCTAGCCACTCCATTATTGAACATTATATAAAATAAATTGGGTTAGCCTCGGAGCTTATTCAGACAGAAGTATCTCCCAGTAGTCAGCAGAATGGGGTTACAAGCTCATTGGATGGAATCAAAACTAATGGGGATAATCCTGTGCACAGTTTTATTTTTTTACAGTATTTCAAGAATGGGCTGGACCAGTGTATGCTTGCACCAAGTGTGGCATTTCTGGATATTAATTAGACATGACTGGCCAATGTCCTTTAGACAGTATTCTTTATCTCCTCTGTGTGGTGGTTGTAGAGCTTCAGGTTATGCAGTGGAAAACCCTGTTCTTCCCACCTGCTGTTATAACCTCTGAAGAGAAGGGATTTTTAACATCACATTGCTAGAATATCTTAACATCCAAAGTGTGGGGCCTTATAGTGAAAGAGGTGGTCTCTGAGAATTTAATTGCAAAAATGTGCAACATATAGTATGAAATTGGTTGTTTAAATATATTAACAGAGGCAAAACATGTTGCAATAAATATTGTATCCATGTGTTAGGAATAGCATTGGGGAACCCTTGCATTGTAAAATGCAAGGAACTGCAAAAGCTAAGTGATGTTATTATAAGTTGCTTATTTAATTAAGAGACTCTAATATGTTATGGAAACTTGGACATAAATTAGAGGGAAGATAAAAGAAAGGAACACTGAAAGGAAAATTTAGTTAAGTTGTCACTTTAAAAATAAATAGAATTTGCTACAGGCAGTGTAAGAAAAACTCCTGAAAGCAATCATTGGGAGTCTGCAACATATGACAAGGATTGTTTAAACCCTGAAATGTTAGATGCTGCTTATTAAAATAAGACAGTAATTCTATACCATTTACCTGGGAGTAAATCCCATTGATTCCAACAGGCCTTACTTCTGAGTAGACATTTATAGAACTGTGTTATCAATGAATTTTTGACATGACCTACAGAGGCACATGTAAGACAGAGGTCAGAAATATGTCAAATACAAGAATGGGAGATGCTAAAAGAAAGCAGAATTTCATAGTCTGAAAACAAATGCTGTTGATAGGTACACAAAAAACAAGGTAATTAATACCAGCTCCCACAAGAGGTGGTGAACACTCCTTTCCTTGGAAGTTTTTAAGCAGAGGTTGGATGGCCATCTGTCATGAATGCTTTATCCGAGATTCCTGCATTGCAGGGGGGTGGAATAGATGACCCTTGATCTCTTCCAACTCTTAAGATTCTATGATTCTATAAACAGTGCACTCCTATGTATATCTGCTCATCAAGTGCAGTGGGACTTTCTCCCAGCCATCAGATTGCAGTGGGAATCAGACAAGTTCTGACAGATAAGATCAATTTCTGAATTACGAAGGAAGAACTTCATTGGCAAATGACACCAGCTAGGTTAATTAAAATATACCCAGGAACTACAGATCATTATTGGAAATGTAAAATACCGGGGGCGGGGGGGGGGTATTCCATATTATGTAGTCATGTATAAAGACCTAGATATTTTGGAATTTAGAATTATCAGAAATAAAAAATATAATGGGCTACAACTTCCCAAGAGATCTAATGATAATATTATCTGGATATCGGGGTGGTGGGGTGGTGGTGGTGGGGAATACCAGAAGATATAGATATGACAGCTTATTTGTAAATGGCTGCTATCAACATAATATTTCCGAACTAGAAAAGTACCACCTCTTTGCCTAACTAAAGCCTGGGATGTGGTGCATATGGTAAAATTAACAAATCTGCTTAAAATGAGAGAGGGTAGACAATGAGAAAATGTTATATTATAGAAAAATTGAGGGTTTTTTTAATATTGGAACAGTGAAGTGCAAGACTCAGTGAATTCATAATATTTGTTGGGGAAAATTTAAGAGTACAAAGTATAGATGAAATAATTGAGCTGAGGAAGGATTATTACTAGGTTCATTTTTCCTCTTTAAATGCTTAATGATGTAATTAATTACTGGATACTAAAACTGTATTTATGAATAATATTTTGTGGGAATTGCACAGTATTAATTATAGTTCTATACTACTGTAGCATATTGTACATTTCTGTATTCTTATAAAGAATAATAAATAGTCTGAATAAACTAAAATGAAGGAAGGAAGGACCAACCAATGTTAATTTTGAGTCTGCTTAGGCAGGCTGCAATCCAATACACCCATTGAACTCAGTGGCACTTACTTGTGTTGTAAGCAGGGTTGGAAGGTTGGAAAACAAGGAAAATCCCATATTTGGAATTACAAAGAGAGGGATTGAAAAGAAAACTGCTGATATATAATAATACCTTCATGTAAATCCATGGTGTGGCTGAATTTAGTGAACTGGGAAAGCATAGTGCTAGAGAAGGTATAGAGAACAGCATTCAAATAATGTAGTAGTGATTTGAGCATTTCCCCTTTGACAAAAGCAGAAAACATTTGAAACTTTTTAGTTTAGAAAAAAGGTGGCAAAGGGAAAAAAATGAGGTAATAAAACTCTTCATAGTGTGGAAAAACTGAATATATGTTTTCTTTCAATTATAATACTAGTTCTCCCAATGAAATTAATGTACCAGGACAGTCAAATGAAATGACTTCTTCACACAATACATATTATATTTAATCACTGCCATATGATGTGGTGATGTCCAGTGGCCTTAATGACTTGAAAAGAATTTTGGAGAGATTCAAAGTCTCTATCAATGGTTATTAGGCATTATATGTTCGGATGTAGTAAAATCCTGAATGCCAGCTGTTGAAGGGAAGATAATAGAGGAGGGATGTTGCTCCATGTGCCCAGGGGCAAAACAGGAGTTGGCAGGGGGTAGAGTGGGCAACAGTATATCAGAAAGTAGGAAATGTAAATGAGGTTTGAAGTGAGAAAAACAACAGCAGAGAAAACAAGAATGTAGTGTACTAACAGAAGAGGCGGCTAAATGTCACATATTTGTTTGAACTATTCAGCCAATTTTTGCTTTGTAGTATAATAATGTTGTTCATCCTCCGCATATGTTCTTGTTTCACAGGTTCCTGCATAAGTATCACCTACAGCCAGTGCCAAATGCTGCCATATAACCACACCACTTTAACACCAGTTCTTTCCATTGTCAAAAGCATTGAAATGGAAAAATTTCTCAAGTTCTTTGGTTATCTCAACCGCCTCAGCTGCTATCAACACATCATGCTGTTCGGCTGTAGCCTTGCTCTTCCTGAGTGCATCAGTGATGGTGATGACAGGTATTTGGGAACTAAAATGGGGTGATTAGAACTAACTACAACCAAATATTGAATCATGGCAATGCAGCCTAGAGTTAAACCATATGGCCTTTTTTATTGAAATAATTTAGCTGTGGATGACAGTCTCCAACAGATTTTTGCCAAGCTAAACGAGCTCAAAGGAACAAGCTGCAATGTATTACTCAGGGACAACTAAATAGTATTCTTATAACAGTTTGAACACATTAACTCTTGTGAATGATTTTGTTATAGATTATGGGCCAGTTGGATGCATCTTAATCCACATTTAATTTAGTGGCAGAATTCAATATGCAGCATTTTGAAATGTCCTGTGAAAGCATTTGTCCTCTTCCCGAGAAAATACAGCTCACCTTAAATGTAAATGAATTCTTACCTATCTGAGGTAGTTTTTGCCTGATGTGTTGTACTTTGAGTTGCTTTATGCAAAGTATACATTCTATTTCTCCCATCAGTAGCCCTGCAGCTGAATATTTGGTGGTTTCTATAGTCCTAGATCATGCATGTGGTTTTTAGGCTCTGTGGCAAGGTTTCAGTGGGGCCAGCTACTGCCATTCCCTCCACATATTATTTCACCCTAAATACCTTACAGGTATTCCAGCAAAAGAAGGTTAAGTTTTCCATCGGTGTAGCCAATAAAGACACAGACTTGTTTGAGGCCAGGCACGGGGAACCCTACTCTTGTTATGTTCACATAATTGTGCTTTTCAGTTTAATAAGGACAACACTTGAAAAATACTGTGTTTTGTGTTGACACCACACAATATTGAAGATTATGATTTTTCAAGTCTTAAGCAGAACTAGCAGGCTTACAGTCCTGGATCTATACATTTTGCCACAGGGGGCAGAAGTCTGGACAGTTGCTGGAGCGAAGGGAGAGAACAACAGGAGGATGAATGGGAGCCCAGAGGTCACCCACATGTCCTGAGGCTTAGCCTCCACACCTTACTCTCCCCAATTTCCTTTCCTTCCCAGTGCCAGGGAGTCATCTTGGGGAGGCGGGGAAGTGCAGCATGGCCCTTGCCCATGTGTAGAGTGTGCCAACACCAGCCAATCCCCCCACCACCACATAGATGGTTCTCTGAAACTCCTCTCTCCTTTCCCTCCTTTGGCTCACCTCTGCAGCATCCTTGGGCTGCTTCTGACACAGATCTCCCCCACTTTAGCCTGCTGCTGGGCACCTCCCTTTTGTCTGCTACAGCTCCATGCTGTGCCATGGTGATGGTAGCTCCACCTCTTCCTCTCTTGGGGCTAGGAGGTTGCTAGAGAGGCAAGGAGGCTCAAGTTGTTCCAGCTTTCCTAGGCTTTTGGTTCCATTGGATGCCACCAGGACTTGAGTTCACCAAGCCAGCCCTGTGGTTCATGGGTTATTGAGCCAGGCTGGCCCTGCGAGGGTGGACAGCATTAGGTGGGAAAACTCTCCCCTTCTGTCCTGTGCAGGCTTCCTTTTCTTGGTGGCGGTAGTGACAAAGGGATGATGAAGAGGGGAAAGACTATTCATGTTTCCCTTCCACCACCACCACTGAGAGAAGGAAGGCCTTCTTTTCTTTGTGTCTTGGGACACAAAGGGGAGAAATACTTTTTTGTGGTTCTGTTAAATGACATTAGGGCAGGGTACTGTTTGTTTCCCCTCTCACCTGTGGCACGTATCCCCTCTTTCCTCCCCTTGAGCCACATATGCAGGCTTGCAATCTAAATAGGTGCAGGTGGAAAAGGAAAGAATAAGTGGGTAAGGTGGGATAGTAAGAGAAAATAGATTGCTAAATTTTGATAATTGGAAAAGTTACATGAAAATGGATATTATTTGAGGCACTTGTTAAAGAGCAGAAGGGTTGAATCAAATGATACTCTGGAGCCAATGAGTTCCAGAGATAAACTGCTGCCAAAGCAAATAGGCAGAGGCATGAGAAAAACAGATGTAATCTTTGATCTAAGTAAGAGATTAGTACCAGAGGAACATACAGCTCTAGGAGGAGTATAAAGATTAAACAAGAAATATTAAAAGGAGCAAGGAGGTTCAAGCATTTAGAAGTACAAAGAAATTTAAGTGAATGTGATGAAGGCAAGAATCCAGTGCAAGGAGAAAAGGAGGAGAAAATCACGATCGTTTTTGCAGACAAGAGAGTGAGATGAGCTGCATAGTAAAGGATGATGGATACATGATTTTGAAGGGGCTTTGATCTGCAGTGAAAAAAGAGACAGTCAAATAATGGTATTGATTCTGGTTACTCTTTGGGCCACCTTGATGTTACAGTCAACAAGTGATGAACATGGATGTGGGGATGAACCCTTATTTTTATGAGCTTCATGCATACCTATAGACTTAGAAAGTTTTTCTAAGGAAGACTAGCAATGTATCCACCGCACCACACTAGCAAACCTAATTCATCAAATTCCATTCAACCTTATTCCCTATTTAGGCTGCAGTTACCTGCAGGTTTTCAAATCAGGGTGCTGGCTGCTTTTCTTATTTCAAGGCTATTAAAATTATATTTAAATAAGCTAAAATAAATAAATGTTAATGATTATAGTTTTCCACGTTGTGAATTTTAGTTGCTGCAGGTGTGGAAATCAGTTCAGAGTGAAGAAATCTCTTCATTCACAGAGTGATTAGCATTGATTCACACATAATGTTTCCATGTGATTACACACTAAATCATATGCAGTGCTCATCTGTGCAATGTCGGTGATTGCTTAAAGATGGCAAATACAGGTACATAGGTGTATCATATAAAACCACATTTGACAGCCCTCCATGCCACCATTAGCTCCTGTGGTACTGAGACCCACTAATCATGATTGATCACTGGACCTAATGGTCAGGGGTCCCTTTACCTTTTTATACCCAAGTGATGATGCCCTCTCTGTGTGGCAGCTGTGGAAAAATATATAGTCTGCCTACATGGAATATGATTGCTTTGTTTTTCTTCAAATCATATAAATCTTGTGTATCATGTATTTGGTGTGAATAGTGACAATTACCAGAACTTGTTTCCCATGTCCAAGCCTTTTTGTGATTTATATTTATGTGTGTGTATTTTGTTTTAGTGCATTAGCAGTTGAACACTTCTTTGTTGCACCACTCCAGTATGGGAGTGCTCATCAAGACATGAAAAAGAAGTGGCAGATACCAGCAAAGTCACCCTCCCCCACTTGCCCAAAGCAGTGTCCCATCATTTTATGAGGTTAATTTATTTAGTTGTTTAAAGGCATGTTTGGGGCTTCCTGTCACTGTTCATCTACACAATCCCTAATATACCTTACATTGTAACAAAATGAAGATAAGGTATTTTATTCCATTTTTTTCTTAAAATACTCTTCCAATTTTTTGACACAAAATACCTAAATGTTCACCTAGTTGCCAAACATTTGGAGTCATTTGGTTTCATTTTTTTAATACTAGACAATTACCTAATTTTTGTATTTAGTAACTGTATTCAGTAAAGACTCCTTACCTCCTTTGGGGACAACGGCACAGCGTGGTGAGCCACAGGGAGAGGGCATTCCATCACCAACATGGCTGGCTGATGTCATCATTGGCCTCAGCTGGCTGCAGGGGCACTCAGAATTGCCTGCTCAATTTTATTTGAATTGGCTGCCTTTGAAGGGAGGATACAAGACTCTTTAAAGGCTGGGCACACTGGGAATGGGCAGCATATTCACCCCATATGTCTGGTCTGCCCGAGGTAGGTGAGCAGTGCACATGTATGGCACATATAATTTTTTTTATCTATATTTTGACTGCGTCAGACCTACACGGCTACCTACCCGAATCTTTGTCTTCAGGGCCAGGAAGGAATTTGCTTGTGGACCTATTGAGCCTGTCTGGACGTTTTGCCTTTCTCATAGCAATTTTCATGACTTTGGCGGAAAAAGACATTGGGTTGGATCCATAGTCTAAGTGTTGGGGTGGGAAGTGGAGCCTCATTCACTCCTAGGTCAGGATCAAAATGCAGGGTACCCTAGTAAACAAGTCTAGAGGGAGAGTTGTATCTATTGGTCTAGACACCCTACTGGCAGCCTGGTGGGACTCCTCATTTGGGCAGATACCTGAACCCAGGCTCAACCCTGAAGGAGTAACCAATCAGGATATGCCCACTTGGAAGTAACCTCCAGTTCAGTGGAGCTTAATCCCAGATAAGTATACATGGCAGGGATACAGAACTTGTGACTCTCCTAAAGCTATTGGATTCTAACTCCCATCCCAACTTGAATCATCCTGGCAGAAATGGAGGGAGTTGAAGAACATCAATGATGTATAGGATTGCGTGCTCAATAAATGAATTACTTTTACAGTAAAGAAAGCTCTTAATATCACTTAGTACTGTGAAGTACTAAACCTATGAGTGCTGAAGGGACAGAAGGAAATCACACCAAAGGTATAGCTATTAATAGCTACTAGAATTTAATAGCTAGGAATTTCGTTATGTGTCAAATGAAGAGTGGTAAGAAAGCAGAGGGCTGAGTGATAAGGGCAGCTGACGAGATGAGTGAAAAGAAAACCATTGTTCTTAAGATATGAGGGAATTTGTGGAACACTAATTATGATTGGCAAGTATTAACATATGTATTGTCAAGTGTAAAAACAGTCTAATTTTGACATCTGGTTCAATTATTTAATCTTGATTTTTTAAATATAAAAATGTGTTCACTGTTATAATTAAGTATTTCTTTTGGCATTAGAAATCTGAAACATTTATTGTTTTTATAGCATGATATTAAGCACATGTTCCAGGAGTTTTATTGTCCAAATCACAAGCAGAAAGGTTTGGTCAGGACACATAAAACACCTTTCCTCCATTGTTAGAGGAAACATGAGTTCCAGCACCTATTACAGGGTTGGTGAGGAACATGAATAGTCAAACAGAAGAGGAAAAGAGCATCTAGGTGTGTGTCTCCAGAAATAAATGAGTGGGCCTGGGCAAGCTCTCTAATAATAATAATAATAATAATAATAATAATAATATTAATATTAATAATAATAATAATAGTAATAAATTTAATTTTACTGATAATTCTAGTCACTGGAAGTGTCTGTAGAAAGAATAGCTCTGACTAAATGGAGTTAAGAAACCAATGCATTTCATTTGACACAGCAGGTGAAAAGTGTTTTTTGTGGGGTCGGGGGGAGGCCAACTTCAGTCAGCCAGGTGTGTTTCAAACTACATTAACTATATTTGAGAGGTCAGGATGAGCTAGTCTGATATGCATATTTCCTGCAGAGTGCACCTGGCAATTCTGCCTTTAAATAGACCCCTTGATTACAAGGTTATCACTGCTGATTGGTGTAAATGTTTTTATGAGATAATGCAGGCCAGTAAATCTTCCATTTTGTATTGCAACTGATTAGGGACTAGGGAGCAAATGTTATAAAAAAGCAAGCTCTGCTAGAAAGGATTTAAGTACATGTTTCATGGAAATGAAACGGCGGGGGCAGGTGGGGGGGGGGCTGCTCTGTGAACAAACTGCACTATGCTGTGCCACAGATCCAAACTTGCTTGTGGCCTGTGCCTGGAAGAAAAACATCAACATGAAGCAGTAATCTCAACCATTCCAGTGGGCACATAGCACTTTCATGCGGATGATTGCCAGAAACCCAGTGATTTTATGTGGGCTGGTGGAAGGCCCGACTGGAGGACTGTGGTGGCTATGCCTATGCAGAAGGAACGCGAAGCAAATTTTCTAGCCTTGAGGCCGCATTCCATAATGGCTTTTCTGAGAACTGCAGTCAACTGGTATCTGGATAAGTAGGCGTCATCCTTATGAATGAGTAGTGGACCTTCAGAAAGGCAGGGACCTTTCCCTAACGTGGCTCCTTTCCCTAACTGATTCGTCTTGGAGGAGCGCATCAATCGTGGCTGGCATTTAAAAGGTCCTGGCTCCTCCCGCCAAATGCCAAGATTGGCCAATTCAAACAACATTTAATAGGCTGTACCAAAAGGCCCCACAGTCAGCCAAGGCTATGTGGGTGACGGAATGCCCTCCCCCCCCCCCAGCTCAGCTCACTGAGGCTACACAATGTTGCAACCGCCACTGTCCCTGAAGAAGGGAAGTGAACTTTCTGTTGGTGGATATTTGAGGGGAGGCTAGTTGATCAAAGGTAAGCTGTATTCCTTCCTCTGCAGTGAACTTTGGGGTGAGGTGGTAGAAAAGAGAACGGGTAATAGAATCACTCCCTCTCCTCTTCCCTGATCCCCATCTATTCCAGAGTAGGGATGGGGGACAAATTCAATTCCATTTGCATTTTAAGTCAAATTTATCAATTTTGTACTTTCTGTAACACATGAGAACTGAAACATAGTCATTCTTTGAAATGTACTTCTCCAACCGACCAATGTTTACAAAAATGCATATATTAGCCACCCAGAGTTGCTGGGGCAGATGGGTTTTTTTGTTTTTTTGTTTTTCCTCCACAAATAATAAAATTCCATTAGGAGAAATGTGTACCAAATTGGCTAAGAATTTTCATGAGAATTTTTCAAAAGAAATTTTGCAGATTTCTGCAGAAATGTGGAGAACCAAATTTAAGATTGGAAAAACGAGAAACTGAAAGAAACAAAGCTGAAAGAACTTGCCACTCTTATTTCAGAGTACCCAGTGGGCTTTTTACAGATAATTTTTATGCTGCGCTTGTGGATGTGACAGCATGCACATATTAATAGACAGGAAATCATTAGGGCTGAGGTATTTTTTGAGAAAGCTCATGTGGTATAGCTCTGGTAGTCATAGCCCAACGCTCCTGACCCAAGTCTGATATTCAGTCCACTGAACTACATTGTACTTTATGAAAGTACTGTAAGTATGAAAGTTTTCTGTAAGTATGAAAGACTTACAGAAAACACAGACCAGAATTGATGGCATTCTGAAATACTTTTCTCTTGTACAGAAAAACTGTGATAGGCCAGCTATTCCTGATAATTCTTCCGGTTAGAGTTAGCTGCTGAATATTAGAAATGTATTTCTATGTCCTAACACTTGGCTTTCTGTAATTGATTCCTCTTAAATATGAGGACAGAAAACACTCAATGAGCCGTCATGAGGTCATTTGGCTGAGAAGCAGACAATGATAACTGGTGGCACTCTTTTAGTTATTAAACTCTGAACAAATGGCAGTAATTAGTGTTAACTATGTTCCGTTTGAACAAGAAATTACTTCAGGTATTTAGGAATGTCAACACAGTACAGCTTTAAAAACTCTTGTCCAGACTTAACAGCAGGCTTCTCCTAAACTTTCAAGCTGTGAAATATGAACCCTAGCATTGCCACATATTACACACCCTTTCACACACTGAAATACTATGTACAATGTGCATCAAACATATCCCCTCTATTTCTGTCCAGAATTTGCTGTGTGTAGTGTTGTCAACTTCAGTTAGCAGCCTCATTCTCATAGTATATGTTTCGACTGATTAAGGCTGTGTACACACCACACTTTTAAAGCACATTTGAAACACATCCTTCTCAAATAATTCTGGGCACTGTAGTTTACCCCTTCCCAGCAACCCTTCACAACCTTCAGAGCTCAGAATCCTCTGAGGGAAATAATGTGTGTAGGAGTGGGGTTCATGCTTGCTGGTTCATCCCCAAGCAATCTGCATACAGTATGTGTAAAAGGTTTTTTTCCATGTACAGTGCATCCAGTTGTATGCACATATGGTATTCCATGTGATTGGAAGCCCTACATGATCTTGAATCCAGTCCTTTTAAGCACCTGCCGAATGCATGGAAATTGATGGCAAGGGCCAGAAGATCCCACTGGTCTCAGTGCACATGCAGAACACATAATGATAGTCAAACTGAGACTATTTCCCCATCAAGATAACATTCTTGTGACAATGTTTATGATGGAATGAGCTGTGTGAAAATGTGTTACGAGAATAGTGCATTACGGTTATACTATACCAATGTTGGATATGAAAGAGCAAACATTTCAGATAAAGAATAGTTAGTCTAAAGAATAGCTTGGATGATCAAGCATTTTAGGTAATGTTCCAAAACCATAGAGCAATTTACTCTTAATTATCATTGGATAATACTGGTTACAAGATACCACAGGAGTCATCCTATAAATATCCCTCTTTCACTTTAGGGCAGTGATGGCCAAACATGGTCCTCCAGCTGTTTTGGAACTACAACTCCCATCATCCCTAGCTAACAGGACCAGTGGTCAGGGGTGATGGGAATTGTAGTCTCAAAACAGCTGGAGGGCCAAGTTTGGCCATCACTGCTTTAGAGTCTAAAGAGTGCACTAGTGGTGCATACCTGTCATGCACTCCAGGTGCATGAAGTGTGTTTATGAGTGAAAGCAAGACCTCCTCTATGATACATCCTTGGCATATTATTTTATTTTAGCATAAGTGCAGTATCCCCAGGGTCTGGATTGAGCAGCACATGGTGCTTGCCTGAATAGTCTTCAGGTGATCTTTCACACATCTAGTGCATTCATGCTTCCATCCACATGACACTTGTCAGGGGCAGGATCATGGTCTAGAATAGATCAGGAAGAAAAGTGATTTCAGAGAACAATGCTGGCAGGTAGCTCCTTTTTCTGTAGCATTCCACAGGAGGGTTTCATAGGAATTTTATCATAGGAATCATTGTGGAACTGATCTTCAGGCAGGGAAAATACCCTGCATTAATGGGTTCCATTTTGGAATGTGCAAAAGATAAGCCACACAGATTTTATTTTATTTTTAAAATCACAGTTGATTTTATCTCATGATCCAAATAAATTTAGTCAGGGAATACAAGGACATGCTGTGTTACATTATCCTATGTCCTATGATGGCTTTAAAAAAACAAACATAAATGGTAGCACTCATTTATTTTTAACATCTGGTATATAAAGATTAATCGAGATGTAGATGCTTAACCATAATATCATTGTTGACAGGGGGAACAAATAGGCCTGTATTAAATTTGATCACTGCTTCATATTTATTTGCTTTACTGAGCTTAAAGGACCAAATGTAGTTGTGGCAAGTGTTGTGGTAAATGGTATGGCATAGAATTAGCGTTTTCTTGGTTGCTTCCAGACCATAAACTTGGCCAATCTATCTAAGTATCATAAATTTCTCCTTTTATGAGCCCAGTCATTTCTAAATTATTATCAAGTTGTTAGTATAACCCATGTAAGCATACTGCTGCAAAAGAGACTGATTTATAATAGTTATGCTTGAACTAATTTGCTGAATCTTCCTCCTACACACATAGGTTTTCATTTAGAAAATCTAAACTTATCACTGTGTGGATGTGAGCATTGAAACATTAACTCAGTTGATAAAGTGGAGTGGAAAACAAAGCAATGTCACAAAGCTACAAAGGACCACCCATCCAGAATCCCTGTTCAAATCTAGAAGAAAAAAAACACACCAATCCAATAAATGAATTCCAGTTGTGCAGCTTCCCACTCAAAGAATGAATTTATACAACAAAAGAGCCACATGGATTTGTTTACATTTTTAATATTCAGTGTAATTAGTGGGTTTCTAACTGTGTGCATTAAAAGCAACATGGTGGAAAACCATAGTTTTATTGGATCATTTATTGGAATTTTTGTATTCTGATCTATGGAGTTGAAAAGTCCTTCTGTACCACCCAGAATGAATGAAGGGCCTTCTGTTTTTATTTTATTTTTAAATGTATATTATTTTTACTGAAGTGTTTGCCTCTACTGATTTTTATGAGAACCAAGTGAACTGTTATCAATTTAGTCTTCTGCATTAGTGGAAAAAGTCTCCCCTTTTGAAATAGGTTTGTTGTGTAATTATTATTCTATTTGTGAAGTATTAGTTTTTTGTTTTTTAAAAAAGAAGTATGTTTTACATATTTTAAATTAAATGCTTTCTCAAGTTAATTGAAATCCTGTTTATATAATACTGTTATGGGTTTGCAGGGGGCCAAGGATCCCTTAAAAGTTCTGGGTGCCAGGTTCTCCTCATTATTTCTGAAATTAGCAAATTAGGAAAGGTGGGGTTTGATCAAGGCTTTAAAAAGTAGGTCAAGCCAGCTTCCTCAGGAGATTGTCTGAGAGAGGTGCCATCAAGGAACAAAACAGGTGATAGCAGAGGCAGTGCCCTGACAAAAGGGACATTCAGTGTCAGACAAGAAGGGGGAGGGAGGGAAGGTTGCCAGCGTTACAAGGGGCATGGTGTCACCACAGGAAAAAGTGTCCTTTTTGCACGAGGCTTGAGTTGAATTTTAGCAAGGGTTTTTGGGAGAAAGAAGGGTGGGGCTAGAGGCCATGAGGGCTGAGGAACATACAAGCTGTGTGGAGGAGACACAGAGATAGTGTTTTGGCTACTTTTGAATCCTATGCTGTGCTCCTGTGGGGAGCAAGCCCCTCATAAGATGCAGTGCTCAGAACCCTCTCTACATCCAGACTTGGTTGTAAATATGTGTAAATAAACCATATTCTTCACTGTGCCTCATTTTCCCCAAAGGAAATATAAACTTTGGTTAAGTGCCAAGACCCCTGGAAGGTGGCCGGTAACAATATTAAATGCCCTTTATGCACAACACTAGGGAAATTATCACATATCAGAAAGATGGTGGGTTTATCTTGAGCCTTGCCTAGTACTAATCTCTGACAGCAGCTTACTTGATACTTGGAAAGGGAGCCCTCACATTCCAAAATAGTATCTTTCACCACTATTTTGTGATGTGATGAAAGACAGAAACGTTCCAGAACCATGTAAAAGGTCTCTGCCAGTAGCAGATGCTATACCAACAATAAATGACTTGCAACTTCTTCCACTGACAAGGGCAGCTAGCTATCAGTATATACCCACATTGCTGCCTGCATGCTGCCCTGCCAATTAAAGCCCTGTTATCTGAGCCAGTAACACCTTTTCAGAACAAGTCACTCAATAACTCTTTTCCTGTTTGTGAGGGAGCTTTATTTTTGGAGAGTCAAAGACCTCAGAATATTTTGGAGCCTGTCAATGTGTAATGTGCAGCTCTGAGGTAGGTCCTGGAAGCCACAGAAGGAAACTAGGCAAGACAAATAGGTGCTTACTTCTCTTTTGTCCCTTTCTTCTTCTTTCTTTTATAGAGAACTCCTAATCCATAGTAGTATGGAAAAACATCAGTACACAATGATAACATTTTTGGCTTACTGGACACTTACAAATTGATTTTTATATCTAGACTGGATCTATTCACTTAATCATTTTTTAGAGTTAATATACTCTCCTATCACATTTGAAGCTTATCCTTTGAACATTAGCCTAAAACAAACTGAAATATACAACATATCATTCCTTACATATCGGCCATGTGCTGCTGTGTATCACACAAATCACCTTCACCTAATTATGAATTTTCACACTTCCCAGCAGCCACCAACAATCTGGAGCAGAACTGGTAAAACTGATAATGTGGCATGACGTGTTGAATTCTTACAAGTATAAGATGCCCAGTGAAAGTTGTTTGCTACTTGCTACAGGAAGATTGTTCTTGGCAGCTTTTCTCTAGGGACCATAATGTGTGCTCTGGACTACAGATGAAAAAGTTGGAAAGTTATAATAGCCTCTAAGAGCCAAACTAGATGCATGCATAGTTTAGTGTGAACAAGCAAGCATGCAGGCTTCCAGAGAGGAGATTGCAGTCTTAGCTCTTATCCTCTTGTTTTTCCGAACCTGGGCTCATGGCTTGGCTTTCTCCTAATAGTCTAAGAGCTCATAGTTTGCCTAATAAAACAAAACCACAAGTCCAGATTCAGATGACATGTTAAGTCAAACTGTGGCTTAACTCAACACAGCACAGCTGTAAAAAGACAGGGGGGAGGCCAAGTGGCCACAACCTCCTCTCCTGGAGCCCGCTTCTGCTTGTTCATGCAAAGCTACAATTTGGCTTAGCATTCACTGTGGAATGAAGGCAGTGCACAGGAAGGTGAGATTTATTTCTTCATTTTCTTACTGAGCTTGGAATGGAGATTGGCCCTTCTTTAGGGGTAGGGTAAAAATTTCACATCTGGCAACCAATACATGATGTATATTTTGCTCTAGGAAGCTTAGTTTGGTGAGAATCGAGTATACACTTCCAGAGTTAACGCTAAATACATTACTTCTGGTAAATGAGCCACCATAGCTTCTAGAGGGGCGTGAAAATTTGGGTCCTGGGCTTTTTAGACTCGTCTACCCGTGTACTATCTGAAACCAAAGGGTTGCCAGATGGGAAATATATTGCCATTATTTTCAGCTCTCCTACCCCGCTATAGGAGCCCATGGGAAATGGGTACTTTTCCCCTTAAGGCTCCTAGCTGGGCAAAAGGCAGGGGCAGGCAACCTCTTTGCTGTTTAAAATGGAAGCTCTCTATTTGTGCTTTTCCTTTAAAAAGTAAAAATAAATAAATACGCATACTGGAAGGACAATAATCTTAGAAATATTTGTTTTTCTTTCTAGTCACGGGCTCCTGCCTTGCAGATCATTCTGTGAAGCTGCAAAGGAAGGTTGTGAGCCAGTTCTTGGGATGGTGAATTCCTCATGGCCAGAGTTCCTGGCGTGTTTCCAGTTCCAAAACAAAACTGAAAATAACAACACCACCAGGGTATGCTTCTCCCCAGAACAAGAAAAAGGAAAGCGATGTAAGTTCCCTTCAATTTTTTTTGCTAAAGTGCTGCAGCGTGTTTCAGGTTCTACATATAATGTCCAAATTGCATGTTACACATAGCTATGGTTGTTGTTTTTTTGGCAATTATTTTAATTGAAATGAATCTCAGAGGTAGCTGTATCTGTTCCACTGTGGGGAGAGGGTATTTTTCAGTGGGATAACTGACTGGAATGGAAAGAGATAAACAGTCCCATCCCCAGTTGTTCCTCTGCTGAAACATGCAGTCTTAGAAGCTGCTTTTGTGTTACAAAAGAAAAGCAAGAAAGAGGATACATCCAGCTGTGTGTAACATGTTAAAGGCTCATTTCTTTCTCCTAAGATTTTGATGCTGCAATTTTGATAATGTTTTAGTTCAGCTTGTATTCTTTATAGCTTTTATTGCATGATCTAGCCTATGCATTGGTTTAAAGCTGCTGTTTTAAATTGTTTTATACTGTGTTGTAGCAGGTTTTTACAACTGTGATTTCTTTCTTATAAGGATATTTCAACCATATTTGTATGTATGTAAACCACCATGTAAGTGCCATTCCCTAAAAATCCCTATTTAAAAATAATTAGCTAAGCAAACAAACAAAGAATGAAAGAAAGAAAGAAAGAAACAAACAAACAAAAACATGTAGCTTGACCCAGTGATGGGGAAAACCTCAATGAACTTTCAGGTCCCTTAAATAAATCATAGAAAGATTCAGAAGAGGAAAAATGTAAGGTGGGAAAAGGCAAACTATTAGCTGGAGTTGTCCTTCACGCTTAATGCTATTATTTCAAAACAAATATGTTCCATTAATCTTGCTTTTGGAGTTTGAATCTGGAAAGCAATGTTGAAATTCACATTAATGGTACTTCCTACCCCGCCCCTATTTTTGTTGGGAGCCTGAACCCCCCAATGGCTCAGCAGCAGGAGAAGGCCGAACGCCAGAGAAGAGTTGCTGCTGGCCATTGAAGCCTTGCTGGAGCTGTGTTTGGCTCTGCCCCAGGCTTCTCCCAACGTCATGTTGCAATGTTGTGCATGACTCACGTTGTGCCCTCTCAATCTTCAGCACAAGTTGGTGCCTCTGCTCTGAAGCCATGAAGTAGGTTAGACTTGGTAGCAACTGAAACATTTCCCACCTGCAGTTTGAAGTAAGTCGGGTTTCATTGGTCCCCATAAGAGTCTATAACAGATGCTGTCTATTATATATCAATTCTAGTGCTAATATTTGGATGGGGAGCAAGAGGGAGAAAGAGGCTAAAAGCTGTCCTGTGATGAGGGCAGACCTGAGGGCTGAGGCACTTGGTTCTGTTCTCCTTTTGTATTTGATAGAGCATTTATGACTGTGGTGTGTGTGTGTTGTTTATTGTAAGCTGCTCAGAGAATTATACTAAACATATATACTAGTCTATAAATGTTACAGATAAATAAATGTCTGCTTTATGAAGTCTGCAAAAGACATCAACTTTCACAAGGGAACAGAAGGAACTGAGAATTTAGCTGATTTGGAATAAATATTTCTACAAGTTTCTCTCATGTCAGCATGCAAGGGAGTGAAAGTCAAGCTTTCATCAGTCTTTCCTTCTGCTTGATCCCTTTAACCTATACTCCACCTTGTTCACCGACTTGGAAAAACAGTCTTTAAATGGCATTCCTTTGGGTCAGAAGTGCACCTCCCTAGCAATGAAAATACTTCAGTTATTTTTCTTCTAGTCCTCCCTTCATATCTTTTATATCTTGTGTTATTTTAAGTAGCCAAAGCTGGGAACTGTGTTTAAAACAGCAGCAGATAATATAGAAATCATAAATGAGAAAAGTAGATAAAAGACTAAGGAACAAAATATTTGATTTGCTTTCTGAATCCATTTGATCCATTTTTAGAGCAGTAAATGCCCTTGTTGCATTGATTGAGATATTTCCCCTCCATTTCTGCTGCATTTTTCACTGGGGAAAAAAATCTGATCATTATCTCTCTTCTAATCCATGTCCATTATTATTTTCTGATTACTGTGTGGCATGTCACTGTGAAAATTTCATGGCACTTATTGGTGCTTAAATGTCATGTTATTACATATAAAACCCTGAATGTCTTGGGACCAGATTACTTAACAGACAATCAATATCTGTATAGTCGTACCAATAACTTAAGATCTAGTTCAGAGGGCCTCAGTGTCCATTGATTCAACTGGCAAACACACATGATTAAAGCATTTTGCTGATGGCCCTGGATGTAATGTAATGTAATGCAACACCTGTCAAAATTAGGCAGGCCCCATCTGTGTTGTCTTATGTATAAAGTTCCAGATTCAATATAACGATTTAGAACAGGCATTTTATTAATAAGAAAGCACATATATATGTACAACATCCATTTAATGTTCTCTAACTTACCAAGTTAACTGACAGGCTTGTGCTTAAGGATCTATTAATCTTAAATGCCCCCTATCGGTCTCTACAGCCACAGCAGGCACTGTAATTCTTGACTTCACCATGAAGGCACGTACACACACACCTGAAACTGCCTATCAGATATTTCATGCATCAAAATCCATTAACCATTTTGGTGGTACCCTTTTGAGTGAGGAATGTCTGATTTTTGTCTTTCCACTGTACCTTGTTGCCCTCCCACCTTAATATCAGTAATATATTTTTCAGTCCAGCCCTCTTGACTTTCTAAATAAGTAGGTGGTGACACCAGCTGTAAATATCTCTCCTATATACAATCCCATTATCACCTTCTGTCTCAAAAGAGCCACTTGCATTGTTGCCGTTGCTTTCTTACTTTAGCATTTACCATTATGCAATCTAACTCTTATCATTTTTACACCATGCTAGTAACACCTTTAGTACTCATTCATTGCACATTTTTCTACTATGAGAACACAGGCTATTATTTTACTAGGTTGAGGCCAATGTAACTATAGTGTATAAAATTCAGGGATTTTAATAATCTGGGAAAGCCCTCCTAAACTGGACATGGGTGAATGTAACATACCTCTTCCTCCTACAATGACAGTATCTGTAAAGATCCTGTGTATTAAGAAAACAATGTCCTCCCTTGTTAATATATATCCTAATAGACTTGAGACTGTGTGGGTTAGTTAATTCTCACTAATGCTGATTAAGTTCATGGGCAATAGTGAGATATTTTTTCTTAGAGATATAATAGTTTCTCATTTTAGTGTCTTTCTCTTTTATTTATCTATTACACATATCTTGCTCTTTACTAGTTACTTGGTCCTCCAAAGCAAACACACATCTTGGCACTGACTGGCTGACCTACTTCCGTGAGTAAGATTGATTTGCACAGCCACTTTGGCTATGAAGAGCCACTTATTTTTTCCAGCCACTTTTGTGCCAGTGGTCTTACGCAGTTACACCACTCACAATAGTCTTAGGCTTGCAGTAGTGTAATTACAATAGTGTTAGATGTGGTATCACAAACCTTCAAAAATACGAACTGCACCTTCTCTTGAAGAAAGTCTACCCTCTCTCTTTTAGCCTTTGTTTAAGTCAACAAAGAATGTGTATGCCCTAGTAGTGCTAAAACAATGGTGAGGAGATAATTGCCCATGTTCTAGTGGGACTTGGTTAGCTGTTTAATGCAGAACAAAGATCACAACACCGGTCAAGATAATGTTTTATAGATGAAGTAAGGCAGTCAAATACATCTTAAATCTAGTGTATGCATACCCTCTGGAACATGGAAAAGTATGTGGGAGGATTTGGTTTTCAGTAGAAGAATTAGGCATGTCTTTTGTTATAATACTGGATTATTTTTCTGTACTCTTTGACATGTATTGTATGTCAGGCACATCTGCAAGCCTATTGACAAAAATAATGGCTTTAGATCAATTCCTGCTGAGTTATTCTAGATGGTGGATACAAGGAAAGAAAATTTATATGTGGAAATATTTATTTTGATATATATTGGAAGCCAGCTGAGGCCATGTTGCATGCTAAACAAAATTGTTTTGTTCATGAAACTTAAAATCTTGAGGCCCTGACTTAGCAAGAAGGATTTACAATTTGTTTAAAATTACTACCAGTTTATATCTGGACCTGAAGTCTGTTTAGAACTATTTTTCCCAAGCAAACTGCTTTATAAATAAACTGTAAAATACCTTTTTGTTCTTTGAAAAGTTTGTTTGATAGTCTATATGTTGTAACTGTGATGCATAAGCCTGGAAAATATTTAAAGACTTCTGTTCTAACATGTTGCAGCCAGTTGTGTGGATACCAGATGGCTCAGTCTGATAATTAATTTGCTCTCCCTGCATGTAGTTCCAATCTGCTGCGTGCAGAAAAGTAGATTTCTTTCTATAACTGTTTGAAAAGTAAAAGTTGTTAACCATGAAGGAGACACAAAAATAATTTAATGAAATTCTGTCTGAATGATATATAAGATGAGGGGAGAAGCTTGGATTTTCAATTTTCAATAAGGGAAAGAGCAAAATTCAACCGGGTTTGGACTTTAATTTTTTATTGCCTCAGCTACACACTCTGTTGTATTTCCTGCAAAACAGCTTCTGATGGCAACTGTAGATATATGGGACAGAAATTGTGTTTTTGGTTCTATGCTTTGCTTCTTTTTGTCACTTAAAATAGGTTAGATATCATTATTCAGGAGTTGAACAGCAAAAATGCAGAAATTTATTTATTAGTAAGGCTTAAGCTCTGAAAAAGGTTTACAAAATGGCATAGTGTTATCTGCCTTCTGGTGTTTGTCACTCACAAATAATATTCAATAGGTGCCTAAGAGACATTTATACTTGCAATCCATATTGCAATAAAAATAGTTTTAAATTCATATATGAGGGACTGATTGTATTTGCATAGCTCATATTTGCATGAATATTCAACAGTGCACTGTAGATAGAATACATGTGGAATATATATAACAAAATGGGGGGAAATCCAATGTCTTTCCAAGTCATCAGTTTGATGCTTTCCTAGAGCTGGGAGACTGCTGGAGCATCATAACAAGAGATGGGAATAGGATGGTGGCTTTGGGGTTGATCTCATAGCTATGTGGGACAGAGGGAGCATAGCATAGCACGAGTCCAAAGCTTACTTTCCACTCATGCATTGCACCCTGAACTATGGTTTGGTGTGTTGTGTGAACATGACCAGTGAGTGAGCAAGGAGAATGTCTGAGTTGCATTCCAGCGTACCTACTACATCTTGCCATGGGATCAGACTTTCCCTTCAGGGGAGCAGAACACTGGTACAAGAGAAGTCTGTGGAATCATTGCTTCTCTGAGCCAAGGACATTGCCCTTCTCTGAATCTGAGGACCCCGCCAGAAGCCTTAGTACAGTGGAGAGGGACCTCCAGTCCATGAGATAATCTTGGTGTACTAGGAAGTCCAGTTTACCCATGAGGACATTTCCCCAAAACCATGTCCATTTGCAATCAGGTGGTGTCACTCTAATGTGAGGGCAATGCCAGCTGAGGTTCATTTCTGAGTTGGTTGCACACACCGGTTCCCACAGGGAACTGGCACATGCAGCCAAAGCAACAGTATTTAATTCCCTGCCCATCAGCTATCAAGTGTGTGGGTGTGTTAAACCTTGTCTGCAGAGAGTAGGGTTGAAGTCTCCACTCCAGAGATTCAAAGAGCAGCTGGGAGCTGTTTGAAAGCCCTTTTGCAAACAGCCCCATGTTGCTCTTTGAAATTCTGAAAGTCAGAGGTTTAAAGAGCAGCAAGGGACTGTTTGCAAAAGGGCTTTCAAACAGCCCCATGCTGTGCTTTGGAGTCCAGACAACGGGAGCTTCAAAGCACCGTGGCATAGTGACATCAGATGAGCATCCCACCCACCTGTCTAATTTGGCCCACTATAATGATCTGATCTACTACTCAGAAAAGGTTCACTACTCCTCCCTCACCACCCCTGCCTTAGTGGAACCACAATCTCCCCATCTCTGTTTGAATCAATGAATGCAAAATCAGATGGATACCCTTTCAATAAAGGGGCTCTTCTCATGGAAGGTGGAACTAGATACTGAGATACAATTGCAGTTCCTATTTAAGGTTCTTGAGTAGAATTGCTGCTGAAACAACACTTTTCTCCTGCTTGAATGGAACTGTCCATGGTGCTTTGTATTCATACAGCTGAGGACATTGCTCAAAACATGTCCCAAGCCCTACCAGCTCACAGCAGGTAAGGCAGAAGGTGGGAGCAATGTGAGTTTTTCACAATATCTTGCCATGCCATCTCCAGGCTGGTGTAGCTGAAGAGCAGGGGATCTTGACTGTGAGTCCTGGAAGACCTGCTCTTTGCTGAACAGATTTCTGGGCTGGGGTGTCTTGATTGAGTGAGGGTTGTTGCTGGGTTTTTTTAACCTTTATTTTAGATCTTATTGTGATTTATGTGGAAATTCTTCAGTTTAGTTGTGCATTTTTAATGTTTTATTTACTGTCGATGACTACTTTCGTTATGCTGTAGTGGTGTATTTTTTTCAAATTGTAAGCCACCTTGAGCATGGTTTGAGATCTGGGAAGGCAGCATAGAAATAAAATTGTGTATGCATTCATGCATGCGTACATGTATGTATGTATCTGTGGGGAATTGGATCCAGTGGACCCAAAGCTGCAAGACCCCTGCCTTCACAGTCCATTCCTGCTTTCCAGTCTCTATCACTGGTGAGGCAACCACTGACTGTAGCTTTCCATCTGCCTGGGTGAACTACAGTATTCACTGTGACAAGGTTTCTCCCACTTGCAATGCTCCTTCTACATGGCATCCTTAACGCCCTGCCTTCAATATGCAGGAATGGGAGGAATGGTGCTTTGGGGCTTTTAAATCAGTTAAGGTTTTTGTGTATACAAAATTCAGAGTTCCTATGTATTACACAGTGTATCTGCAAATGTGAAGTTTGGTACATATACCCAGACATCCTGATTGGATAAATGTTAGTTGTGAGGTCTGTGACCAGTTCAATACATTGATTGACTGAGCTGTAATAAGCATTTTGAAAGCTGCCAAGCTAGAAAAAGTCTAGGATATCATTCTAATTAGCAACATAATGTTCCTTATGCGTCTAAATCTTGTGGCTGCTCACTTTTGTTGCTCCTGTGTATAACAATAATGCTCAAGAGATGTCAACTGGGAAACTGGAGATTATCTTACTTAATAGGAATAGACATTTCTACCCTCAAAACACATCTGCTCCATCTTTCAGTAGTTGGAAAGGCCTTGTCATATGCGCTCCTCCGATTCTTCTTTTCAGACGGAGCTTTACATGTTCCCTCGGCCCTAAAGGTGTTCAAGGCAAAAGTGGTTGCCGTGCTTGCTTATGCTGCCCCGCTCTGGGCCGTGATGACAGATCTTGCTCCCCTTGAGACTCTGCAAAGCCAATTCCTACGTCGGCTCCTAATGCTCCCCCTGTGCGTAAGCAACGCAGCCATGCGACTAGAATTGAAGATCGCATCCTTAGAAACTTGTCTGTGGAAGCAAGTCTTCAATTACTGGTTATCATTGTGGCATAGATTACCAAACCATTACCTTGCCCAATGCTTATGGCGAGATGAATTCTCTAGCCTTTGGACTAGTAGAATCCATGCCAAACTCCTGAGTTATGGAATCTCTCCCTCAGATTCCCTAAAACGAGACCAAATCACTGCTCAAAGATTGATCCGCCAAAGACTGGATGACATCGACTTACAGCGAAATTATACGCTGGGGGGAGGTGTTTGCTCGCCCCAGAACATTGGTATCACTTTAACTTACTGCGTTCCATCATACCTCTCCTCCCTTTCGACTGTTGCCCATAGACTGGCCTTCACCAAAGCGAGGTTTAACGTTTTTCCCTCCAATGTCCTGAGACATAGATTCTCAAAGGGCCAAGCCCCCGCCGTGTGCGAATGTGATAAGGTGACGCCGGAGTCGCTCCAGCACATTATGTTCTTTTGCCCCTTGTTCAATGTGCCACGGGCAAATTTGTTGGGATCAATCATTCAGAAACTAGAGGGTACCCCACCAAAATTCCACCTTGCCCAAATCTTGCAGGACAAGGATACCCACACGACCCTGAAGGTGGCTAGGTTCCTGGTTGCTGTCCTTTCCCAAAAGCGACGACAAGGAGCACTACAAGCTAATTAAGGCGTAGTATGCCTTTCCATCTTATAGTATTTTATTGTTATAGTGGTGTTTTAGCGACTGTTTTTTGTTTTGTTTTTTTCCCCCTACGGCACAAGCTGTCACTTATGTGTTGTTTTTACCTGTATGGGCCTATGGCCGTAATAAATGAAACTTTGGGCCAGTGTGGTGTAGTGGTTAAGAGTAGTGGACTTGTAATCTGGTGAACCGGGTTCAATTCCTCGCTCCTCCACATGCAGCTGCTGGGTGACCTTGGGCTAGTCACACTTCTCTGAAGTCTCTCAGCCCTCACTCACCTCACAGAGTGTTTGTTGTGGGCGAGGAGGGGAAAGGAGATTGTTAGCCACTTTGAGACTCCTTAGGGTAGTGATAAAGTGGGATATCAAATCCAAACACCTCTTCTTCTTCTTCTTGTGTTGGAAACTTGACAGATAGAAAGGCTTGTGTTATAACTTTCATTTAAAACTTCAATGAATGGAGTAAAGGTAAAAGGTAAGTTTAAAAAACCCTGGACAGTTAAGTCCAGTCAAAGGCGACTATGGGATGCGGCGCTCATCTCGCTTTCAGGCCAAGGGAGTTGGTGCTTGTCCACAGACAGCTTTCTGGGTCATGTGGCCAGCATGACTAAACCGCTTCTGGCGCAACGGAACACTGTGCCGGAAACCAAAGCGCACGGAAATGCCATATGCACTGACAAAATGCCAATGCAATAAAGATGGGTTTTCTGAAGAGGTAACTCAGTCTAAAGGAAAGTAGTGCTGGAAGGACACCATATGAGCAGTACACCTAAAGAAGACAAACTTTGTAGGGTTTATGAGTATTTTCAGGGTAGAGTGGAGAGCCTGGTCCTCTTTGAGCCAGACTATCAAGACTGGATGAAGCAATGTTTCTGCCTGAGGCACAGCAGCAAATACTCCCACATCCATCCCCACAAGTCATGGTGCATCATATCCAACTGGGACAGTGCATGAGAATGTGCCACCGGAGCCAGTATTGCTGTGCTGCCCCCCACTCCTTTGCAGTCCTCTCTTCCCTCCCTCTGCTGCCCCTCATTCTTTGTTGTATTGGTGCCCCCTCCTTTCCTCTTCCAGCTTTTCCTCCCATCTTTTGCAGCCAATTTAGCAAGCATCTGGGGTGAGGTCTTATGCCTCCTCCTTTCCTGTCTCGTTTTAGGAAAGACCTAGGTATGTAAATACATGTAAAGAAGACAAGTCTGGAGAAAAGGTGGAATTGGATTCAAACAACAGCAGGATTAAGATTGCCAAAAAATTGAACAGGATTTCAGATTTCATAGAAGCTCTGTGGTGGAGGGAAGCTACTCTAACATGCAGTAATAACTTGATCAAATGTTTCCCCTCCTGTTTTCGCCATAGTGGGGCTGCACGCAAAAGATAAGAAAGAAATATTGAGACAAGTGGGTATTTCTGGCTGTAATCCCTCCAATGTGATAGGCAGAAATTCACAAGGTGAATTTGACTTGGAATAGAGTTGTGATGATGGAGAAAGCTTTGTGAGTTTAAATTTCTGTGCCTTATGCGACTGTTAAAGCCACAGGGGCCTTGCAAGATAAAGGGTTTTCCACCTGCCACCATGAGGAAACATGAGCACCATTCTATAAGAAGAAGAGCATGAAGAAAGGAACCCTGCTCAAAGGTGATATTTTGCTTTTGGATGAAGTCTTTCATCTCCAGTCACATGGGGCTTGAGGAGAATCATCTGACAGACAGTTTCGTCTAACAACTCCTACAGGGCAAAGAGATGAGATGGGTGGTGGAGAGTTAATGTACTGAAGTAAAACAAATAGGCCCTGTTATTGTTTTCTTTAAATATATCTGTGTCATGTTTTCATGTAAAAACCATCTGTCTACTTAAGAAAGGAAAGTCTTGTTCCAGTGTGTCTTATTAATAAACAGAGGAACAAGCGCTGAAAACTCTGGAATTTGGAAGAATTCAGCTCAATAACAGGGGCGATTCTGTGAAGAAGTATTTACTCCATGAAGAAATACCAGACTGAGAGAGGCATACGTACTACAGAATGTCTGGAGCTCATTTATTCTGAGAAAAAGAGCGCTGCTTGTGCAGGACTAAAGCCAGAGTAGTAGTATAATATTTGGATCTCCAAACAAGAGCTATTTTAATATCTTAAGAAAGGTTTAGGGATGTCACATGGAGAACAGGTAGATTCAAGAGTCAGAACTTTGGACAGAGCAGACGAAAGATTATGAAAGCTCTCAGTAATATTCCCCACATTCCTCCAGCAAACATTCACTTCTAATTCCCAAGGTAGGGCTACAGTTTTCTTTCCCAGATCTTTTCAGAATATATTTATTATCCCTGCCTTGGTGTCTAGCTTTCAGTTTCACTGTCTGCTGCCACAGTATATGGGAGGAAGATACTGAGACTGAAAGAACAGTCTTAAAAAATAGCTAGCTGTTTCAACTTTAGAATCAGAGAGAAGAATGTGGAACTGATCTGAGGAGAGGAACTTTCCTCTTTTGGCTCCTCATCTTAAGATTTAACTCCTGCCCCACCCCCAAAAAATGCTGAAAAGAAGCCTAAAATATTGAAAGCATGGGGAAAACGTTAAGGCTTTGCGGCTCCAACTTTTGCAAACTTTGGCCGGAAAAGGATTACAGGATTTTTGAAAGTATGTTGGTGTCTGATTTTATTAATGTATAGTATGCCTTATTGACTGGAAAATGTTTGATCTTTTAGTCATTTATATTCAGGCCTTATTGTACATTCAGATGAACAGTGGTATTTTAAAAAGCAATATTCCAATAAGTAAGCTCACTAATATGGCAATGAATGATTAAATGAAAAGAAAAGTAGCTTTCGTAAATTCACCTCTTTTGAATGGATCAGTCAAGTCATGGGAAATTATAACCAGTTTGTTCAGCTGTTTAAATCTGATAATGTAGGAAGTAATACAGCTGAGTTGCTGGTAAAGACATTCTAGAGATGAAACACTTGTAGATTTGTGGTAGACATTCTTTGTTTGCATTTTTTCATTATAGTGCACCACGTTACGTGTAATGACTGAAAAGGCAGTTCTATGTTTAGTTGATCTATGTTGTAACTTTAAAAGCAAAGCAAGGTAAATTTTAAGACAAACTTGCAAAAATTAGTATTTGCTATGTGGTGTGATTAATCTGTCAGGTGTCTCCTGCATTGGAAACCAGGAAGAATAATAATAGATGAGATAAGTTTTCTTTTTTTTTTTAATTGCACAAACTATTTTTCTCTCTCTGATACATTATTTTGCTAATAATTAAAGCCTGTATATTGTACCCTGGAACCTCTGAGCAGAGAGTGAAATATATAAATATTAAAGATAAATTAAATAACCTGAATAATATTTAAAGCAGTATTTAATGTATTTATAAAGAAAATATATTTCACACAAATATTTTTTGCAAGAATCTGTAGTTACAGATCTATAAAACAGAATTTGCATCTTATTGAGAAAAGTAAGTTCTTTGCCATGTTACAGTCCTTCCAGATACATGTAAGTATTCACTGAAACATCAGAAAAAACATTGTTGATAGAAAAAGTTTGGATGCATAATCTTTTAAAAGAAAATCGATAAAGCCAGTGACTTTCCTCAATCTGCTAAATTCAGAGCGGATACATGCAAGAAAGGCAATGTTGTTATTGCTTTTCCTGACCCCAGAGCAACTCTTTAGCATATGAAAGAAGCATGCCATATAAACTGTAACTTATCTTTGACACTGGTGTGCTTCCTGATGTGAACAATTAAGCATGACTCGATCATTGCTGTTTTGCTTTAAGCTGAAAGTGGAATAGCAAATCTGCTTCCAGATTTCTGGAATCCAAATAATCATCTTTAGCTGGGTGGACAGTTCCCCTTTCCTCAAGCATAAATGCTGTGGGGAAGGGTTTGATGATGATGATGATGATGATAATAATAATAATAATAATAATAAACCACAGTGTGTGTAGCATTAAATACATCCTGCCCCCTTGCTATGATTCACAGTCTCTGCATTTGAGGGGAGGAGGGGTAAAAATAGATAGTGTTGTGCCTCAGGCCGCCTGCCCTGCCCCAAATCTCTGAGCAACAAGAGACTCCAGAGTTCCCAGGGTTACCATTTTATTTATACATGTATACAACCTGACCATAGGATGGGGAGACTCACAGCATTAACACTCAAAGAGATCTTGGCTCCCTATTAGGTTTCTTGGGAAGCATAGAGCAAGGCATGTCTCGACATCTCCCGTTTCCAGCATCCAGGGGCGGAGGAAGGGGGCTGCGGTAGGTGAGGGCCGCCCCGGGTGTCACCGCTGAGGGGGATGACAATTCCAGGCGGCACTCAGCTCGGCACCTGCAGTGTGCCCAAGCCTCACGTCTCTCCTGGGAGAGATGTGGTGGCTTGTGCGCACGCAGGCTCTGCACTGCCCAAACAGACCGCCCGCTGCCTCCCCTCCAGCTGTAGGGCAGTTGTGTGGGAGGAGGCAGGCAGACTCCAGAGGCCCAGTGGTGCGCCCTGCCCCAGGCATCTGAGCGGCTTCCTCCGCTGCTGCCAGCATCAGCCCCCAAACTCAGCCAAGGCCATTCATTACCTTAACAAAGGAGACTCAGCTGACTGGTTCAGCAGGTTTCCTCTCATAGATTCTAACCCCCATATACATAGGATCACAGGTTTGGAAGGATCCCATGGTTATCATCCAGACTGACATCCCTACTCCCAAACCCATAACAATATAAAGCAGCACAATTTGGAAAGGAAACATCATAGCTCTACTATTCAAGTGAGAATGCTGGGCAGTGATCATACCTCCCTTAAAGCCACATGATAATGTGAAATCGATCAGTGATCTTTAGTCAGCCTTATAGTGTGTTCTCTCCCTAAATATCTTTGGCTTAAGAGCATTGACCTTGATGCCAGAAATCAAATGTCCTGGGTATTAATCATCAACAAGGTATTCATCAGCTGGTTTCTCTGTGTTGTCATTTTTAAAGTGTAATTTGCATACATTTATGTCATACATTTCATACATTATGTGTCTGGTTTGCCCTAAGTAAAACACAGAAGGGCATTGCAGAGATATTATGGTAGTTTCTACACACTAGCTCTGATCCAATTCTTGTTCTTCAGTCCCCAATAACAATGTGTCTGGACCACTGCTGGTTAAAACCACTTCACAGCAGCTTTAATCAATCTGAAGAAAATTACGTTGTAAAAGAAATGGAGTCTAGAATTTGGTTTTTACTCTGATAAAAATGTATTTCTATCTTGTTTTTCACCTCTCAGTGCTTTGTGAAGGGGAGGAGAGCTTCTTGTGTACAAGTGGAATTTGCATCCCAAGGAAACTGCAGTGCAATGGCTATAATGACTGTGATGACTGGAGCGATGAGACACATTGCAGTACGTCACTTAAATTTATTATATAACACATGTCTAGCAAGAACAACACTTCAACTGTTTGGATGGGCTTAGAAATAAAAGTCATATATTGTATCAGAATAACAGCTTTGCGTAGGATTTACGTATGCCCATTTCTGTCCTGTCATTCAGAAATTAATGGGACCTTTTAACTTTGCCCAACTAGGCCACAGAATGTGCTTGTAGACCTTTAAAAATGTTTAAAGCATAATTGCATTAGTAGTTCAACAGCTAAAATTTCTGCAAAGACACACAGGGATTTTTATTTGTTTTTTACATGTCTGAGTAATCCACTCACAAAGGCTATCTTTGTAAAGAGATAACCCGCTTAACAAGCCCTTGGTTTATAAGCTTTTGGCCATGTATTTGTTGGCACATTATATTACAACACATGTAAAGCAACCTGTTTACAAAATTATTTTTGATCTGCGCCTGAGAAGTTGGTCACAAAAATATTTGTTAATGGAAGAAGTGCTGTGGAAAAGAACATGTGGTTTCTCTAGTGTATGGTGTGTTAAACCACATCCTTCTTCTCCATGTATATGAGAAGGAGCTAAAGGCTAGAACATACATTCCACGCTTAATGACTGACCACATATAAGCAAAGCTTCATCTGCCTTTTTTGAAATCCAGAAAGAGAAAGCAAGCTCCATTCCACCGGCTACCCTTACAGGCAGTGAAGACTGGAGAGCACTTGTCTAGGCCTCCCCTTTCCTCTCATATACTCACCTTGTGCATGAGCAACACTCTTATCTGGTTGCTTACACAAGTTTGGGAAATTTTGATATAATTCAAGTGATCCTATGTGATCCAAGCCTTCCTATGTTACTGAAGCAGCACAAAGTTGGGCAATGAGCAGGAGGGTTAGCATATCACATGGTAATGAATGAATTGTGCCTGTCTCATTCAACACCAGGACTTGGAATTCCTTGGAACAAGAGCAGATGACCAATAGCAAGAAATAAATCATAGGGAGGCAGATTTATAAAAAGCAAGAATGCTGTGGGCTCTCCGATGTGGGAGCAGAGCACTGCTTTGAGCATTTTTGAAGAGGCAGGGGGTGAAAAGGAAATCTTTTATATTTATTTTCCAGTGTCAAAGGATGGAAAAGTCTATTACAAAACCTTTTCTAGGAGCAAGGCCAGCAGCTTCACAGACATAATACCTCAGGCCAAGGGCATATCAGTCACTTATTTGTTGTGACTAGGAGTGGAAATAGACATCACGTTAAGTGTGTTGCTGTGGTTTTAAAATGGTTAATAACTGTAACGAGAGCTGTGGCAGGAGAGGACAGGATTAGCCTCTTCCTGCTTACCATGGTTCCGATAAATATTGGAGGCCCCAGGCAGCTATTACCAATTAAAAAAAACAACCACAGCGCTTCTAGTGACCTGTTTAGACTCAAGTCCAGCTTTAGATCTGTGAGGTACTTATGTAAATATGATTTCTGAGGGTTCTTCCACACTTCTGCTTGTCTTGTGCCTAGAAAGCATAGGTCTGAGCAGTTTCCCTCTTCCTCTGCCTTTTTCCTAGAGAAAACCCACTCTTTAGCTTTAAATAGGGGCAAACATTAGTCTGGGGAACACCCAATTGACATTTCTTCTGACTGAGTGTTAAAGATCGGGTTTCCCCAAGGGAAAGCTGCAAGGCAAGCAGAAGCGTGGGTGAGCCCTGAGTGTAGATGCAAACCAGAGTGCAATCTAAGGGCTTATCCACACTTGTTCTATTGCATTTCTCTGGGGATAACCACTCTTTAGTGGTCAGTTAGAGCAAACAGAAATTTGGGTTTCCCCCAGATTGCCATTTGTTCTGATCTGTCGCTCAACAACAGATTTTTCCTTGGAAAGGAGCCGAGCAAGGGGGAAACCACTTGGACCCATGTGGCAAACCACTTTGGCCTGTGCTTTCTAGGTGGACGAGCCCTAAGTCAGAGGAGTTGTTCCGACAAAATGACAGACTTTTAGCAAAGAAAGGAAAGAAAAACTAATACTAAAACTAATACTGAGCATTAAGGAGTAGCAGTCTTTGTTACAACAGAGGGATGGATAAACAGTGAGAACTGCCAGGATACCTCATGCTGGTTCAGATTTTAAACTCAGCTGGGTACCACATTACTCAATATGAAATCATCTATGATCTACAGAGTACACAGATTTTCATTTAGTTTATAATGTTAAGGACTGTATGTCTTTGGTATTTACTGTCCTTTCATTCTTTGTGTTCTTTCAGAGCTAAATATAGATTTCTCTGGAAAATCTAGGATAGTGTGAACTATTGCATTGCTTCCTCTTAAATGGCAGTGGAAGTTAGCTTTGATGTGGTGTACTGGGTAATATGCCGAGCTTGGATTTTGGTGACATGGGTTTAAATCCAGTTCAGCCATGAGCATAACTAAAGTGGAAGCTGGTAATCTGGAGTGGATGAGTAGCTTCACCCTTTCCTTGCCTATCAGTCCTTCAAACTCTCCCCAAGTATTTCTTTCCACCTGCATTCGGCTTCTTAATGTGTGTTCACTCTTGAAAATACACATTTTGAACTCAGCAGGGGAAAAAGTTGCTTGTGGACATCCCACTCTCATATTCTCCAAATGGATTTTTCGCCTGAGTCAGAAAGCTTATGACTGCTGAGGTTTTTGTAAAGCACGTTTTTGTTTAGTTAGGTCTTCACTGGATGATGGCAGGCAAGCCATTCTCTTTCCATCCAACCAACCTTAACAGGTTGCTAAGAGGATTAAATGAGATAGTCCTGTGTAAAATGCTCTGAGCTTCTTGGAGTATAGTAGGATAATAATAAAGATGCTATGTATTTTAAATCAGCAGCAGCACTGGCCCAATACATTTTGCTGCCTGAGTTATAGCAGCAAATGTTTCATCCTCCTCCATCTCCAGACAAGGAAAGCTGAGTTATTTTGATACCTGAGACTTCTCTCTCTTCTTGGCAGTAAAAATAAAATAAAATTCAGTAACTAAAAATTTGCTGCCCTTTCAAGGCATCCAAAATCTCTTGCCTGAGTTGGCCACCCGACTCTGGTGAAATCTTTGAAACTCGGTAGGATTCCTAATGGCCATTGAGTGGGATTTCAGAGCCCTTCATGGCTGTTTCCCCCTCCATATAACCAGGAGAAGTTGGATAAATTATAGAAACCAGGAATTTCTATGCAAATGTGTGTAAATTGCCTAATTTATACAGGCAAATTCTTGGTGCAGAATTTTAATCTTTCTTTTTAGCTCAGTTGATATAGCCCTGGTTTGAGCCATATAGTCTCTTAAAAAGTACGTACCATTTTCAGAATTAGCTATTGTTTATGCAACATTGCCCAAGGAGGATTGGATTAAGGTGGTTATATTCTATATGAACAGAGGCTCTGCATAATACTTAGAAATCAGCAGGCGATGTTTCCTGTTACTGCAATTCTGTGCTAGAAATTGCTTCACTTGTTGACTTCTGCCTGTTACACAGCTTTTGAAAGCACAGAACATTAAAAGGTGGCCAGGGAGATTAACTTGGAATATGGATGCACTGAAACCTGTCTCAAAATAATTTCTGCGATATGGTATTGTTGTGAATTTAAAGCAAAGGAAAGTTTTAAAATATGTTTGTTTTTCAGACTGTAGCGAAGGAGTTTTCCGCTGCAAGATGGGAAAGTGCCTCAATTACAGCTTTGTTTGTGATGGGTATGACGACTGTGGAGATCTAAGTGACGAGCAGAATTGTGGTAAATAAGAAACATAGCTGGGTTATTACAAAATCACAGTTGGTGGACAGAGACAACTCTGGAGCAAATGGAGGCAAAAATCTAGAGTGTAGTTAGGCACACTTAAGCCTGTTGCATTCAAAAAATTTAAGTTTGTCTCTTGAATTGTTGGAGGCCATTTTGCATTTTCCTGTGATGTGGTCTAAGGTGAAATTATTGTTTCAGAAATGTTAAAAAGTTTCATTGCTTTGCTATTTATTACTTATAGAAGCCTTTCAAATGAAACTCCACACATATGATGTTAAAGAATTGGTGAGAAACCTTTCACGTCACCTTTCCACTTTCATCACCCACTTACATAATACGGGTTATACTTACATTCTGATGTGGTACAGGTCTGCGAGGAGAATACCACATCAAAAACAGCATGCTGAATCAGTTCTAGGAAGAATGGCTTACATTCTGGATAATGGTTTTGCTTGAACTCCCTGTACTTCCTATAGTAAACCCTGGATTTGGATTACTGCACATTTTGAAGGATGGCTGAGTTTTGATTCTCTCATTGTTTTGGAATGTGTGAAATTGATAAATGCAGCTTCAAATGTGAACTATACAAATTTCATAAATAACAACAACAACTAAAATGAATTTCTGCCCCATCCCTGCTTACCGCTGCTGATTAAACAATAAAAAGGTGAGCTGAGTGAGCCAGCCAAACTCTCCCCTCCCTCTTCGTCCCTTCCACCTTGACCAGTGCAGTCCCATTGCTCACCATCATCATGAGGTGTCAGCATGACTTTGAGCTATACAGTGCTTGCCGCTAGTTGGTGAACAATGGTCACAACCAGGTGTGGTAGACACGTCTCTCAAAGAGTCGTTTCTTATAGACAAGTCTGTAAGAGTGGATAATAATAATAATAATAATAATAATAATAATAATAATAATAATAATATAAATTTTATTTATACCCCGCCCTCCCCAGCCAAGACCGGGCTCAGGGCGGCTAACACCCGATATAAAAACAAATTGATTGAAATACAGCTTAAAAACAAGATTAAAATGCAACATTAAAACATTAAAATACTGCCTCATTTCAATGGAAACTCAAATCAAAAACTTTTTGGGGGGGATGAAAATGTCAAGTCTTCACCAAGGCTAACTTTCCAGACTGGTCCTACATGGGCCAGAAAAAGCCAGGGAAGTCCCCAAATAGGAGTTCCATCACAGGAGGAGAAAGGAAAAAAAGAATAGGGGGAGGGAATCAAGTTGATTCCAAACTGAAGGCCAGACAGAACAACTCTGTCTTACAGGCCCTCCAGAAAGAAATCAGATCCTGCAGGGCCCTGGTCTCATGAGACAGAGCGTTCCACCAGGCCAGTGTTGAAAACACCAGTGTTGAAAAGGCCCTGGCTCTGGTTGAGGCTAATCTGACCAGCCTGCTTGTTCAGCCACCCTCAGAGGTTTGGGAGGGGGCTCATGAGAGGCTAATGTGGAATGTCCTTTCCACAGAGGTGCAACTAGCACTGCCCCTTCACAGCTTTCATTGGCTGCTGAAGATGCACCCCTTTACACTGACATTTGATAACTGAAAATTAGATTTTGAGTCCTCCTTGTAACATGTTGTATAGAATTGTTGTTTAGATGTTATTGGTGGGCTTGTTGTTTATTGTTCCATTTGCACTGTGTTTTTAATATGCTATAACCCACCCTGGGACCTTCTGTGGAAGGGTGGGTTAGAAATACAATAATGGGATGGGGAAAATTGCTTCCCCTCTCTGGTTTGATGACTGGTGATCCACAGAGCAGTTGTTGTTTTTTACAGTCAGTTGAAAAATTGATTTCCAACAATCCTATAGCAACCATGTTTCATCAATATCTCTGTCACAAAGTATGTACTCAGTAGTTTAGAGTATGGTATTAAAAAAAAGTCTTTTTTATAATTAAGGAAGGAAGCTTTTCCTTTTGGGGGACTTGTTATTTCCCAAAGACCACCAGCAGAATAATATGCATCCAAATAGGTGAGGGACAGTCAAATTAGAGATATGGAGCTACAGATCAGGAAATCCTTGTCTTTGTCATTAATTTAATAGGTGGCTTTAAGCAAGCCATTGTCTGTCACTTTCAGCTTCTCCAATCACAATATGGGGGTCATAATATTGGTGTATTACTTCGATTTAGTAACAATCGCAGTAAGATATTGTATGCAAAACACTTTTAAAGTGTTCAAAATACTATGTAAATATAACGATGATTTATTCTAATCTGGTTTACAAAAAACCAAAAAACAACATTTTCTGAGGGAATGAATACAGGATTGGCATTGTCCAGTTCAATTCATCTGAAAAGTTGCTAAAAAAAATGCTGTCAGATTACAAGTGTTAAATCATGTAAATGAAACATTGCGTAGCAGAATGGCTTTGTGTATCAAGAGCCAGGTTTTGGTATGCCTCTTCCTCTGCTAACATAACAGATTATGATGGATGCATAAAATAGTAAGGAATAGCATTTTCACAAATGCATCAAGATGGTCTCCTGCTGTGAGCTAAAGCAGCAATTGTCCCTAAGAGTCTTTATAAGATTTTCACAGATTTCAACTGATTCCAGCAAACCTTTCTAAATATCCTGGATTTTCTGATATTACCTTTTCCTATTTGAGCCTCTTTGATTTAATTTTATGTAGTGGTTTATCTGCTATTAACCCCACTATAATATATATAAATATATGTGTGAGTTTTTGTTTGCATCTCCTATTTTACAAATGTCATATTTTTCTCAGACATGTTGTCAGAAACAGTACACAGATAGTAACTGCACTGTTGGTGTTATTTTGTCATCTTTAACCTGCAGCCTAGTGATAAATCTAATGAAAAGGTTAGTGTTAGGACTGCCTTTTTAAATTCTGACAGAGACTTTACACTTCTTGTAAACAACTGTAAGAAAGTCAGAAGTTCAGCAGAGACAACTATTCTCGGCAGGAAGATGCAATGACTGAGAAGGCTATAGTGAAATTCATGATAAGGGCTATGGCTATCATGTAGCTTTTACATGCATGGAGTCCCTGTCGGGATCAAAGGGAATGATTCCAGTCTTTCTCTGGGAACGAAACATTTGGAAACAGCTTTTTTTGTTTTGTTTGTTTCATGTTCATTTGCAGAACTTCTTGTGAAAAAAGGGGCCAGAATTCCAGGGACTGTGTCTGTTTCTGTTTCTCATGGCCAAGTTACACATGACACAGGAGATCTGTGATGGAATCTCTGACATCTCTTTTAGTCAGAATAGTGGCATGGAATGGAAATCATTTTCCCTTCATAACATTTCCGGATTTAATTTCCCTTAAGGCTGCTATTAGGTTCGGAGGGGAGGAAAATCTAAGAACGATATGAGTACCTTCCTTTTTCTTCTCCATAATGGGCAGCAGTTTTGTTGGGTTTGTTTGGCTGGAGCTGTGGATTCCTTTGACTCAAATAAAAAGACGTTAGGACAGGAGACAGAGGGCTCATCCACACTTCCACTTGTCCCATGCCTTTAGTGCTAAATGAGAGCAAACATCAATCTGGAGAAAACCCAAATTGCTGTCAGCTCTGATTGAGTCAAAATAGCGGTTTTCCCTGGATGGTGGAGGATGGGGGAAAGCAGTGGGACAAGAGGAAGTGTGGATATATTCTTAAGTTGCCTGCTGTGGAACATGTACTTTGGCCTTTGAATGGCGGTCCTCCGGGCTGCATAGTGGTCTTCTTTTAAAATGAAATTGAATTCAGAACATTGGTTTTGAAGCACCCTAAGGCCTCAAAAGCAGGCTGCTTTAGTTTTGGAGAAACACATTTTAAAATACTCCACGGGATCTGGTGTTGGAAGTATAACACAAGAAATCCTGCCATGCACACCTATAATAGAATTCTGGTCAGGGTTCTTTCCTAGTGCCCGACCTTAATAACTGCAAGATAGTGAACAATTTGGCAGGCACAACTTCCCTCATCTTGTTGGTGTCAATGACAACTCCCCGTCCCATTTTCACATGTGTCATTAGTTTGCCCCCCCAGCTGTATACTAAATATTGAATGTGTATTGAATGCAAGGAGTTATTTCATTCATTCTCCCTGCTGCTCTTTTTGTCAATGTTCTGATAAAGACTGTGATCCAGTAACTCAGCACCGATGTGGAGATGGGAGATGCATAACAATGGACTGGGTGTGTGATGGTGACCACGACTGCACAGATAAATCGGATGAAGTCAACTGTTGTAAGTAATCTGATTTTGTAAGCCTCTTGAGATCAATACTTTCTTTCAAATGCAGTGAAGAACAGTATTACTAGAAATAAAAGGACTGGTCATGCTTGTTGATTTCTGCTAGATTTCCATGTGAAACTTAATTGGAATATAGAAGCTAATAAATACTGTGTTTATTACTGTGTTATAACTATGTGCATTAAGTGTAGTATTTTCCTCATGTTTGTTATTTTAACCAACCAGCTGATACAAAATTCGTAGGATCTTATTTGTAATCATACTGCTTTTATGATACATTCGTTCAAATATAATAATAAATTAAGTTGTGATTTAGCACACATTTTTAGTTATAGAAAATGGGGAGCCTCTAAAAACTATCAAAATAATTTATTGTTTCCACCCCAGCATGCCATAGTCAAGGACTGGCAGAATGCAGAAATGGGCAATGTGTTCCCAGTACCTTCCAGTGTGATGGAGACAAAGACTGTAAGGATGGAAGTGATGAAGAGAATTGCGCTGAAAATAAGGGTATGCCACATGTGACTTGCGAAGACCAAATGTGGGGAATAAATCTCCCATACTTTATGGGAGAGCACTTTTTTAAGGATGATAATTCAGACTCTCCATCTCCCAAATTCCATAATTTTATTAGAAAGTGTCCTCTGTACTGTTCATCTTCTTGACTTCTGTCTGCCTTTTTATGTTGTAAGGCACTATCTGCTGAGAGATTATCCTCTGCAGGTTCCATTGCAGAGCTCCCACTTGTTTAAATGGGGCTTGTGGCCCTAGGGGATTGTAGTCTCACAGTGTCTCCACACCAGAGACCTTCTGCTGCAATTTATTTCAGTTCTGTTGTATTTTGATTGGTTCCTCTTTTTTTTGCTTGTATGTGTTCCTCTCTCTAACCACATCCACCCACCCACACCCCTAGTATTTTATTTTATTTTTTTAAAGAGTATTCTGTCATGCTGCCTCTAAAGGTGGAAGGAAACACAGACCCTAATATGTAAAATGAGCTTACTGCTTGTGGAAAAGCTAAGTAAGAGAGGCAACTTGGTGCTGCAATTCTGCATGTGTACATGAACAATCAGAGGAGAAGATTAAGTGAGGTAAATGAGTTGGTGGGGATGGCTTGGTTGTAAGACAAGAGAGAATTACACTGGGAGTCTGTTTTCCAGGAACTTCTAGAGGACCCTCAGGAAAGCACCATTCTAATTGTGTTGCCTCATGATCCTGCTCTTAGACCATGCCCACTTTGGGACTGTGTCACCGTGCTTGACCTCGGTTTTTCTTTAAGACTGCATTTCTGGATTTCCCTGATATGTGACTGTTACCTTAACCCTCCGGAGTTGGAAAGCAACATTTCCTGGGGAACTAGCTTCCCCTTCACCTCCAGCTCAGTGACCAAGTCTGGACAAAATCGATGGAAGACACAAAGAGGGAGGCAGTTGACGTTCCCCATTCACTGTTTTCTAACAAAAAATACTCCCTGAAGCAGCTATTTGCCTCAAAGGTTTCATATGCTAGAATGGCAAATTGCAGGGGGAAATTGCAGTTTGAGGGCAGTTTTTGCAAGGAAATGGCTTGAGAAGAAATGTCAGTCCCGCTCCCACCATGTGTCATGGTCCCAATTCAGATTGCTGCCACCGTGTGGTGGCTGTTTTTAAATATGAACAAACCCAGGAGAGGCAATCACGTACTACTTATTTAGGACTTTATTAGCTGATGTAGGTCACCACTTGATACAGCAGTCAACAAAGGATGAACATGTATGTGTTAAGTATGGCTTCACAGTGGTACCTCGGGTTAAGTACTTAATTTGTTCCAGAGGTCCGTTGTTAACCTGAAACTGTTCTTAACCTGAAGCACCACTTTAGCTAATGGGGCCTCCCGCTGCCACCGCGCTGCCGGAGCACGATTTCTGTTCTCATCCTGAAGCAAAGTTCTTAACCCGAGGTACTATTTCTGGGTTAGCGGAGTCTGTAATCTGAAGTGTATGTAACCTGAAGCGTATGTAACCCAAGGTACCACTGTATTTGTATTACACTTCAGGCCCTTGAGATTAGAGCCTGTTTTTAAGAGCTACAATAATGAATCCACTCTAAATGAATAAACAAGAGGCAGAGAGGACTAAAACCTAAATCAAAAAATCTCCTTGATAAATAAATGCATTGGTTTGGATTTAGAAATGGCGTGGTGGTGGGACAGTGTACATGTGAAACTATAAGCAGAACTGGAAGGGAGTCCTTTAAGTATTCTAGTATTTCATCTGTGTAATTTGCAAATGAAATTAGCTCACTACATGGTTGAATGAGTAAAGCAGTCTCCTTTCCATAGGGTCCTTAAGGAAATGCAATTAAGGGATAGGCTGAAATAACTGCCGTCATTCATTCTGTGGAAATAGAAATTCAATACAGGGTCCCCATGGCTACGTCAATGAAGTTGTCCAAAGACATGGTGTTTATAGGAATTCTGTTTAGGCTGTGCTATGATTAGGAAAAATCTGTGTGCTGTTTCATGCAGATTCTAACTCCATAATGAACTGAGAGAGGAGCTCCCATAGGGAAGCAGGGTGAGAGTGAGGGATTAAGTTTTTTCAAAATGAGTTCCATTTCACAGCCTGATGGTAGCTAATGAAAGCCTTGCAAATGTAATTTTAGAAATAGATGTGAATTAAAGCAATATATCTCCAAACCTGCCTTTGAAAAGCCTGCACAAATTAGCCAGTGCTTATCTGGAAGTTCATTACACATCCTGGGCTACACAGGCACCACCCTGCAGATATGCCAGCCTCATCCACCCTTTGCAGCCTTCCCTCAGTGCCAGGAACAGGCTGTGCCACTGAGAATATGGCCATCCAACCAACACAGACATGTCATTATCCACCAGAGGATGCAGTTAGTACTATCCTTTGGGACAGAGAAGGAGAGCCCACAGTCCACCTTTGTCCACCTCTCTGGGGGTGTCTCTGGTGATATCGGGTGGAATTATCTACCTTGGTTTGATTAGGTGTATTAAAGTTCAGGCACACCTCATTTCCCCCCGGGAGAAAATAATCTCTTAAGGTTAGGTTTCCTCATAGAGGTTGAAGCAGGTTTGCTCTAGGGATAGGCACAAATACAGAAGCAGCTGCAGAGCTTTCTACCGCTGCCCCCCAGCATTGGGGACTTAGCAAGTCCAGGGGTTGCCATCACTTGCTACCATTCCAATTCATATTGAGGAGACCATCACCATTATTCTCCTAGCCCTAACTTCAGGGCCTTACACAGAAGGAAGGGGAAGCAACAGTCCAATTCCTCTAGAAGAGTCAGATGCCCCGGTACACTCCATGGCATTTCATTATGGGAATAAAAGATGGTATCTGGTCAGAGCCAAATGGCTGTTTCAGTCCGATAGGAAGTGTGCCATCAGCCATTGGGGAAGAACAGACTCAGATGATAGCTGCTAGATAGCAATGCTATCACCAGTATGGTCCATATGTTCAGGCAACATAGATACTATCCTGAGAGGCCAGCAAAACTTGGCCCTAGCCCTATATTCATTACACCACACTAGCTGTCAGTGATACAGTTGTTCCCCTTTGGTGCGGGTGGGTGTAGAATTTGGACTTGCAAGCACATAAGTAAAACCTGAGGTGTGGGGTATTGCAGTTAAAGTAGATTGGCATAAGCAGATTTTTTTTAAAGTTAATATATTGGCCAAATTCCTTCTCTAATGATATGTGTACTTGAGATAATATGCAAGGCAAGAATGCTGTAATGATACTTTTTTTGTTTAGAATACATGTTGACAATAAGTGATGATGATGTGTTGGATGGATGAGGTTTTTACGGAATAATTGAGCTTGCTTGCCACCATTCTGTCTCCTGTCACAGCACTCTCATGTACTGTCAAAGTATGCCCTGCCAAGTTATTGGGCAGCCTATTAAGTGTGTGGTCTTCTGCCCCTATTTGTGTTTTTTAGTCAGAAGCAATCACAGCCTGGAAGTCAGGTGGCTTAGGGATACCTGATCAACCAATGTCTTCTTCCTGAGCCCAAATCCTTTTTTAAAAAATTATTGTCTATCACTAGACAGAGTGTATCAGTGAGATGGAATGTTGGGAACAGGCTTTAAGCATCGACTTGCACTGATGAAAGCATTATCCAATCCGGCAATTATTGTAAGATTTTATTTTGTTCTTCCAGGTCAGATGCCATGTCATGAAGGAGATCAGAAATGTACTTCTGCTTCCTGTCCTGATTCCTGTACCCACTCTCCTCTCTGCAACATGAATAATAGCCGAACAAATTGTAGTGAGTAGGGTATTACTTTATATAATTATTATATCTTGTACATATTCCAGTATCTTCCTTGCAAAGATAATGGTGTACTTCAGTATTCAGAAGAAAAGAATCTCCTTGTTTTAGTTACTTCTGATGATTAATCATCACATGTCTCTGTTGAAATGGCTTTGATCAGATCAAACAAAAAACAAAGGTGTTTAGTCATGAGCTTTCATCATGACTACAGATTTAATTACCATTACTTGTTCTTCACATGCTTTCTGTCTTTTATATGCCTTCATTGTTACAAATTCTCAAAATATATTGTGAACGCAAGAACAAGCAAGCAAGCAAGCAAGCAAGCAAGCAAGCAAGCAAGCAAGCGAACTAGAGTTAGCTCATGATCTGCATGGTTGTCCAAACAATAAGATGAAGAGAATGTATAACAGACCTGGGTTTATGTGCATATTTTTTGTACTACACAGTGCCTTTTTTCAGTCATTTTTTATGGTGAACCTCCTTATGGAAATGAGTTATTGCAAGGATTGTAGCTCTGGGTATGAACACAGTCTTGTTTGCTGGTTTGGGAAGCGGTGTGAACATGTCATTAGCCACACTATGTATTATTCTGTATCTATCTTATCATGTCTTATGAAATACTGCATTTTGATGCATTCCCTTTTGATCCAAAATGAGAAATGAGCTTTGATCCAAAATGAGAAAAAGAAAGACCTTGCTTTCTTTTAAGCCAGTAATGTATACACAGCCTCAGTGTAAAGCACATACTTTGCCTGTAAAAGGTCCTACGTTCAGCCACTGCCATCCCCAGATAGGACTAAGGAAAATGAGAAAAAGAAAGACCTTGCTTTCTTTTAAGCCAGTAATGTATACACAGCCTCAGTGTAAAGCACATACTTTGTCTGTAAAAGGTCCTACGTTCAGCCACTGCCATCCCCAGGTAGGACTAAGGAAAACTTCCACATGAAGGCCAATGCCAGATAACATTGACAATACTGAACATGATGACTTGATAGGCAGTTTTCCATGTTCCTATTGGAATAATGAGCCCACACAAAGGATGAATTCACTTACTACCTGGTGAGACGGAGAGTCTATCTTTTGCTGATTTTGATGCAGTAAGAAGATCCTACAGTCAAGTTGAAAATGAATTTCCTGGTACCATTGTTGCCTTCTCTTTTCATGATCTGCGATTGAGGAAAGAGAGGGAGATTGGAACATATGAGTCTAACTCCTTTGTAATCTCAGCCTGCATATAATATTAAAGGCCAAATAACTAGTAGATAAGCCCTACTAGATCTATGTACACATTAGAGGCTTGAAATGTAGTGAGCCCATTTCCCTGCACTGTGTTGAAAGTTGCTGTTCACACCAGAGAAGGGGCAGGAATGTATTTTCCCATAACCTGATTTGTTTCCCATGCTAAGCTCTAATTCACTGAAGTTGCCGTCAATGGCTGCTTGAAATGTACACACCTCAGCTTAATTGCAACTTCCATTTTCTAATCGAATGGAAGCTGGTTTGAGGGAAGCTGCATCAAATAGGAGTATTTCTCAAGAAGCTACAGGAGACCTGTGGAATCTGTTGCTAATGGCATGTGTACTTGGCTTCAAACATCAGTGGTGAGAGTGTGCCAGAGCTGGAGTACACAGTAATGTGTGCACAGCCTAGGTCTGCAAACTTGATTTTGAAGGTTAGATCCACTTACATATAGCATGCAGAAGAATTCTTAACTGAAAGGGAAACTGATGAAAAAGGACTGGCCAGGCAATACAAAGCTGGAAGAATCTGAGATTGGTAAGAAAGAAAGTGAAATGTTTTGTGGAACAGAATTATACTGCAAGGGTCTCGGGATGACCTATCAATTCCCATTGTGAAAAGAGAATATTTACTACCAGACACTTGAAAACTGGTAGAAACAAGGGGATAAATTAAATCTTCCAAGAGAAATGGAAAAGATAGAGCAGTAACAGATGTTCCTGTCTTTGTCTTAACCGAATGCTTTTCATTCTTTAAATAGCTGTAACTTAGCCAAAAAAATGCTTATCCTTTAATATAACCAGCTCTGAATTAGAACAAAATAGACTTCTGTATATGACTGTAATTGACAACAGAAACGTACATATCGTTTTGATGTTTCAAAATGGTTTTAGTTTTATAAAATAATACATTTTCAATAAAATAGAAATCCCTTGTGTAAAATTATAATCCAATGTAATAATTGTTTGAAAATGCAGTAATATTTTTCAAGTATTTTAAAACTTTTTTTTTTACTTTAACAGGTCAGTGTGAGCCAATTATACTGGAACTCTGCATGAACCTGCCTTATAATTATACTCATTACCCCAACTACTTGGGCCATCGGACACAGAAAGAAGCCTCCATCAGCTGGGAGTCCTCTCTGTTCCCAGCCTTGGTTCAAACTAACTGTTACAAATACCTTATGTTTTTTGCCTGCACAATCTTAGTGCCAAAATGTGATCTTCAAACAAATCAGCGCATTCCACCATGCAGGTAACACTTGCTAACTAGCTTAAGGTAAAGGTAAAGGGACCCGTGACCATTAGGTCCAGTCGTGACCGACTCTGGGGTTGCGGCGCTCATCTCGCTTTATTGGCCGAGGGAGCCGGTGTACAGCTTCTGAGTCACGTGGCCAGCACGACTAATCCGCTTCTGGCGAACCAGAGCAGCGCACAGAAACGCCGTTTACCTTCCTGCCGGAACAGTACCTATTTATTTACTTGCACTTTGACGTGCTTTCGAACTGCTAGGTTGGCAGGAGCAGGGACCGAGCAACGGGAGCTCGCAATTTGACGTGCTTTCGAACTGCTAGGTTGGCAGGAGCAGGGACCAAGCAACGGGAGCTCACCCCATTGCGGGGATTCAAATCGCCGACCGTCTGATCAGCAAGTCCTAGGCTTTGTGGTTTAACCCACAGCGCCACCCACGTCCCTAAACTAGCTTAAAGCAGACCACAAAACTTTCAGTGCAACTGTAATTCTGCTTATAGTGTGTTGTAGTATTACCAATGCAATCCTTATGGTATAAACTAAAGGCATGTTGGTTTTATTTAGTTTAGTTATAATAACCCTATGTTCAGTGAACACTAATTTTATTGCTGTTTGTCTTTAAGCAGATTCACAGAAAACTTCTCAATGGCCTTTAGTCATGAGAACTAAATAGAACTTCTGTGTTTAGAAGCAATACACAGTTTAGAAGCACCAGATGCTAGAGTCACAACAAAGGAGCATTATTGTTATATTTGCACTCTGCTCAAGAAGTTGTAGCATTATATATGGCTGGTTCCTGTCAGAAACAGGATGCTAGATTAGATGGAATGAAGTTTGATTGAGTAAGGCAATTCTTATCTTTTATTCTTTTAGGTGTTCTTTTTCTTATGGCATTTTTACAGATTTCTTTTATCTTGGTCTTTCTTTAAAATGGACATGCAATGGACTGCTTATCTATCATATATCTATAGACTCTGTTTCAGGCACACCTCTAAACATATCCTGTTACTTTAAGCATCTGGTTGAGCTCTGTGTTAAGGTTTCCTACACTGAGAATCCTCACCCATTTCTGTTTAATGAAACAGTTGTAGAAGGTGATGGGATTTGGACCCTTCATCACAAAGATACAATTTGAATGATGATAATACAGGTTCCTATTGCCACCCATGCTTATTATTTCCATAAGTTGTTGTTGTTGTTTATTCAATTAATTTGCTACTTTCTAACTAAGGTTCACACTGATGTAATTTACACATTTAAAAATCAACAACTTACTCAAAGTGATCACCCACTAAAAGAAATGAATAAATAAATATATACAGTCATACCTCTTCTTGCGAACGCTTCATGTTGCGTTTTTTCGGGTTAAGAATGCGGCAAACCCGGAAGTGTTTACTTCCGGGTTTTGCCACACGCGCAGAAGCATTCTATGCGGTTCGCACATGTGCAGAAACGTTCTGCACTGCTCGCGCATGCACAGAAGCGCTCTATCGTACTTCGCCCATGCGCAGAAGCGCCACTCTGGTTATGGACTTTTCGGGATGCGAACGGCACCCCAGAACAGATCGTGTCCGCAACCAGAGGTAACACTCTATACCCTTCCCTACAGAAGGATAATAACCAAACACGCCAGCTAAAATAGCTGTAAGAACCAAAATAAAAATATGAAAAGATGGCATCAATAATATGTCGGTATCAGGTGAGCTTCCTTGGGGAGAGTATTTACAAACTGGTGGGTGCCGCCTTGGACTTCTCCTTGAGGGGGCACACAGTTTATCTTAGGGTCTAGCTAGACTTGTATGGGGAAGGTGGTCCACGTAGTATTGGGGTCTTAAGCCACTTAAGGCTTTATATGTTAAAACAGCACTTGAAATTAGGCTCAGAAACTAATATTGCGACAAACCAGATTTGGTATTGTATGTTCATCCCATCTGCTCCCTCTTAGCAATCTGGCCACTGAGTTCTGCAATAGGTGCCATTTCCAAACTGTCTTGAAAGGCAGCCCTATATATGACACATTACATTAATCTAATGTAGAAATTACCAGAGCATAGCTATTCCTGTTCAAATGGGGCTACAGTTGGACCACCAACTGATGCTGATAGAGGGTGCTCTGCACCACAGAGACCACATATGTTTCCAGTGACAATTATAGTTGCAGAAATAACCCCAAATTGTGAACCTAAACCTTCATTGGAAGTGTATCCCCATCCAGAACTGGTTGCTATCCGGAATCATCTACTAAAAGTGTTTCTGTCTTCTCTATATTGAACTTTTGTTTGTTGGCTCTCACCCTGTTCATTACTGTGGTCAGACACCAGTTCAGTGCATCCACCACCACCCCTTCTTGATGGCAATGTGCTCCAGAATGCTGGATGATCTCACTCAGTGGTTTTATGTAGAAGATGAATAGTTTGGCACGTGGAGAATAGGATCAAATAGGAGAATAGGATCAAATCCTACAGAACCCCATACTGGAGGGTCTATGGGGCTGAACAATACCTCCTCAAGCACCCCCTTCTAGAGTACTATCCAAGTAGCAGTGGAATCACTGCAGAGCAGAACCCCTCACTTCCAACACAATCGGTGCTCCAGAAGGATACTGTGGTTTATGTCATTAGAAGTAGTTGTTGAGAATGAAGAATGATTGACAGGATCACTCTCCTGATAAAAGGACGAGAGTGACCAAGGTGGTCTCAGTGCCAAAACAAGGTATAAACCTTAATTGAAATGGATCAAAAAATCAGTCTCATCCAAGAGTGCCTGAATCTGGTCTGTAACCATCTTCCCAACTTTGCCCAAGAAGGTTTCAGTGCAGATAGAGCAAGTCAGATGCACAGTAACTTAATATTAATTCAGTCCTTACCTGTAGGAAGCTAGTAGCATTGCCAAGCCCATCATGTCTTCATTTAAGTAAGAGATATTGTTACTGTTAGGGCATGTCTGCATCACAAGTGACATAATTGCTGGTCTGATACTGAGAAAACATAAGTTTGGTTGTCCTTTCCCTAACTGGATAGAGTCAATGGTTGTGAATTGCAGCTTTGTAAAAGAACAGGCTGGCAGCACCCACGTTTGATCACAAGTATAATTTAAATAATGATAGGCATTGGCAATAACTTCAAAGGAATCCGCAAGGCACTCTGGGATGTTATGAACTGGAAGTGTGTGTTTTGTTTAGTTCCTATTATTTCTTGCTGATTTGCAATTGAAATGTAGGGGAAATAATGGTTAAAGTGTTTTAGAGCCTTTATAGGCACTGATGGTATATTGTTCCTAATAACAGTGTGTTCTGTTTCTGGTTACTCCATCTTACATAGTTGTAATGAATAAAGAATAAACCCCATGAAAATAATCATGACTGAAAGAATCTCAAAAAAATCTTAATTTTCTTAACTAGTTTTGCTGGGTTTGGCCAATGGCTTTTTCAAGGAAAGTGTGAATTGATTCAGTCTCTAATTTTCCCATCCAAAATAATTCTTTTCCACATAATCTTTTCAGAGCACTTTGTGAACAGTCCAAAGAACGATGTGAGTCTGTACTTGGAATTGTAGGCTTGCAGTGGCCAGAAGACACTGATTGTTCTCAGTTCCCAGAAGAAAACTCAGACAATCAAACTTGTCTAACACCTGATGAAGATGTAGAAGGTTACTAAATACTTAAACTAGACATTGCATACTTGAGGGGGACTCTGGTATGGAGGGCTAGAATTTCATTGCCTTATGTTTAAATTTATTTTTCTAATCAAATCATATGCATAATAAGTTAATGGAATGAAGGCTGTTATTCTCTTAATTGGGGGTCAGTGCTACTCAGTTTTGGATTGCAGATGGCAGCCAGGGTATAAAGTTGTCACTAGATGTGTATGAAAGCAAATCCAGGTATTCCTGAAACTTTCATAAGGTCAAAATTCCATGCAATTTTAAAATAATTGAACAGCACTGTAGGAACTCAAAGAAGTAGTCAAATTGAACAGCAATAGGCCCTTCTTCATGGCTGTGAGTGCTCTTTTTCTTTTATGTTTCTCTTCATACTAATGATGAAGGCATTTTAACTGACTGGATTTTGTAATTTTCCTGGCAGAGTGCTCTCCCAGCCATTTCAAATGTCGTTCAGGAAGGTGTGTCTTGTCTTCCAGAAGATGTGATGGACAAGCAGACTGTGAAGATGATAGTGATGAAGAGAACTGTGGTAAATGATCTTCTATTATTATTATTGTTGTTGTTGTTGTTGTTAAAAATTGTATACCGCTCTTCATCCGAAGTCCCCAGGGCAGTTCACAAAAAACAAAAAAATGCAAAATACGTAATAAAACAAAACCCAAAACAAATCAATTCAACCCTTCTCCCACAAACACATTAAAAAAACCTATTGAATGTTAAACAGCTGACTGCCTGGTTGTTTTCGCCTCATGCCTAAAGAAAGTGCCAGGCGAGCCTCCCTGGGGAGTGTGTTCCACAAACAAGGATCTACCTCAGAAAAGGCCCATTCCTGTGTTGCCAACATCTGGATTTCCTATGGAGAAGGCACACAAAGAAGGGACTCAGATGATGATTGCAGGGTCCCAAAAAGTGCTTCCCACAGCTCAAATCTAGTTCTTTCCTTCTATCTCTACCTGAGTTTGACTCAAACTGGGTCAGATTTTGTTCCTGTATGCACACACCGAGACCTAAATGACTTCACCCTACCCCTGTGGCTTCCCCTCATTAAGAATAATCAAGGTTCCATCTATTTCCTGGCTATTGGGAGCAATTGTCGAGCAATCTCCTTAACAAATTGAAGGTATAATCAGAATTGGCTGTCAAGTTTGACCAGAAAGGAACATTAAGCGGTCAATATCCCATTTCTGTTACATCTCTGGAGTCTATCCTTTCCAGCGATCAGATAGTGAGCTTATAACAATATTATGTGATTGAACAGTGTGATCCAAATGGATGCTCTCAGTAATTCATTCTTGATTACAACTGTAGTGCAGATATACCGTATTTTTCGCTCCATAAGACGCACCTGACCATAAGACACACCTAGTTTTTAGAGGGGGAATGCAAGAAAAAATATATTCTTTAAAGGGAGCGCTGAGCAGAGCCTGTATGCATCCCAGGCTCTGCTCAGTGCTCCCTTTCATGAGCCACGTGGTGTGTGCGGCGCTTGCAGGCTTTTCCCCAGGAGGAAGAAAAGCCCCCAAGAGCTGCACACATGCTCTGTGTGGCTCTTTAAAGGGAGCGCATCTCTTGGGGGCTTTTCTGGGAGGTGGGGGAAGGGACTGAGGGGCAAAGCCAGAAGCTAGAACAGCAAGAGGGAGCGCTGCCCAGCAATCCCTCTTGCTGTTCTGGCTTCTGGGATAGCCGTGCAAAGCCTCCTCAGGACAGCAGGATGAAGGCTCCCCCTGCCCTGAAGAGACTTCGCGCAGCTAAGCCAGAAGCTAGAACAGCAAGAGGGAGCGCTATGCAGTGATCCCTCTTGCTGTTCTGGCTTCTGGCTTAGCTGCGCCGCCCGCAATCGCTCCATAAGTTGCACAAACATTTCCCCTTACTTTTTAGGAGGGAAAAAGTGTGTCTTATAGTCCTTCATGAACATGGACATTGCGTTCATCTTCGATAATGAAAACATTATGAATACCCTTCCTGGGGCTATTTGAATATGTTGTTAGTAACTGGAAGAAAGCTTTGTTTCCCAAAGTTACATAATTGACACCAGGGATTGCACCTTTCTTAATTAGCAACAATACATACTGAAATAATCAGCATAGCACACACACCAAGGGCAGTCTAGCTAAATTTATGCACTACTATATTCCAATTATTTCATATGTGAATGTACACATGTGTTCACATTTCTGTCATTGGCATTGATGAAACTTATTTAGGCTGGATCATTCCCCAAATGTTATACATATTAAATGCTATTTGTAGGACTAATCTAAGTTTCTCTTAACTAGCTAGTCTTCAAATCATTAATTACAACACTGTGCATATTTGATTCTAAATACTATATTATGAATTACATTTCTGAGGTTTCTCATTACTGGTAGGTTGTTGTGAACATTTTTAAACATGTGCTTTCTTATGAGGGCTGGCACTGGTTGCAAGAGAAGCTGAAGATCCTTCTTCAGATGGTGAATTTGAGAGTAACAAATTTGAAAACATTTTGTCCAAATAGACTGCCTCTGTGTTTGAAGCAGCAGTGGGGGTAGTTTAGGGAAAGCACGAGGCAAGACAGCATTAAGCATGTAAATTTTGCGATGGTAATGATGACGACATCGATGATGATGAAAAGGACACCAAAGAAAGGATCAGATTTCCCTCCCCCCCCCCCGCACTGCAACCCTGATCCAAACCAGGGCTACCCTTGAGCTGCGACTGCTTTTAGATGTGAAAAATCCTGCAGGAGCTCTAGTCATGGATCTCCCATTGTCTCATTTAGTTTGGCCTTTAATCTTTCATGAGATAGGCTTGCCATACGTCTGGAAAATTCTGGACATATACAGAAATTGGATGCCTAAAATGGCGACTGGGAGGATTTTTTGAATTTTAAGAGATGTCCAGAATTTCCCCCATGCATGGCAACCCGGGTTTCTTTTTTGGTTTTCTGTTTGTGTGTGTGTGTGTGTGTGTGTGTGTGCGCGCGCGCGCGCCACTGAGACTTTATGTTCTGCTTCGGCCGCATTTGGCTTCCCTTTCGGCTTCGCTCTGGCCCTGCCCACCATATTGCTGCCACTGCCTTTGGAGGGAAGAGAGAGCGGTGGATGCATACAGGCATGGGTGAGGTGAAGCATTCGGTGGAGAGGGCCTGCGCCAGACATGGAGCACCTCCCTTCCTTGGGCACCTCTCTCTCTCTCTCTGGGTTCCTGGGGTATGCAATGAGGAGGGTCATCTTCCCTCCTTGAGGGCCTCTTTGGTCCTTCTTCCCCAGAGGTCTCTGGGTCTCCTCCCCACCTTCGCACCCCCATCTGACCTCTAGTGTCACTGCTCTGGCAAGGCCTTCGCATTTCACCCCTTGAACGTGGGGAGGGGGCTGCTGCCTCGGCCTGGGTATGGGTTTCTGCTGAATCCGGGGCTGTATTCTGCTGCCCTTCTAGGCTGCCTCACAGCAACAGCAGCAGCAGGAGTAGGAGGGAGTCGCCAATGTCTCCACCCGCGACTGAGTTTGAGGCAGGAAATAATTGTCAGCCCTTCACAATACATCTGTATGTGAGGGGCATAACTAGCAGGACAGTGGTCGGGTTGTCGGGCGATTTTTCCTCTTCGGCTTCTTCCTCTCAGTGCTTCCCCCTGCCCCCCGCCGCCATTCTCCAGGTATTCTGAACATGCCGCTGTGGCTTTGGCCCCAATTTTGGCCCTTCCGTTGGGGCGGATATGTGAGGTGTCCCCAGGTCTCCTTCATACAACTCTGGCTCAACAATTTTGGTGATTTCCTAAAAGAAGCTCAACAACTTTGGGGGTGGCAGGAATTTACTTTTGAAATATGGCAGGCCTATCATGAGAAAACATTATGTTTCTGTATATGAATATCTGGATTGGGAAGAATAATAATAATAATAATAATAATAATAATAATAATAATAATAATTTATTATTTATACCCCGCCCATCTGGCTGAGTTTCCCCAGCCACTCTGGGCGGCTCCCAATCAGTGTTAAAAACAGTACAGCGTTACATATTAAAAACTTCCCTGAACAGGGCTGCCTTAAGATGTCTTCTGAATGTCAAGTAATTATTTATCTCTTTGACATCTGATGGGAGGGCATTCCACAGGGCGGGAATGGATTGAATAGAAAACAATGATACTTTGTGTGTTCCTGTTTTATCTTTTTAAGACAATTATTAATTTCTTTGCCATCTCAAAATCCTATATATATATTCCCTCTGCAAAATAATTTTTTTCAACTTGCGGGAATATAAATGAGCAACCTATTTTTCTAGTGCTTTCTGCTATTTGACTTTAAGGTATGGAATTCTGTTTAGTTACTACATGAATTCCTTTAATAGTAAATTGTCTTTGCTCTCTCTGTGTCTCCTAGACAAATGTTTAGTGGTCAACAGAATTCTTATCAGCGCCTATAAATATGGGAGACTGCATCTGCTTGAAAATTACAGCTGTCAGAATGACATTTCTTTGACCATGGCTAATGTTGTTACTGAAGAACAGCCAATGTTTTTAGAGCTCTAGAAAGCTGTTCTGTCCTCATTCATGTTCTTTTTTTAACTGGAGGACAAAAATCAATGGTCTTTGAGAATTATTTCTGTAGATGACATTGTGTAGATGGGCACAATCTGGATAAAGTTCAGTGCACTAAAATACCATTGAAATCAAGAACACCGACAGCACAATCCTATGCATGTTTACTCAGATATAACACTCCCCACTGACATACTTCCAGGTAACTGTGTATAGGATTGTAGCCTTAAAAACTTTATTGCTTGGTGGAGAACTCACTGTATTCTGTTGACTTATATTAGGTCAATTAACAATAGATAGTGTTCTTTCAAAAGTTCTTTCTCTGTTTTGCCAGAATCTGTTAAAATCTGCTGCCACCAATAATATGTGCTAGTTTCATACTGGAGAGATTAAACATTTCAATCTTAGCCAGCATCAATTGGTAGTCAGGTTTCTGGATTATTTCAGACCATACTGATCAACTAGAAGAGAGTTTGCGCTCGGTAAAATAATTTGAATCTCTTTCTTTAGCTATTAAATAATGTTCAGGGATTATTGTAATATTAATTCAGGCTTGTAGTGACTTCTCAGAAGTATAGGAAAAGAGCGCAGAACAGTGCACACTGCTGATCTATGGATTTGTGTGTGGAAATGACAAATGTTATAATGAAACAGAAGTCAAGTTGTCCTTCAGCCTAATTATATTTGCACAATTTATTATACCTGCAAGCAAATAATTTGGGAAATCCAGTTTGTGTATATGAATTTCTATATGTGTGTGCATGTGAATGTATTCACAGTCCTACTGCCTCCCACACATAAATACAGATTACGTTCTTATGCCCCTCCATATTGCATGTTTGCTTTACTTAATATTGAGGATATAGTTGGATCATTGGTGTGATTACTTTTAATTTAATATCTCTTGTACTCCAGGGAATGTGAGAAGCCAAAGTTCTTTGTAAAATGTGTCTTTTGCACAATTACCAGTGTTCTGCTTCAGCAGAGCAGCCTATTCCTACATCTTGATAGTGAACTGAGCTGCTTTAAGAAAACAATATGTATAAAATCTGTAGAGAGATAAATATTTTATAGATCTGTGCTGTGCCTTAATTTCCTCCATATGATGAACCAAGAATTTAATATCAAAAGACTGACACAGTTATACAAGAGTTCATATTGAATTTATTATAAAACCAGTACAGCTGATTAAAGACACTTGGAGGAGACAGTGGCTGTGTTTGTTGAATAATGATGAGCCTCTAGAAAGGTGTATATCATTGTCAGAAAGCTGACATTTATCCAGTTCAGCTGTGTCAATGATCCATCTCTATGGTTTTTTTTTTTGAGGGTTTTTTCCTATTTCTTTTTCTGTTCTTTAAATGATCATTTATAATATTTTAAGATATTTCAAGGGAAATGCAGAAAATCATTGATGTATTAATCCAAATTCAGGTTCTATTTATCTCAGTGGAAGAATAAAGCATATGAACAAGTCTGTCATTGAAATAATAAAGAATTAAGTTTGGCTAGAAAATACTTAGGGTTTCATACAATTTTTTAACAATTAGCAAGGAAGCAAGGAATCTCTTGACATAGATGGTTTTGAAAATGTGTAAAGTGGGTGGTTTTAGTGTACATAATCTTTTTTTAAATTTTAAATGAAATGCCAGATTTCAAAGGCTGCTTTCACATGTATAATTTATTGGGAATTTACTGTAGGATTTGTTGCAGGAAGTGACATAAGGTATTCTACTACAATAAAATATTCTGATAACTCTCAGAAGATTTTTAATTACCGTACTGTAGGGACTTCTTGCAGTAGCTAGAAAGCTTTCCTACTGCAACTTGCAGAAACCTCCACAGAAATCCTTTGAGATGTTGTGGTGAAAGAGTAAAAAAGGGGATACTTTTATGGCATTTCTTCCCTTGCTGCTTGCACTGCCATCAAGAACATGCTATTTTCAGTGTTAGCTGGGCGAAAAATAATGTGCTGATTATTGTGTGGAAAGCTTCTAAATCCTTCATTTTGGCTGTGCTTCTGTCTATCTATCTATCTATCTATCTATCTATCTATCTATATCTATCATCTATCATCTATCATCTATCTAGCTAGCTATCTATCATCTATCTATCTATTTGTCTAATTAAACAACCAACTAATATGCCATGGCCTTACAGCAGAAAAACCTTTAGGGTAGCAAACAACATTAAAGCAATAACCATACACAAGAAGCAATAAACATGCGCAACAGTAACACTCGAATGTTAAAAAACTCCAGCAAAAAAACCCAAAGGCACAAACTTGTTTTAGTCCCTCTTATTTACATAGTTTGCACACGTTATTTATCATCCACATACAGAATACACATTTGTGATGTGGTGTAATTTTAGTGATATGAAAGTTACACAGTTTACAGAGCAATCCCAACTATGTCCACTAAGGTTTGTCACTTCCATGTAAATGGGATTAGAATTGCAGCCAAAGAGAGCAAGCTTAACCAGTAGAGCTGCTAGCTGGAGTGGGCTAGCATGGAGCAAAGGTGGTTTTCTACTGACAGGGAAGAGCACCATTGATGACTGGGCACTTCCATTGAGTTAAAACCTCTTCAGGCATAGTTGTAGTGCCCCTAGTGTTTCTGGTAGGCATAGACCCCAAAGGTGATGTTCTGGGACCAGGGCAGATGCAGCCTTGGAGAAGCTGATTCCAAACCCCGTTTGCTCTCCTATGCTAAAAATGCTGTCCCCATCTCCTGCCTTAGCTGGCATAAGCTAGCAGGGTTTGGGTAGTGGTGGATTATCCATCACTTTATTCCTCCAACTGATACTGCTCTACTCAGTTAATGCTATGCACATGTATGGGAGTAAGCGGTATTGGACTTAAGTAGGAGTAAAAAATGCATAGGATTGTGCCGTTATAGAAGTCCATCTGTTTTTTCCCCACGTCTAAATTTGGTTAATAATATAGTTTAATTTCATGTTTCAAAATTATTTGAATGTGTGTTTCTTAAATTTAAGCACATTCCTAATCTCTTTCTGGATAGAAGTGCTATCTTAAGCTATATTTGTAATAGGCATATGATGACTATATGTAAATCACAGGTCAAAGGACAGCAGAGGAAGCCATGCTGACATTTGTGCCTTTGTATTCTCTGTATCTCTCAGTTGTTGAGCCATTCACAACAACCACATGCTCTAACTGATGTGCTGTTGAAGCTAAATGTATTTAATGTCTTTAATTTTGTGCCTCTAGGTTGCCAAGAAAGAGGTCTTTGGGAATGTCCAGCAAGCAAACTGTGTATCAAATATACCATGATATGTGATGGCTTTCCAGACTGTCCCGACAATGTGGATGAAACTAATTGCTGTAAGTGCTTGAGAGGGCAAGATCACAACATGCCCACTGTGGGCAAAAAAAAAAAAAAAAAAGAGAGAGAGAGAGAGAGAGAGAGAGAGAGAGAGAGAGGGAGGGAGCTCATTATATCCTTCTGCCCCTTTAATTTCCTCTCTTGGATTAGCTGTCCTTCTAGCTCCATTTGCCTCTATTACATACTTCCTTGACCCATCCCTCCATTTCTGTACCTCATAATGAATTCATGCCTGGATGTTCTTGTCCCATTCTCATTCACAGAACCATAGAGTTGGAAGGGACCGAATTGGTCATTTAGTCCAACCCCCCACAATGCAATCTCAGCTAAAGAATCCCTGACAGATGACCATCCAACCTCTGTTTAAAAACCTCCAATGAAGATTAGGTTCTCTTCTCCTAACATCAGCACAGCACTTTAGGCTCACAGCAGCTGCTTGTTTTCAAGGCAAGGTTGCCAGGCATTAACTGGACTCCTAAAGCGGGCAATATTCAGCCCATTAAACTTGTAGGAGAATTTAATGATTATAGTTACCCTGGAGTGGCAATAGTGGCACCAGAACTCTGATCTCTGTAGCATCTATACATCTGTCAAAAGTCTGTCCTTGCTAAAGTGTCCAATAATATGATTTTTGGATGGGTGGGGTTTAAAGTGCAGTATCTGGTGCGCTACATGCACATACTTCTGATATATTCCTGGGTTACTTAAAATATGTTCTCTCCACTCTCTTGTCCTCTAGACAGATTTCTACAGCTATAATCACAACATTTATCTCTCTTTAAAATCAATCAATATTATTATTTATATGCCCTTGGCAGGGAGTTAAGGCAGCTTACAGATAAAAATAAGAAAAGCTAAAAACATAGGGAGGAAAACCAATTAAACATTGATAGAATTAAAACACACATTAAAACCATACAAATAATTACAACAAAATTACAATAAAAACCAGCCCTTTTGTTAAAAGCAGTCAGTTCCCGAAAGCATTTCAGAAAGATGCTGTATTGTTTTTAACATTCGATTGGAAGCCGCTCAGAGTGGCTGGGGAAACTCAGCCAGATGGGCGGGGTATAAATAATAAATTATGATGATGATGATGATGATGATGATGATGAAGTCTCTGCCAGTCTAGCTTCCCTAGGGAGGGAGTTCTAAATTCTGGGAACAGCCACCAAAGAGGCTCTCCCACACCCCTAGCAAGTGTGCCAGTGAGGTTGGTGGGACTGAGAGAAGGGCCTCTCCTGAAGATCTCAGAACCTGGTCATAATCCATATGAAGGAATATGGTCTTTCATATAGCTTGGAACTAAGCTGTATTGGCCATTGTAGGTCATCATAGGCCATAGGTTTTTACAAAGGACTGTGGATAAAATAGAAAAAAATGGTCAGCTACAACATGCACAGATGACATTTTGTTTTGCCAGTTGAGTTTTAAAAAGACTGCAGTGGCCAAAATATTAGGAAAAAGACAGAGGAAGTGGGATCTCCAGGTTCAAAGACAGTAGCCAATTACGTTTCTAATTCTATTTACTGAGTAGCAAACAGCAGGCAAGAGCTATGCTTTCAAACCCTACTTGTGGTATTCATGGAAGCTTTGGGTTGGCCACTCCTGGGAACAAGATGCTCAACTAGATCGATCATCCGAGCTCTTCCTAGGTGCTTATAATGAAACCATGTACTTTATTCCATCTCCTCCTGAGGAGGAGAGACCCAATTCATATTAAGGTCATTTCCACAAGTGATAGAACAGGTATAGCTCTGATCCCTTAAATGCATTTATTTAAGCATTAATGAAACTAACCTGAATCTATCTTTATGTCAATCTTGGTTTTTAAAAAATATTATTCTAGAGAAGACTAGGAGGGTGGAGAGGTCTTTTTCCATGCTTTTGGTATTTGTTCCTTTTGCAGTCATCCATGATGATGATGATGATTATCCAAAGACACTCCTCCAATTGTTGTTTTGTTTTGGTTTTGGGTTCTGCTTTTCTTTTATAGTTTTATGTGTCACTTAAAGCATTCTGAGCTCATGGATTTGTAATGCCTTTATTGTGGGTTATTTGATAAAAGACATGTCAAGATTTAATGAAGGACTGTCTGCTTTGTTTACCCTGCTCAATTGGTTCTGGAAGAATTCACATTAGCGGGAGGCAATCTTGCACTATTTTTCCTTACTTGGAATTTTGTGTTAGTTTGACTTGTTTGTGAAAATTTTAATTCCACAAAGTTGGAACCATAGCCATAAAGATGTAAACAAGATAATACAGAACTGTTCCTTTCCATGGCAAATCTTAGAGGGGAATCAGATGAATAGTTCCCCCACCCCACAACCCATGGAGTGTGGGCACCATGGAACTGTTCTACTTGAAGGGGTACTTTATCAACAGTATGGCAGTTCATAGTGGCAAGAAAACTCATTAGACACCCCCCCCCCCCAAGCAACTCTGGGCATTGTTAAAACAACATTTGTTATCGCTCTCCTTTTCATGATAATGTCATTCTCAATGAAGCTATTTCTATTTCTGGACTTACTTATGTCTTTGTCTGCATTTTTCATGGCAGCATTTTGCAAAAAGGATGAACTTCCATGTGCCAACCATGACTGTGTGCCTCGAAAATCATGGTGTGATGGGCAGATAGACTGCGCTGACAAATCAGATGAATGGAACTGTGGTAAGTTTTAGCATATGCACAAAAAGTCAGAATATGAGATTTCCCATCTTAATTTCAGGGAAACCTTTCAACAGTGCTTGAAGTAATTGGCTGGTTGTGGGAATTAGCATGGAAAGGTGCATTATCCCTTTTAAGGTGCATCATTGCTCCTTTCCACTTTTATAGATGGAAACCAAAAACCCAGAAATAGAGACAAAAACAGAAAACTATTTACAGCATGGCCCAAACTCAAAATCTGTTGGATGAGAGATTTTGGACATGGCAGATGTTGAGCTGGCTGAGCTGGGGCTATGTTTGTATAAATTCCTCATCCCAGCTGAGCTGAAGATATGTCAGCATAATTCTCTCATTCTGGCTCAGACAACAGAACGTAAGCCACCGTAAGTTACGCTGACATAAATCCTCAACCAGGAGTGTTCCAGGGATGTGAATTGGGCAAGGAGAGACTTCTACCTATTTCAGATGTTTTTCAGCTTTATCACATGACCTAGTGGCCCAGCAAAACTTACACTGGCAAAAAAATGGTGGTATAAGTTGAATTCCTCCTGAGCAACGTTTGGAACAGGGGTAACTTATGCCAGCGCAATTTACAATGGCATTCTATAGTTAGCATTGCTCTGTAGATGAGTCCACCATGTCTGTGTGTAGAACGGGTAAACAGATGAACACAGATATGTTCCCTTCTCAGTACATAAGTCCAGAAAACAGGGCTCTCAAGAGTAACAAAACCAATTAAGACCCAAAAATTTCACACAGATCATACCAGTATTGAATGAGTGGTGTTTTAAGGAACAATCTAAACTACAGAAAGATGGTGTAACATATGCCGACATAAGTTATGTGTTTAAGTACTGGGCTTTACCAATGGATGGGGGTTGGGGGAAGCTTGAAAGAATGGTTTTCATCTGATGTATGTAAAGCAAAACTATTTTTAAACCCATATCTCTTGCGTATCCCTGCAGACAAGCAGGAAACTATTCTGAAACAGTGATTTCTGGCAATGGAAACTGCTTGGTCTTCAAATCAAGCTCATTAAATATTTCATAGCTATGGGAATATGGTCCACTGTGGAGTGTTTAATTGTGCCTTCACTAAAAGTAATTTTTCTTCTTCAATCATTGCATATATGATTAATCAGAAATGGAACTAATGACTAATCTTGCTGGTAGAAAGATCTCCAGAGTAAAATAGGCCCAGCAGATTGGTGGGGGGTTTGGTCCACGTACCAGTGTGTTCAATTTTTGCTGGCAACAATTCTTAGGTGGCACTCTATGCCTCACTCGAATAAAACTTTCTCACTCGAATAAAACTTTATCTCTATTATGTTCATGGTGTGAAGAAGACAAAGACTTCCTACTACCGTTAGTGAATCTGTCACATAATGGCAAAATCACGGGGAAAGGTTTTTATAGAAATAAAATGGATTACTAAACAAAACTTTTTGTTAATACCTACACTGGCTCTTCTTAGCAGTTGAGATGGCCTGAATGGAACCAGCAAGGAGTTAGTTAATATTTTGCCCATGGCTGAAAAAAGATTTATTTCTTGTTACCTAAAGCATCTGAGAGAGGCAATGGCAAAATCTTGGTATGACAAAGTCTGGTCCCTGGTGACTTCTGAATAACTAACACAGAAAATCTGTCTAAAGGACAGGCAGAGAAGTTAACATGATCCTAACATTATACAGTTATATGGAACTCAGCTGGGAAAGGTGAATAAATTTTTGGTTTCACTGGTGCAGATGCACCATGGTGTTCATTCTCTCTGCACTCTGCCCAGCAGTCATTCTCATGTACTATAGGCCAAGCTATGCCAAGGTGAAGGTGTTCATGCTGGGATCGTTTGGTCATTTTTATGACCTCCGTGTGTCACCTGCAAACAATAAGCTTTGCGATTAAGCTAACATTGTCTGTTGCTTGTTTCCTGGTAGCAGGGCTCTTTTCTAAGCTAAACATTCATTCCTTGTTCACACAATTTACAACTGATTCATGTTACACAGGGGGAACTTAAGGGACAGTACTATAGAAATGTTAAGCAAGTTTATACTTAGAAACTTGACTGGAGGCATTAAAAGCTTCATCAAGGAAGAACATACCTAAGTACAATACACTACTTGACACAGAAAAAACTAACATGAATGCATACATCATAAAATAGGCCCATCTTAATAAGAAAGCATAACACACGTGAAAAGAAATCATTTTATTTACATCCACATGTAAGCCCGCCCACAGACCTCTACAGGCTTAATGAAGTTACATTTCCCTTTTTTTCCTTCACAGTGACCCTGTCTAAAAACAGCAGCTCCTTGATGTTCCTGACTGTTCACAAGTCAGCTTCCAATTACCATGTATGCGCTGATGAATGGGAAGAAAATTTAAGCCATTTGGCATGCAAACAAATGGGTTTAGGGTAAGGTCAGTAGTTTGTAGCATTGATCAACTTTTCCAGGTGTGACTATGAGTCTGGGTGAAGCTGATTGAGTCTGTGACAATTTCTTAATTAGCAAAAATGCTATTTTCTTCCTTTGCTTCTGCTGACTGTTTACTTAAAACAATCTAGACTCTCTGACGTGACCTGATTTGCGCATCACACCATGCCAAATGGGGCTGCAAGAGTGGAGCTTATAGCTGTTTTGCTCTTCACTGGACCTTTTTGCTACCATACCATGCTGAGCTAAGCCAGGGTATGGCTTAACATGGCATCCAAACCTGGGCTTATGGCTAGGCTTTCTTCAGACTAACCATGAGCTGTAACCAATAATAAATGGGTACATTAGTAAACTAAAGCTATAGTTGATTAATTGGGAGAAGTCAAATCTAATCAATGAGGCTACAAGTGAAAGGTGCACTTGTTTATTTTATCAGGCAGGTTTGGTATGTCACTGTAATAGTGAATGAAAAAAAAAGATTAAGCATTTCTTTTTGACAATGAGTAGTAGCTTTTTGTTATTAACATGTACGTAATTTCACACTTCCTTCAAAACTGCATAAAGCCATGCATGTTGGGGATTTGATAATAAGCCAGTTTATCTAAATGTAATCAGTTGATTCTATGAAAGGTAAATGATTAACCAGCTAATCAATGTTTTCATAACTTGAGAGGCCTTCTGTGGAGAATCCATAAACTAGGGTTTTAAGGGAAATTTTGTTGAAAGTGGGAATCTCAGGGCCATCCAAGTTTGTTTGGGGATTATTAGGATTGGTTTGGTTGTGCATGATGAAGTGATCAAGTGAGTCACATTTAACAAATATAGTTTTTTCCTAATGACAGGGTTATTGACCACTTGTCCTACTTCTGGCCTTCCAAAGGCATCTGGTTCACCAATGTGGGAAAGTAAATGCTGGAACAGATAGGGTTTTGGTCTGATCTATTATTATTTTATCCATATGTTTGAAATTATTGCATGCCCATTGTAAACCTGACCTCTGAAGCAGCTGGGAGGACATAAAAGACCCTTTCCGTTTGTTTTGTAAAACTTGAGTGGTTCTCTTCCCTATAAACTGAATTCCTAAAATCTTATGCTGTTGATCCTGATTTAACCACAGTTCTTACAGCATAAAACACATTGGTATAATATTTTGTTGCAGAAAACTCTTTTATGCTAGATGAGGCTCGTGTGTGTGTGTGTGTGTGTGTGTGTGTGTGTGTGGCTTAGGTGTACCACTGTTTAATCTAAGCAAGAGGGTTTGGGGTACTTTGTTCTGTGCAGACAGGATATGAAACACTTCTGCTTAGATAACCATACATGCTGAGTTACAGATAGGTAGCTGTGTTGGTCTGCCATAGTCAAAACAAAAAATTTTTTTTCCTTCCAGTAGCACCTTAAAGACCAACTAAGTTAGTTCTTGGTATGAGCTTTCGTGTGCATGCACACTTCTTCAGATACACAGTGTATCTGAAGAAGTGTGCATGCACACGAAAGCTCATACCAAGAACTAACTTAGTTGGTCTTTAAGGTGCTACTGGAAGGAAAAAATTTTTTTTGTTTTCATACATGCTGAATTCAAGTGACCAAATATTACATGCTCCTGGTGTTGTTGTTTAGTCGTTTAGTCGTGTCCGACTCTTCGTGACCCCATGGACCAGAGCACGCCAGGCACCTCTGTCCTCCACTACCTCCCGCAGTTTGGTCAAATTCATGCTGGTAACCTCGAAAACACTATCCAACCATCTCATCCTCTGTCGCCCCCTTCTCCTTGTGCCCTCCATCTTTCCCAGCATCAGTGTCTTCTCCAGGGAGTCTTCTCTTCTCATGAGGTGGCCAAAGTACTGGAGCCTCAGCTTCACGATCTGTCCTTCCAGTGAGCACTCAGGGCTGATTTCATTAAGAATGGATGCATTTGATCTTCTTGCAGTCCATGGGACTCTCCTGGTGTAGCATTTTTTAAATATTTTGGTGCTAAAAATTCAAATTGTCCCTCTGTCATTTAATACGTTATTATACAATGTTTACATCTGAAGATGCTTTGGGAACAAAGTGTACCACAAACATGCAGTTTGTTTATTTAACAGAATTTCTATACTGCTGTGCCGTGCTGTTGTGTGTAGTTATTATTTTAGTCCCTTTTAAGCTTTGTTTGTTATTGTTTTATTATTTTAATTGATTATTGGTTACCTAAAAAACACAGAATATATGAAATAACTGTATTTAAAAATCAATCAATCCATTCCAGCTGTCAGAGTACCCACTGACACCTCACCAGTCCTCACAGACTTAGACTCAGCTGGTAGTATTCTCTCAGTCCCTGTCTGTTTTCTACTCCCATTCTGCATTTCTAGCCTCCTGGAGGAAAGGCTGCCTTTTCCAGGTCACTGTGAAGAGGCAGAAAGGTTGGAAAATGTAGTTCCTAGATCTTACGGTCTCATTTACAGTCCCATGTGAATTGTTTTGAATGTGTAAAAAGGTAAAGGAACCCCTGACCATTAGGTCCAGTCGTGGCCGACTCTGGGGTTGCGGCGCTCATCTCGCTTCATTGGCCGAGGGAGCTTCCAGGTCATGTGGCCAGCATGACTAAGCCACTTCTGGCGAACCAGAGCTGTGCATGGAAACGCCATTTACCTTCCCTCCGGAGCGGTACTTATTTATCTACTTGCACTTTGACGTGCATTCGAATTGCTAGGTTGGCAGGAGCTAGGACTGAGCAATGGGAGCTCACCCCGTCGCGGGGATTCGAACCGTCGACCTTCTGATCGGCAAGTACTAGGCTCTGTGGTTTAACCCACAGCGCCACCTGCGTCCCTGTTTGAATGTGTAGAATGGTACTAAATAATAAGTAATAAAGAAGCCAATTAATAATAGCCAGGAAAGGCAGCTTAAGTTAGTGCCCTTTTATAGCACCTTTATCATTACAGTAATACATCTCTAGTCCCATGAGTCACAGGGATGTGGGTGGCACTGTGGTCTAAACCGCTGAGCCTCTTGGGCTTGCTGATCGGCTGTTCGAATCTGTGCGACGGGGTGAATTCCTGTTGCTCTGTCCCAGCTTCTGCTGGCCCAGCAGTTTAAAGCATACCACTGCAAGTAGATAAATAGGTACCACTGTGGTGTAAGGGTAAATGGTGTTTCCGTGCGCTCTGGCACTTGTCATGGTGTCCCTTTGCGCCAGAAGCGGTTTAGTCATGCTGGCCACATTACCCGGAAAACTGTCTGTGGACAAAAGCCGGCTCCCTCATCCGGAAGCAAAATGAGCGCCACACCCCATACAGTGGTACCTCGGGTTACATACGCTTCAGGTTACACACTCCACTAAGCCACAAATAGTGCTTCAGGTTAAGAACTTTGCTTCAGGATAAGAACAGAAATCATGCTATGGCGGCGTGGCAGCAGTGGGAAGCCCCATTAGCTAAAGTGGTGCTTCAGGTTAAGAACAGTTTCAGGTTAAGAACGGACCTCTGGAATGAATTAAGTATTTAACCCGAGGTACCACTGTAGTTAGGGGACGCGGGTGGCGCTGTGGGTAAAACCTCAGCGCCTAGGACTTGCTGATCGTATGGTCGGCGGTTCAAATCCCCGCGGCGGGGTGAGCTCCCGTCATTCGGTCCCAGCTCCTGCCCACCTAGCAGTTCGAAAGCACTCTTAAGTGCAAGTAGATAAATAGGTACCGCTTTATAGCGGGAAGGTAAACGGCATTTCCGTGTGCTGCGCTGGTGCAGGCTCGCCAGAGAAGCTTTGTCACGCTGGCCACGTGACCCGGAAGTGTCTCCGGACAGTGCTGGCCCCCGGCCTCTTAAGCGAGATGGGTGTGCAACCCCAGAGTTGGTCACGACTGGCCCGTATGGGCCTTTACCTTTACCTTTTACCACTGTAGTTGCCTTTGACTGGGCTTAATCTCCAGGGGTCCTTTACCTTTCTCATTTTTTAAAAAAGTGATTTTGTGATGCCTATTCTGAATTATCCTTTGCTTGGAAGTATTAAGGAACAATCTTTAAAAATGCATATTTTAAAGACATGTGAACATGGGAGTTCTTTTTCCTTGAGGAAAATCAGGTTAGGTGACTGAGAGGTGAATCCGCAAAACTTTTTTTCTTAAGGTTGGTGAAAGAAATGTATGAAAAATGTTGGAGTGGGGGGGCAGTACTTCCAGGTGCCTCTCATTTGCTATGGGTGTGGTCTGTGAAATTGTATGATGAATGGTGGAATTTGTTGCTGTATGTGAGTTGACCTGGCTTATGGATTTACTTATTTTGCATGTTTTCTTAGCTGCTGCTAAGGCATTCATCAAAAGAGAGAATAGAAGAATGTTTTAGTGCTATGCCATCTTCTCAGAAATAACAAGGAAGAAGAAAAATGTATTTTGGATTTTGACGATCTCTAAAAGTGCAGGCTCTAAATGCTGCATTTGTAGAGTTTTAACGAGCAAAGCTCTCATAGGTATTGAAGGTGTGTGGATCAAAGCATGCTCTGCATGGGCTATACTGTTTATATTATATTGCTGACTTCCTGCAACTTATGTAATGAATAAATAGTACAGCAATCTGTAATTTAGTCTGCTATGGTAAAACAACAACTGATTTACCAAATGCATGTGAAGCATGATATTCATGTACATGTGGATGTTCTCAAAAATCACCCAAAGGTGTCTTAAATGTCAGCCACTAGGAGTTTTATCAACTGTGCTTCGTACCAGAGGTTCTGAGGCACTTAAAATCAGTTATTTTAGACATGTTAGCTAAATGCGTTCCAATTCTTTTGCAAATTTAGCTGCACTAAATTAGCTCCTATTCAAATATAGTCATTTGCAACCATGCTACTCCCAGCAGCAATGGTCAACACACTTTCCCATCTAAATTCCAGTGCAGATAGAATGCAGAACCTCATTTGCATTATAGAACAACAGGGTCTGTGCTAGAGGCCTTGCATCATAAATTATATTGCAATGCAGATGTGCATCTGCTTCCATTCTGCATGCAGTTTCTACTCCAGAAAAAAGAAAACACCATGTGGAAATTATTCCTGCATGAATAGCTTCCCTACTGGCTTTCAGTGGGATTCATTTCATAATCTGAATGTTACCAATTGCTTAGCAGTGTGTTAAGTTTTCCAAAACTATTATTCCAAAACCAGTACATTATAATGTGTACTACTACAACTAGTCTGAATTACATCAGCCTACAGGACGCGGGTGGCGCTGTTGGTAAAAGCCTCAGCCCCTAGGGCTTGCTGATCGAAAGGTCGGCGGTTCGAATCCCCGCAGCAGGGTGCGCTCCCGTTGTTCAGTCCCAGCGCCTGCCAACCTAGCAGTTCGAAAGCACTCCCGGGTGCAAGCAGATAAATAGGGACCGCTTACCAGCGGGAAGGTAAACGGCGTTTCCGTGTGCAGCTCTGGCTCGCCAGAGCAGCGATGTCATGCTGGCCACGTGACCCGGAAGTGTCTCCGGACAGCGCTGGCCCCCGGCCTCTTGAGTGAGATGGGCGCACAACCCTAGAGTCTGTCAAGACTGGCCCGTACAGGCAGGGGTACCTTTACCTTTACCTTTTACAGTTGCTTTTAATAGTTTATCTGTTTATTCTTAAGCTCAAACTGCACAATATATGGAATTATTTCCTTTTTTTTTATCCAAAGCACACCAGCCTTTGCTGAGCACAAGGGCACTTGAAGAGAAATCTGTTTCCCCTCAGCTCAGAATTGCCCTCCAGGTGGTAAATATGCCAGATAAATGCATGATAAAAAAGCTCTTTTTTCATTCATGAGGAGAAAGATTCAGGGTCTTCTGCTCACACACAGCCTTCCCCAGGTTGCTTTGGTTTTTAAAAAACTGTGGAGGAAAGAATCACAAAACTTGCTTACTGTGCACTTTGATCCAAAGCCTTACACTTCATATTTCTACGCAACTCATGTACTATATGAAAAAGAAATTGTGGTGTGGCAGATACAAGTGGCAGATACAAAAGCAGCATCTAAGAAGCAGCTTTCCCCATATGTGTCCACTGCACTTTGATCTGCAGAACTGGCACCATTACAGATGCCACATAATACTTGTTCTGCAGTTGTGGGACAAGATGCATCTGAGTTGCTGCCTTCTGTAAAATGTTATGTTGCTTCTAGTGTATCTCTCTCTTTTTACACTACATAACATTTCTCTTTGACACACCCCTTTCTCAAAACCAATTTGTCGTATTATCCTAGACTATATATACCAGCATTCCCATATTTCATGCCTAACTGGTCAAACGTACTCATGACAATCACAGTAATCCCAATGGGACCGTTCTCCTCTGCAGCAGTTTATTGCATGATGAACATGGACCCTAAGAAACATAGATTCCCAGAGTCCCTGGCACCTGGCTGAGATGTTGCCGTTTCTGGTGCAAGGGGGAAATGGAGTTCTTCAAGAAAGGCCTCCTGCAGGGCTTTACATTGTCTTGTCACTGCCAGGCCTGTTTTTGGTGGAAGGGAAAGAAACAGCTGGGGAGGGGGCTTCTGTTGATGTTTGTGAACTCATTACTAGAAGGCCAGAACTTCATTGGAGGTTAGGTTCAGCTTGTAATGACTTTGGATGGAGTACAAATTTTTTAAGTTCCCCTAATTCCAAACTTCAGAAATGAAGAGTAGAAGAAAACAAACTATACCACGCTAACTGCAGGCAATAAACAGTTCACCATGTGCAATATGCTAGATCGCTCTTGCAGAACTAATTATTTAATATGTCAGAGAAATGTATGATAAATAAGCCATGAAGTCAATAACATCCAAAGGGAGGACTTGAATCTTGTTCATTCCACCAGTTCTGCTCAGATTATTTCCATTTGGCTGCTCTGACATATAAGCCTTGCCAAAATATCACTTTTGTTCATTAATCTGCAGTGTGCTTGGTAAAAGCTTAGTACCTGTTTTAAATCATTCTAAAATAAATCTAGCTGAAACTGAGAAATAGATTTTGATCAGCTGCAGAGTGTAGTGGTGCCCCTTAAGGAACTTAGAGGATTTTAAGAAGTATTTTTCTTGATTCTCCAGTTCTTTTCCTGAAGCATTTTCTGCAGAAGTATATTTATTATTATATCAGCTGAGGAGGAGCACTGTTTGGAAAAAATTGCTTGCTACAGATATATATCAAGTCTCACGTCATTAATGTTGACCTAAAATTGAAATTTATAGGGCAAAAAAGAGTGTAGTCAGTCACTTAAGATCCTTTTTTGTTTGTTTGTTTGTTTGTTTGTTTATACAATCAAGCATCTAAAACAACCTATTCTGCAGTCAGTATTGACTGTAGTTATAAAGACAGTGTCAAAACAGATTACATTTAGTTCCCTTGATTTCTCATCACTTGATATTTGGGGTTGGTTCACACATGTCCATTCATTACTTGACGACTACAATCTCAGGTAATTGCATGGGCCATCTCAGATCTAACAGTACAACTAGAACTTCAGATGTCCTCAAATGCAGTGCTTTTCAATGGAGTTGAGAAACATTCAACAACCAGTTATCAAATGTAGAAAAATCAAGTGATGTACATGCATGTGTGAATGAGGGCTTGATTATTCATACCTGAATGCGTGAACAGAATCCATGGAAAAGCACTGAATTTGAGGGGTTGTGATTACTGAGTTCATACATGCAAGCCAGCCAATGGCATATGCTTCAACATTTCTCCAATGAAAATAGGGATGTCCCATTCCAAAATGATAATTTTTTACTATTTATACCCCACACATCTTACTTGGTTGCCTCAGCCACTCTGGGCAGCTTCTAACATATAAAAAAACAGAATAAAACATTAAACATTTTTTAAAAACCACTTCTCTATACATGATTGCCTTCAGATGGCTCGGGGGTCGGATAATTCCATACCCTCCAACATTTCTCCAGTGAAAATAGGGATATCCTAAGGAAAAGTGGGGCATTCTAGGATCAAATCAGAAACCAGGACAGCTTCTCTAAATTAGGGATGTCTCTGGAAAATAGGGACTCTTGGAGGGTCTACAATGGATGGTTTTCAATACATCAATAGGTATGTGTGAATCAGACCTTTACAGGGTAATTCTAATCCATTTTCAGTTGCCTGTTCAGCAGGTACAGAGGATGTTTTCAGATATTGTACTCAACTAGTTTGAAAGGAAGCACCAGTGATTCGGCATCTCCTTATGGGATGCATATGTATCTCCAGCTCTTTGGATTGTGTAATAGCTGACAGAGGAAGTGTGAATTACTCATGCTTCCTTTCTCATTGCTTTAGTGGAATGTCGCAAATCCACCCAGACAACTAGCCTTTCCATCATAACCCTGAAGCTTTTCTCATCATGGGAAGTGATGTTGGCGATAAGCGTGAAAACAGAAATCGCCGTTCATTGAAGTTTTAGTTTGTGCTGTTGCCTGAGTTTCCTATGCCAGTGGTGCACTCTTCACAGAAGCAGACTCCCTGGACCTGTTAAATGCATAAATTAAATGCTACTCTGAACTCTGTGGTAAAGAAGGGAAGAATATATAGATTTAATAGGTACAAACAAGTACATGGCTAGTTGTAACATTCTTAAAAATATATTACCAGGTTCTAGATATGTTGTGAGTAGATTTTTTTTAGTTCATTAATCATCCCTCTTCTAACCATTTAATTATTTGATTGGTTATGTTTAAATAATCACCCCAAACTCAATATGGAATTAAATTAAATTAAATAAACAAAAAGCAGTATTTAATAACATTTGCTTTTCCATAGCCTATTTCACTTACATATCAGGGCTAAGATGGCCTTGTAAAAATATACAAGTGTTTCTCTAAGTCTTAAATGCACCAATAAAAATTGGTCCTTACTAATTGATTCAGTAATTAAGTTTAATTAAAATTGCAGTGTTACGGTGTGATTAATATCAACAGCAACAACAATATTAATAATTAATACTATTTTTTTAAAAAACCTGGCTATTTTTCAAGTAAGCTTCATTCAGACTGAATGTGCTAAATTTAGATGGGCCTTTATCAATCTGTATTAAAGTTTCAAAGGATTACTATGTCTCATATATCTTATGGGTGAACATACAAACAAAGCTGCCCTAAAATATATTTGATTATTTTTGACATCTGTATGCTGTGCTGTCCCATAACATAAAGTTATCTAGGGAGCTTACAATAAATGAGCAAAAAAATTAAATACAAAATAAAACATACAGTGGTACCTCGGGTTACAAACACCTTGGGTTGCAGACTCTGCTAACCCAGAAGTAGTACCTCGGGTTGAGAACTTTACCTCAGGATGAGAACAGAAATCGTGCGCTGGCGGCAGCGGGAGGCCCCATTAGCTAAAGTGGTACCTCAGGTTAAGAACGGTTTCAGGTTAAGAGCAGACCTCCGGAATGAATTAAGTACGTAACCAGAGGTACCACTATAAAAACTAAAGAAATACAGCAGACACTACAGTCACCCACAATATAATACCACATACTTAAAAACTGAGAGGCCCAGACTTCAGAACTTATTTAAAAGGTCTCAGTAGAGTTCTATTACTGAAAGACTTTTCTCCCTGATGATTACCCACCTCATTTCATTCTTGTGGGGCTGGCCGATGTCTGCCTGGCACGAGGGGCGCTCTGCTTCAGGGCGGCAGGCTGCTATCTGCAGCATGGGGAGCCCTGCGGGGAACTCCTGCAGGGCTCCCCACGCTGCGGATGTCTGTCTGGTACGCGGGGCGCTCTGCTTCAGGGCGCCCTGCCCGCCGGGCTGCAGGCTGCTATCCGCAGCGTGGGGAGCCCTGCGGGGAACTTCTGCAGGGCTCCCCACGCTGCGGATGTCTGTCCGGTACGCGGGGCGCTCTGCTTCAGGGCGCCCTGCCCGCTGGGCTGCAGGCTGCTATCCGCAGCGTGGGGAGCCCTGCGGGGAACTCCTGCAGGGCTCCCCACGCTGCGGATGTCTGTCCGGCACGCGGGGCGCTCTGCTTCAGGGCGCCCTGCCCGCCGGGCGGCAGGCTGCTATCCGCAGCATGGGGAGCCCTGCGGGGAACTCCTGCAGGGCTCCCCACGCTGCGGATGTCTGTCCGGCACGCGGGGCGCTCTGCTTCAGGGCGCCCTGCCCGCCGGGTGGCAGGCTGCTATCTGCAGCGTGGGGAGCCCTGCGGGGAACTCCTGCAGGGCTCCCCACGCTGCGGATGTCTGTCCGGCACGCGGGGCGCTCTGCTTCAGGGCGACCTGCCCGCCGGGCTGCAGGCTGCTATCCGCAGCGTGGGGAGCCCTGCGGGGAACTTCTGCAGGGCTCCCCACGCTGCGGATGTCTGTCCGGTGCGCGGGGCGCTCTGCTTCAGGGCGCCCTGCCCGCCGGGCGGCAGGCTGCTATCCGCAGTGTGGGGATGTGTTCCCGAAGCGCCGGGTGCTCTGCTTTCAGCAGGCTGCCATCCGCAGCGTAGACAGCCCTGCGGGAACTCCCGCAGGGCTGCCTAGGCTGCGGATGTCTTCCTGAAGCCTGTAGAGAGAGAGGGATCGGTGCGCACCGACCCCTCTCGCTCTCCAAGCTTCAGCGAAAGCCTGCATTCGCCCCATAGGACGCACCCAGATTTCCCCTTCATTTTTGGAGGGGGAAAAGTGCGTCCTATAGGGCGAAAAATATGGTAAGTTTGGTGGTGAGTTGCCTGAGCTAGCCAACTTGAGTGGCAGAACAGGCTTTTGGATGAAGCAAGAGAGGCAGCCGGGAGGTGGGCCCACCTACCCTGCTCAACGGGGAAATCTCCCTGAGGGATCTTAGAGGGAGGCACTTCTTTCCAGACACCCAGTTCAGAGGCGGAAGGGCCACAGTGCCCATACTAGCTATCAAATGGGTTTTATGGATGCGGTTCACATCATAGGTTCATCTGCCAGCTGGCGAGCTGGTGGATCATTGGATCCATGTCCAATGTCTTAACCAAACCTTTGCATCTGTAATCAATAAAGTAGTGGCCAACTTAAATCTGACACATGCCTCCTGGTATTGATTTATTGCCTGTGCTCCACACCACGGCTCCATTGCACCTAGGCCCACAACTTCTTTTATCAACAAAATGATTCCGTATTCTGGAGTGGTGTGGAAATTATTTAGCATGACTTTATTATGCTCTATTGAAAATTCAACTTTGACATCTGTCTGACAAAAGATATTAAGAGAAATCTTTTAAGGATTTTTTTTTTAAAGACTGTATCTCATTGCCCCTTCCAGGTGTGAATTAACTGATTTGGGGGAGCACAAAGGGAGAATGAATAATTTAGTGAAATGTTAGTACCTGATGAATCAATAGCATCCCGTAGGGCTTAAGTGTTTGCATGAATAGCCTTGTAATAGAGAGCTTTGAATACAGAAGGAAAATTTAGTTACCCAAAACCCAAAGGGATGCAGAAACTGGACTTGCTGACTTGCCAGATCTGATTATTTGCTTCTGAGCCTTTTTAAAAAGAGATTCTGGATTTCAATACAATCTGAGATATTCTTCTATCTGAATAGTTCCCTTGATCAGCTTAAGGGGGGGAAGCATTGCTCTCTATGAATACGCCTGATAATATCTTATTAGAAAAGCAGTGGGAATTAGATTGACAGACACATAATGGGTAAGGGAAGAATGGCCAGGAAGAAGAAATCCACGGAGACCACAAACACTGAATGCAGTCATTAACATTATAACAAAACAGTAATGCATTAGACAGATGTAAAGAAAAATGAGCTATGCTTTGAGCCACTAGAGAGAACTCTTGCAATTTCCATTTCCAAGTCTCATTTCTTCTTCTGGAAGTCAGACATATTCTCTGTAATAATATAATAAAATGTTATCTGGTCCAACTTTGGAAAAATCTCTCCCTGAAGCATATGCAGAAGTAGGATATAATTCAATTGCCTGTTTGAGAGCTGTCTTAGAAATTACTTATCCCATTTGAAGGCCACAGAAAAACCCTTACTTGTGCCAACCCTGTGTACAGGGAGGATAATGTTTAAAAGCACTTTACATATAGCCTCTGCCTGCCTATGCTGAAAGCATCTGGTGGTAATGGTTCTGGTGTCCAAATACCCTATATACTAAGCAGTGAGCACATGGTAATGATGAGCTTTCAGCTTTAGCAACAATAAGGGTTTTCCATGGAGTGCACATGGAATACATTTCCTCTGCAACTGAGGCATCCTCTTTCTTTCCATTAAAAAGTTTCAGATTCTAATATCAACAAATGTACTAAGCTATCTTCAATATGTGTTTATTTCAGGGGGCCACCTGTGACAGAAATCGTCCCAGAGTATGAGCAGCAACCATATGAGAAATGGCTAAATCTACACTCTGACTGGGAGACAAAAAATATATCCACATTGCAGGCCCTTTTGGTGAAAGGGTGAGAAATAGATGTGCTTCTATTGTAGATAGAGTGAAAATGAAATTATGCTTTAAAAACGGTAATTTTTTTCAAACCAGAAACTTTGGGGATTTAGATGTTGACACTTGGTATTTTGAATGCCTGTATAAAATTTCAAATTTCACACTGAAGGATTCAAATTCATAGTTTATTAGTTCATGTCAGAAATGTGACCTTTCACATTCCTTTTAACACTTAAACACTTTGTATACAAAGCCACCTGAAAGTTTTATAAGCAGATTCCAAAATCTCATTGACAGTGATAAAACTAATGTAGGGATGTTTGCCAGATCAAACTCACATAGTCTGCTGGTATAAATTAAATACAAAAATATTGCTTCTAAAAACCAAGAGCTCTCCAATTTTGAAGTACTTTGTTTAATGAGATAGGAAGACCATTGGTGCCTGTAAGAGAAATTCAATGGATAAATGATCCATGTGCTTATATATTAAACAGGTGGAGTGTATGTATAAAGACCCTGTTCTTCACAAAAGCTTTGTATTTCTATCTGTAGGTTGCCATGCAGAAGCAAGAGTATGGTTTCCCTTCTCTGCACCAAAGAAGGTAAGCTACATAACTTATCTAACTATGAAGAAGGAAATTGGGTAGGTAACTTGGAAATCACCAACGTGTCCCACTGATTTCTAAGAATACACATGGCTGCTTAAGAGTCTAGGAATTTCCTTGAAAGATCCACCCAGACCACCACCTGGCTTTCCGCAGTGGGAAACAGGTTCCTCCCAAGAAGCCCACAATCAGGGTTTAAAGGGAACAGGGTATATCCAATGGACCCATTGAAATCAGTAGGCTTAAGGCTTCCGGAGGCGGTGCCAACGGCAATGGCGGTCTCCTTCTAAGCTGGAGGGAGAAGCCCTGCGGAAAGTGGGTCTGTCCGCTACGGCGAAGCGGAGACCCTTTCGGAAATCGCAGGCAGGAGAAGCCTGTGAGCGTGGGACTCGGCGGGCACCATTAGCGCCCCCCGAATTAGCGAAGGAACCCCGCAAGGGGCTCCGGAGCGTAACGGGAGCGGCGCAGTGCTGAGAGTCAATTGCTCCTTCCGTGGGGTGAAGCCGCACAGCTGTTGCCGGAGAGCGCTGACCTTTTTCCTGTGACAATTCGGCTGCTTAACTACTACCCGTGAGTAGGTGAAGTTTAAGAAATTGGGACTAAAGGAAGAAAAAAAGGGTTTAATTTGACACTGAAGCGGGAAGGCGTAAACAGGAAGTCCGCCTCCCGTTTCTGTTAACAGATCAAAGCAAAGACGTTTCCATGCTAAGACCTGGAGAGTGGCGCTTTTAAAGCTTTAAAGCTGAACGTCAAAGTGAAAGAATTCCCCCCCCCCCCAGGTTAGTGGAGGGGGGGGAGAGGGAAAAGTGACTTTATTTCTTCTGGGAAAAACAGAGACAATTATTTAAACTCTTGGGAACGGACTGCCAGGTTTATTAGAACTGTTGCATTGAGAGTCGCACTATTTACGGACATTGTAACTTTTTAATGGTTAACTCTGCAAAGGAGATACTTCTTGAAGGTCTTCTCTGGACTTGAAACTGTTGCATGTTTTTATTGAGGGGACTTAGGAAAGTTGAAAAAGACTTTTCTATTGTAACCTTAACGGCTGCTACAGTGTCCCCCTAGAGGAACATTGAAGTTGTACACCCAGCTGGGGGATTTTTCCACTACGGACTTTGGGGGTTTTCTACGGTAAGACTTGACCGTGGGACCGACCTTGACTCATAGACAGAAGTGTGATGACTGACAGGACAACAAGATCGGGCAAGGCCAGAGTGCAGCAGCCCACTACAGTTTCCCAGCAACGTAGAGCATCTGTTCCCGGCCCTCCTGTGACACAGGGGGAAGATTTTGCACAAGCTGAGTTAAAAGGAATGGCTTCAGAAGGGGACTTTACTTCTGTGTTAAATAAAATTTATGAAAAATTGGAAGGCAAACAAGTTACGGAACAATCAACTAAAATAGACAGGAATACTGCCAGCACTAATAATCTGGGACAGAAGGTGAATTCTAATACAGAATCTATTGAAAAATTGCTGGAAGAATCTGCGTCCAATCGAAAAATAGCTGAGGAAGCAAAAGAAAAAGCAGTGGCTGTAGAGGAAGAAATAAAACCTATGTGTAAACAGATTGGGGATCATCAGTCACTTCTGTCTATGATTGAACTGAGGGAGAAACAGACTAATCTGAGGATCAGGGCAGTACCGGAACTTGAAAAAGATAACCTAAGTGACTATCTTACGCAGGAATTTGGAAAATTTTGGAATTTGGAGCTGGAGAAAGACTTTAAGATAGTAAGTGCGTTCAGACTTGGAAGAGGAGGGAGAAAAAACAGGGTGAGAGACTGTTTGGTTACCCTCCGAATGAAAGAAGAGAGAGATAAAATATTGAGTGCGCACTTCCAGAAGACTTTGGAGATCAACGACTCGAGAGTGGAGATCTTTAAGGATATACCGAAACACCTTTTGGATCTGAGAACCAACTATGGAGATCTGGTGGCCTTACTGAGAAGAAACAGTATTGTTTTTAGGTGGGAATTCCCCCAGGGACTATCTTTTACCTTTAAAGGGAAAAAGTTCAAAATAAGATCAGTGGAAGACAAGGAAAATTTTTTGAGAGACCACGAAGAAGACCTACAAAAAGAAGCACTAGAAGAGTTAAGAGCCTTAAGACCAGGAGTATTAGACATAGCACCACCACCTTTGGGACTGGACAAACCAAAAAAAGTGATACCACCATCAGAACAAGAAGAACTTTTGGGAGCAGTTGGAGGAAAATAGAATAACCACACCATGTCTCTGCAATTATTAAGTTGGAACATTCATGGATTTAACTCCCCGGAGAAGAGGAAGAAAGTCTTTCATTTATTGAAAAAGGAACAATTGGACTTAATTTGTTTACAGGAAACTCATGTGATAAGGCTTCACAGGAAAGTACTGATTAATAAAAGACTGGGTCAAGAATTTATTTCATCGGACAAGGTTAAAAAGAGAGGAGTTGTTATTTATGCCAAAGAGAGCCTATCACCGAAATTTGTTTTTAAAGATGAACAAGGAAGATTTGTCGCAATTGAGATTCAATCACAAGGAGAAAAATTTCTGATTGTAGGAGTTCATGCACCAAATGAGGGGAAATCTGAATTCTTCAGGAAATTGCATGAGACATTGTTTGACTACATGGACTACAACATTATTATGATGGGAGATATGAATGGAGTGGTATCTACAAATATGGATAAGTCGCAGAGACAGGTTGTAACTAAAGATGGCAGACTACCAAAAACCTTTTTTGAATTGACTGACAATATGGACTTGATTGACATTTGGAGAACTAAGAACCCCCTTGGAAGAGAGGGAACATTCTTCTCTGAAGCCAACATGACATGGACAAGAATTGACCAAATATGGATAACTAGAGGACTGGCACCTAAGACTCGAAAAGTGGAAATTTGCCCAAAAACTTGCTCCGACCACAATGCGGTGAAGATGGAGATGAAACTAACACCAATCGGTTCCTTCAGATGGAGGATGAATGACACCTTATTTAGAGATCAAGAGGTTACCAAGAAGGCCCAAAAAATCTTGAGAGATTATTTTGAGATAAATTTGAATACCACGGTTGAAAAAAGAATAATCTGGGACACAAGCAAAGCGGTCATGAGAGGGTTTCTGATTCAACAGAATGCAATAAAGAAGAGAATTCAAAATGAGAAAAAAGATAAAATTTTGGAAAAAATAAAAGGAGAGAAGAAATTAAAAGCGAAACCAAAGTCGCAAGAGATTCTGAGAGAAATAAAGTTATATCAAGTACAATACATGAAAATGATAAATCAGGAAGCAGAATGGAAAATCAAGCAGATGAGACAAAAGACATTTGAATCGGCTAACAAATGCAGGAAACTGCTAGCTTGGCAGATGAAAAAAAGACAAAAATTAAACACCATTACAAATTTGGATGTGGAAGGAAAGAACATACAGAATCCATTGGAGATTAGAAAGTGCTTCCAGAGATATTTCAAACAACTATATACACAAGGGCCACAGAAAGAGACTGATTTAGACCAATTTCTAAGAACAAATGGATTACAAAAAATCTCTCAAGAAAATAAGACAATGTTGAATCACAAAATTACAGAACAGGAGGTTGAAGGTGCCATCCAGAACATGCAGTTGGGTAAATCTCCAGGGCCAGATGGTCTAACCTCCAAATACTATAGATCTCTGAAAGACTGGTTAATTCGGCCACTAAAGGAGGTTTGTAATGAAATTCTAGAGGGGAAAAAGGACCAGAGTCGTGGAAGGAAGCTTACATTACACTTATACCGAAAACTGAGTCTGAAAAGACACAACTTAAGAACTACCGCCCCATATCCCTGCTTAATGTGGATTACAAAATATTTGCTGACATTTTGGCTAATAGATTAAAAAAAGTACTAGTGGAAGAGATTCATAAGGACCAAGTTGGCTTTCTCCCAGGCAGACACTTGTCTGACAACACGAGGAATATAATTAACATTTTGGAGAAGTTGCAAGTGAACATTAATACCAAAGCAGTTTTAATTTTTATAGATGCGGAGAAAGCCTTCGATAATATTTCTTGGAGTTTTATGAAGAAAAATCTTCAGGGGATGGGGGTTGGTCAAGGGATTGAAAATGGTATAAGTGCAATTTACTCAGAACAAAAGGCTAAGCTAATAGTTAATAATGTGATGACAGAGGAATTTAAGATAGAGAAAGGGACACGACAAGGCTGCCCAATTTCCCCATTGCTTTTTATTTCGGTCCTGGAGGTTTTGCTAAATATGATTAGAAGGGACCGTCTGATTAAAGGTATTCAGGTCGGAGCCAAACAATACAAATTGAAAGCCTTTGCAGATGATCTAGTCTTGACGTTACAGGAGCCAGAATCTAGTACGAAAAGAGTATTAGAACTGATTCAAGAATTTGGTCATGTGGCAGGATTTAAGCTGAACAAGTCAAAAACTAAAGTTTTTGAGAAAAATTTAACACCGATTGAGAAAGAGAGGTTTCAGAAGGAGACAGGTTTAACATTAGTTAAGAAAGTAAAATATCTGGGGGTTAATGTGACTGCTAAGAACTTAAACTTATTTAAAGATAACTATGAGAAATGTTGGACAGAAGTGAAAAAAGACTTAGAAATATGGTCAAATTTGAAGTTTTCCTTGTTGGGTCGAATTGCAGCTATAAAGATGAATGTATTGCCAAAAATGCTATTTCTGTTTCAATCATTGCAAATTTTGGACAAGATGGACTGTTTCAAGAAGTGGCAGAGAGACATTTCTAGATTTGTCTGCCAGGGCAAGAAGCCCAGAATAAAATTTAAAATATTAACTGATGCAAAGGAAAGAGGCGGATTTGCCCTGCCAGACCTTAAACTATACTATGAATCAGCAGCATTCTGTTGGTTGAAAGACTGGCTGCTTCTTGAGAACACAGACATTTTGGACCTAGAAGGTTTTAACAATGTTTTTGGGTGGCATGCATATTTGTGGTACGACAAGGTTAAAGCACATAAAGCATTTAAAAACCATATTGTCAGGAAAGCATTGTTTAATGTCTGGATAAGATACAAAGACTTACTGGAAAATAAAACCCCAAGGTGGTTGTCACCAATGGAAGCAAAGGTTCAGAAAAAGCTCAATATGGAGGCCAAATGGCCGAAATATTGGGAAATATTGGAACAAGAAGGAAACAAATTGAAATTGCAGAGTTTTGAGAAATTAAAAGATAAACTGCGAGACTGGCTTCATTACTATCAAATAAGAGAGGCCTATAATTTGGACAAAAAAATTGGCTTCCAGGTGGAAAAATCAAAATTGGAAACAGCTGTTAGATCCCAAAACTAAGATACTTTCAAGAATGTATAACTTGCTGTTAAAATGGAATACGCATGATGAAACGGTTAAATCTGTTATGATTAAATGGGCACAAGATGTTGGACATAACATTATGTTTGCTGACTGGGAACAGTTGTGGACCACCGGTATGAAATTTACGGCATGTAATGCCTTAAGAGAGAATATTATGAAAATGATATACAGGTGGTACATGACACCAGTCAAGCTCGCAAAAATCTATCATTTGCCCGATAATAAATGTTGGAAATGTAAAGAAAATGAAGGTACATTCTTTCACCTTTGGTGGACGTGCCCAAAGATTAAGGCTTTCTGGGAGATGATCTATAATGAAATGAAAAAGGTATTTAAATATACCTTCCTGAAGAAACCAGAGGCCTTTCTCCTGGGCATAGTCGGCCATTTGGTGCCAAAGAAGGATAGAACTTTCTTTATGTATGCTACAACAGCAGCAAGAATACTCATTGCAAAGTATTGGAAGACACAAGATTTACCCACCCTGGAAGAGTGGCAGATGAAGGTGATGAACTATATGGAATTGGCGGAAATGACTGGCAGAATCCGAGACCTGGGAGAAGAGTTGGTGGAGGAAGACTGGAAGAAATTTAAAGACTATCTTCAGAAATATTGTAAAATTAATGAATGTTAAAATGATGTTTGGATTGAAAATAAATGGCATTAGCAACAAAGTTAATAAGAATATGCAAAAATGAATTGATAATGGATGAAAATATAGATTATAATATGTTAAGATACAGAGTTAAGATAAATGAAAGAGGGTAAGGATTTGCTGATTTGATTATTTAAATGGGAACACAAAAAGGGGAGGTGTGAGGAGGCCAAGGAAATAAGTTAATGAGTTTAAAGTCACAAAGAACTGACTTGTTTTTAATTCTTTTTTAGTTATTTGTCTTTTGTATTTGTATTTTGTATTTTTATCCCTCTTTTTTCTTTTGTGTGTATTTTTCTATGTTCTCTTTTTTGTATCTTTTTTTCTTGATATGACCTTTTTTATTTTGTAAACCTATGTCTTTGTAAAACCTCAATAAATAGTTTATTAAAAAAAAGAAAAAAGAAATCAGTAGGCTTAAGTTGTTCAAGTCTACTGATTTCAGTGGGTCTACTCAGACTATAACTTGGTTGGATGCAATCCATGAGGAAGCTCTGCTGTGACTCCCTAGAAACTTGCATTCAGTGACTTAGTGCCCATATGTCCCATATGACCATCATTACTAATAGCCATTGACTAGTGGGACCTACAACAAAATGCTGCAATGTAGAGTGCTCCTCTTCTTCAGCCATACCTGCTTCTTAGATGTTTCATTCTGTTCCCACTCCTTGTTGGTTAATATCCTTGATTAATTTGCTGTTGATATTTACGGACACCTCTCACTTCCATCCCTTGGGACATCTAAAATCAGCATTTCATTGTGAACCAAAAAAATGACCTACCCCGACAATGTGATGACTCCCTCTGTTTCTAAATATCTTCTTCCACTATTCTTTTCCATTCTGCCTCCTTCTAAGTTTTCAGTCCCCCCCCCCCCAGGCAGAATTCTGTGTCACTGAGCACACTTGGTTCTCATTATTGTGTGTTGGGGGTTCCTTCCTTAATGTTTTTTGTGTTTCTGAAAACTGAGGTTACCCCAAGTCTACTGAGACCTTGTTGTGCATGAGTGGTGTAATTTTGGCTTCATAAATAGTTTGACAAAAGACACATAATATTTGTCAGTTGACATACTTTGGGAGTTTGCAGACCTTGGGGCTTAATTGAGATAGCCCCCCCCCCTCCAAAGGGAGCAAAGTATATGGTGTTTACAGAGATAAATGATCTAGTGTTAAGGGTGAGCACTGAAGTGACCAATCCTGAAGATAATACCACACTACCAAATTATTTCACTGTGTATTTCAGGTGGTACACATGGGTGTGCCAGGATTTGTGTTAGGGGGGGCAGAACCTAAGTATTTTTATTGATTTAAATGATTGGGGGGGAAGCTGCCCCCCACCCTCCTTGGCTACATCCATGGTCCAGAATCCAAATACCTGGGAAGTACAAGAAACAAGGTCCAGAAACAGTCTGATGTCCAAGCATGATGTGTGTGTACAGTGGTACCTCGGGTTAAGTACTTAATTCGTTCTGGAGGTTCGTTCTTAACCTGAAACTGTTCTTAATCTGAAGCACCACTTTAGCTAATGGGGCCTCCCGCTGCCGCCGCGCTGCCGAAGCACAATTTCTGTTCTGAAGCAAAGTTCTTAACCTGAAGCACTATTTCTGGGTTAGCAGAGTCTGTAACCTGAAGCATACGTAACCTGAAGCGTATGTAACCCGAGGTACTACTGTATTCCAGTGATCACCTAGGTGACAGGGAAACGCAAATCAGGGAACTGATGAAAATACGTTGTTCCAGCACACTGCTTGCAGCTGAACTGGGTGCTTCCTGTATAGAACACAGCTGCAAGCCGTCTGCATGCAGATTTGGTCTGCTCACAAGGAGTAGCTTATTCATAAGTCTTCATTTTACTGCCGATGAGTCCTTGTTCCTCAGATGGGCTCTTCAGCATATTGTGGCCAACTGAATATTCTGGTCCTTAGCAGCAAAATGCTTCATATGTTTCTTAACAGACTGTGGCCGTCGCCCAGCAGCTCGCATGAGCAAGAGGATCCTTGGTGGCAGGACCAGTCGCCCAGGACGATGGCCTTGGCAGTGCTCCCTGCAGAGTGAGCCAAGTGGGCATATATGTGGCTGTGTCCTCATTGCAAAGAAATGGGTATTGACAGTGGCACACTGCTTTGAAGGGTGAGTGGTGCTGAGAATGCTTTGTTAAAGGTAAAGGGGCCCCTGACCGTTAGGTCCAGTCGTGGATGACTCAGGGGTTGTGGCGCTCATCTCACTTTACTGGCCGAGGGAGCCGGCGTACAGCTTCCGGGTCCTGTGGCCAGCATGACTAAGCCGCTTGTGGCGAACCAGAGCAGCGCACGGAAATCCCGTTTACCTTCCCGCTGGAGCGGTACCTATTTATCTACTTGCACTTTGACGTGCTTTCGAACTGCTAGGTTGGCAGGAGCAGGGACCGAGCAACAGGAGCTCACCCCGTTGCGGGGATTTGAACCGCCGACCTTCTGATTGGCAAGCCCTAGGCTCTGTGGTTTAGACCACAGCGCCACCCGCGTCCCTTGAATGCTTTGTTAGAGGCACATAAATCATTCCTAAACTGGTGTTGCACAATGTTCGGCGGGACCATGGATTAAACCCTGTGGGCTGGAAGAGGTAATGCAAATGTTACACTGATCTTATTGAAAACTGCTTTTCTCTGGTGACTAATCCCAGCTTGCATTTCGAAGCATTTCCTCATGGGTAACTTCCCAGGGCCAGTATGTGAGTGTGGTGAGTGGAACTAACGTCAAAAAAGTGGTTGGAGCAGCAAATATGTCTTCTAGCTTGTACAGTAGCCCAAACTGTAGGAAGGGGGAGATTTACCGTATTTTTCGCTCTATAACACGCACCAGACCATAACACGCACGTAGTTTTTAGAGGAGGAAAACAAGAAAAAAAATATTCTAAACGAAATAGTGGATATATGATTTTTGTGGTTCATGCTGTGGCCACAGACATGTGATCTGACAGTGAGTTTGGAGTAGCCCAATGCAAAAATCCTGAGGATCCATGTGGATCCATGCTTTGTAACCACGGAGGAGGGAAGGAAGGGGAACCATGGATCCTCTGCTCACGACTGCAGCAGATCCCCCCCGCTACCCGCAGGCATTCGCTCCATAACACGCACAGACATTTCCCCTTACTTTCTAGGAGGAAAAAAGTGAGTGTTATGGTGCAAAAAATACGGTACTATCCCCCTCTTAATTCCTGAATTATAAATCCAGTACAGTTATGATTGCCCCTCACACTCAGAAACATCACATGCTGACTATCATTTATAAACATCACTTTGAAACGCAACACTCATAATATGATGTCTGAGATTTTTTAAATGCATGGTTAGTTTGCTATTATTAGATAACACTTTCACAATATGACTTTTTCTTGGCCCAAGGATATGCATTTAAAATTGAAAAGTCTTTCCTTGTTTGGGCTCAGGGGATTAAAAAATAGAACAAATTTCTGAGGAGAGAAATATCTTTATGATTTGACTTTCCAGCCTCTGCATGCCATGTTATTAATAGCCTTTGTGTCATAATCAAACACTTTAAAGGCATTTGAAACACTAGTTCTGTTTGCGGATGGACAAGCAGTCCATTAATATGTTTGTCTCAGTATTGCCTGCATCTCAAACGCTGTAGATACCAATGATTTATTCAACTCGTGTGGCATCTGCTGTGTAAATTCTTTTTTTAAAAAAGAGAGGAGAGAGAAGTTACAGAATCTATAATAAAGCAATTTCTGTATCTGTTCATAGTTCTTTCCTTTTCCACTTCTGCTCTTTCTCCTCTCTCCCATTTCTAAGTTTAGCCATGCTGTTGCACACACTTATTTCCCTTCATTATACCAATTAGGCTCTGCTTGCTTGTCTGACATTTCTCACTATCTCCCTTTTATCCATATTTGGTACATTCTAATCTCACATTATAACTGAGTTGCTGGTTTGATCTGAATACTGTTTCATCCAGTCCTTCTTCATTCTGTAGCAATCTGCATAATAATCAGTATTTCTTCTTCATTGTTTTACAAAATAGTGCATTCTTTTGTTCTCTGGTCTGTTGCTCAATACTATTCCCCCTATTATATTATTGTGCAGTGTAATCTCCTCATAGTGCACCATGACTCAGAGTTAAGTATCTGGAAACATTCTAGAAGGAAAGATGATGTCCTCAAGTGGAACATGGGCAAGGGTTATACAGTTAAGCTGTACTATGATCAACACTATTGAAAGCCTGCCAAAATGTCTGGAAGAATCAACACTCCCATAGTAATTCTCACATCATAGATTGGTCCACATAGTGTACAAGGCAGTTTTAATGCCATAACTAGGCCTGGACCCTGATTGATCTAAGAAATCTGCTTATTCCAAGAATGTCAGCATTTGAAGTTGCTTCTTTGGAAAGAGATAAATTCAGAACTAACGGCATATATTATTTCTTTCCTCTTCACAAGGAGAGAAAGCCCTGCTGTGTGGAAAGTGGTGTTTGGCATCAACAACTTGGATCATCCTTCAGTCTTCATGCAGACCCGCATGGTGAAGACTATTATTCTGCACCCCCGTTATAACCGTGCTGTTGTGGATTATGATATAAGCATTGTGGAACTCAATGAAGACATCAATGAGACAAGCTATGTACGGCCAATCTGTCTACCCAGCAGGGAGCGGCTAGTTGAGCCAAATACCTATTGCTACATCACCGGTTGGGGACACATGGGCAACAAAAGTAAGACTAATGTTTTCCATATTTAAACACAAATCTGTTTATCTTCCATTGACTTCTGTTAGTTATCTTAGTGGAATTTTTACTGTTTCAACACTAATGACGAATCTTTGCTGTGTATTATGGAATGTTAGAATGCACAATATAAACCCAAAGTCCACAGCTTGTTCTCACTTTACACTGAACTGAATAGGGACTGGAATACAAAGAAGGGAGAGAATTGTACGTGTACCTGCATTTTCATTACTGTTTAGCCACAATAAGAACCCTAGGCCCATGCATAAGATGTGTGTGTATGAGGCTTCCTGGAGGTGGGAAGCATACTGCCAAGGAAAGTAGTGTTGTGATTCGAGGACCCGATCCTCGCTTGGGGAATAAAGACACGTGGACACAGGATATTAGGTTAATGGGCAAGAAAAAGGCCACAACTTTATTGATTACAGCATGTGAGAAGGTATTGGCTTAGGCATTGGACCACAGGAAATTTGACTCCACCCACTCTGGGAGGGGTGAGTCTGATGAGGGGTTAACCACCAGTAGGAGGAGCCTGTTGATGCAAATACAACTATAAGCTCTCCCCTGATGTCACCGAGGGTCGTGCCATGGCCCCCCACCCACAGGGCATCGGACAGAATTCACGACCGCCGGATTCCTTTAACGGAATACCCATAAGTGAAGGGGTAGGCGATGGCCACACCTTGCCCTTCCATACACCAACAACACATTCCAATGCCTAACCGCCAAATACCGGGAAAGTTGTGACGGTTGCTACGAGGTAGGCGAAAAAAACCAAGAGGCCGGTGCCAATTTGCCAATTGGAAAAAACTCCTACCAGGCCCCCTGGGCAACCAGGGCGACCAACCATGGGTCCATAGCAAGGTCAAGCAAGAAGCTACGCCCTAAAGGGAGTAGTGGGTGGGTGACTCGAGGAAAATCAGGAGCGCAATGGCGGGGAGAGCTGGCGCGGCCACATTTGAGCGGCTAAACCCTTCCCCCCGCAGGGACACCCGATTGGGTGCTCAACCGGGAGGCGTGGTGCGCCAGCGACGATGACAGGGCAGGGGGCAGGACGCCCCTGCGTGACACGGGAATCATCTCCCGCTCACAATCCCTCCCCTCTGGAAGGAGGAGAGGCTTTCTCAGAATGTCCAGGAACGTTGGGGGTGGTAGCAACATCTACAGTGCTAATCGGAATATGTGACGGCTTGCAGTCATTAGCCAGGACTTGCAGTTACTTGGGTTGGCACTATATTTCAGAGGCACTAGTGAAAGCAGCCTGCGATCTGAAAAGTGATGCTAGGGCTTATCTTCCATATTCTGCATGATCTGAAACTTGCATCTAGTCATCTTACGTGACGTTATAGGGAATGTAGGGGGTGTACCTTCCATACTGTGTAGTGTTGTGTGAGCTGAGAGTCTATGACACCCAAAGGGATCCTGCTTTTGGGATGGCAAAGTTTTCTGAACTAGTTCTGTTCAGCTATGTGGAAGTGACACGTGGTGGCAGCCCATACTGCCGCTATCATGTTTTAAAGCAGTGAGAGGTGACCCACTGGGAAAGGAAAGAGCATAAACAAGTATATATTGAAGATAGTAGATTAAAATCTAAATAGAGATTTAAGTAACAAGAGCAAGACATAGTGCTGGGAAATTGTACCTGAAAAATCTATGGCAGGTGGTTGTGCAGCCTCTAACTTTCATAGGAAACTTTTCAAAGTTTTGTACTAGAATAATAATAATAATTTATTATTTCTACCCCACCCATCTGGCTGGGTTTCAACAGAACATTAAAAACAGAATAAAACTTCAAACATTAAAAACTTCCCTAAACAGGGCTGCCTTCAGATGTCTTCTAAAAGTCGGACAATTGTTTATTTCTTGACATCTGGTGAGAGGGCATTCCACAGGGCGGGTGCCACTACCAAGAAGGCGCTCTGCCTGGTTCCCTGTAACCTCACTTCTCGCAGTGAGGGAACTGTCAGAAGGCCCTCGGAGCTGGACCTCAGTGTCCGGGCTGAACGATGGGGGTGGAGACGCTCCTTCAGGTATACTGGGCCGAACTGTTTAGTGCTTTAAAGGTCACCACCAACACTTTGAATTGTGCTCGGGAATAAAATATGTTTTGTTTTCAAATTTTGAGCTGGTGGTCAGCCACAGGCACATGTACAGATCATATTAGTTCCAAAGTAACATCAGTTCCCTGCAAAGCAGGTTCATAGACCCTGGCAAAACTATTAATCTGAGATCATAATTTCATAATTTTGCCAGAGGCTGTGCAGCCAAAGTGGAGATTGTTTTGAATATGCCCAGAGAATAAGAAATTGATTTTGTAGAAAGCTATCAAGAAAGAGCTTTAAGGGGCAGTTCTTGATCACCCTAGCATGACAGAATCATGATGATGATGATGATGATGATGATGATGATGATACTCAACAGACTTTTTGTTGAGTTAGGAAAGTGATAAGAGTATTGAAAATGACAAGAGTATTGAAAAATGTGGAATGAATGAATGTTTTATGGCAAGACATAGAAACACCCAACAAGCAATGAGCATCAGGATCATTGTCATGTAAATAGATAAGAAAGAATGAATGCTAAATAAAGACTGGGCACAGTCTGATCTCTGTTTAAGCTTGGTGCAACCAAGCCAGGTTGTATGCTCAATAAACAGACTGTTAATAATCTCTTCACTTTATACAACAATACATTGTGGATTTGATGGTATTTTTGCATAGCTGTATATGGTTTGACTAAAGTTGTTCCCCCCACCCCATTTAGTGCCTTTCAAACTTCAGGAAGGAGAAGTTCGTATTATTTCCTTAGAACAGTGCCAGTCGTACTTCGACATGAAAACCATTACGGCCAGGATGTTATGTGCAGGCTATGAATCTGGCACTGTGGACTCTTGCATGGTAAGACAGTTCTGGAGAGAGAAAAACACAAACACAAGAACGTGCACACACAGAGAGAAATTTATGAAAACTATAGCTGCAGATTATGAGTACTCTACCCAAATTAGCCCAATAGACTAAAAAAGCAAGTAGATCACGTGATAGATGGAAATGGCTATTTTGTTGGCTTTGAGTCCTAAATAAATGTAAAAGTTACTGTACCTTTTTTACAAATCCTTCTCAGCTTGGAATCTCATTAGATGACCTGGAGAGATTTGCTCTTAGTTCAACTTGCTTCCCAGGGTTTGTTGTGATGTTAAACTTCTATCCTAGCTCCCTGAAGGAAAGTCAGGTTATATAACAGCAAGCAAACAAAGAAAGCTGGGTGGTGGTTCTAGAAAATCCTAGAGTATTTGTCCGGTAACCATATCTTTCAAGCATCCCTCACAATGATCCTTGATACCACCTTGGCTGATCCTAGGAGATGTGAAGGGATATAGGTTAGGAGGCGGATACAGCCAAACCATTCAGATCTGGATTGTAAATCTAAAACCTTGAATTGTACCTGAAAGGGTTTTGGAAAGCCAATGTCGGTGCTGGAGCCTCACTGTGTAATGTTCTTTCTGTGAGCCATCCTCATTAAAAGACAGGATGCCATGTGTTGTACCATTTGCCTCTTCCAAAACAACTGCATGAAAATCAAGAAAGGGCTGTATAGCTACACTGCTGGTAATTGTGAAGAATACAGTGAGGGGTCAAAATATACCTAAGGGAGCACATGAGTGATTAGGTGATGCCAGTCCCCCCCATCAATGACAGATCACAGGAACTATTCAACAACCATCCCGATCGTGTTATTTTCTATGATCAGTTCATCCAGCTTTGTTGCTCACTCCCAAGGGCAGCCTTATGCTGTGGAATAACCTCTATATCTTTGCAGGGTGACAGTGGAGGACCCCTTGTATGCGAGCAGCCTGCTGGACGCTGGACATTGTTTGGCTTAACCTCTTGGGGCTCTGTCTGCTTTTCCAAAATTTTGGGACCTGGAGTTTATAGCAATGTGTCTCACTTCGTTGAATGGATTGAAAGGCAAATCTACATCCACACATTTCTTCTCCACTAATTCTTCAGGATAGGAATTCTGTGCTGACTGACAAAAAGGCAGCGCACCAGAACAATGAAGATGTTGAAATGAAGAAACCTGTTGAATTATAAATTCTGTGGGTTGCAGATGACAGGCAACAGAGCAGAGTAAAAGAATGGGTATATCCTCTGGTGCCAAAGATGCTTCTGGGTAATTGGTAAAATATTTTTGTAATCATTTCTGGCATTTTTTCTTTAGCAGTGTTGTGTTACCTTTCACATACACTCACAACAGAATGCGTAAAGGAAAAAATAAACACATTTCTAATGTGGTATTTGAGACAAACCATTAGGGGTTGTGTAGAAGTACTAGCTTTCTAAAACACCAAGAGAAAAACATATATTTGCTGATAGAGAATTTCAGCTTCTATCTCTTGCAGTGAATAGTTTGTAAATTTGCAAAGGTGATGGGCACATCTATTCATAAGTAGTCCTTTTTAAAACTCTAGTTTGTCCTCTTGGTTCCACCAAGTTAATCTGGACTCCACTCACTTTAAGAGAATTGGGTGTTTCATATGCTATCAAATTTTGCATGTTTTTGGATACAGATTTATTGCTTAATAATGACCAGTGGTCATCACATACACATTACAAGGGAAAGCAAAACAATACAGACAAAGCAAACCTAATTCTATGGCAACAGTCAACCAATCATTTTAAAACAAGATTGCCATAAAACGAATAACAGATTTAAAATCAAGAACCACCAGTATAACCCACAAAACTGGTTAAAATGATTTCCATACAACTTAACGGCTAAGACTAGCATGTTAGGCTTATTCTGGACTGAACGACCTAAAGAAAGCACTTAAGACTTGGATCCTTTTGCATGGAGATCCTAACCACAGTGGCTGCAATAGAACTGGGTGGTTTCATGGAATGAATAGATCCATGTTCCAGCGAGAATGTCATATAATGGTTTCTTTTCTTCCCAAATTACAAGATGCAAAATGAAATCGCCTCTTAAGCAGGAAGTGTCCCTATAGCTTATTGTGTGGACTAGCACCTCATCCCAATCCTTGCAGTGTTCTTAACAAGGTAGTCCTAACTTTTGTGGCATCACAGAATAGGATTTACAATGAAAAATGAAAAATGTAAGTCAACAAGTATCCTCCTGGAATCTAAATTTGTTCCTAAAAACTATAAATAATCAGTCCTAAAAGCTATAGTTAAATCATTCACAAAGCCTCCTTGCTTAGTAAGACTATATTTTCCGACTAGGAGGATATCCAAGTTGGAGGCTTTTTCTCTCTAGTCCCAGGCTCCAAGCCCATGGTGACATGTGATTTATAATTTTCAATATCTAGCTTTGCCATAATTCTGCCTTATCCCACAGGATCTGCAGGAAAAGGTGCGGCACACACCAGATGGTTGGAGAGCAGATAAGTCTTTCAGCTTCAGGAAAGATTGTTTTAGAACAGGCACCGCATTCAGGCAGAAAACGTGCATTATGGAAATCTATAAGGCCTCTCTGGTTAAAGGCCACTGACTAACACAGCAGTAGTTTCCTGGTGAGGTTGTATATGGGAGCTACTTGGCCATCATCCCCTTCTGAGGAATTATAGGAGAGAAAACCTTGCCTGTCTCGCTTCAGTCTGCATTTGGGCAAAGGCTATACAAGACAGGCAAGCAATTTGTTTAGTTTTGGAATCTCTCATGGAACATTCATTAATTCAGTGCAGTTTGTCCCACGCTTATAGAAGTGTGTACTGCTTTGGTACAACCCATCTTGCGAAGTGGCACCTGGAAGCAGCTGTTTTGCAGTCCTCCCTTTGAAAACCGTAGAAGACTGGAAACGCAACCCAGTGAAAGCCTTTCTAAGTCTACATACAGAGAGGTCTGAAAACATTTTTTCAAAGCCGAAAGAGGTTTTTTTTTTTAATAATTTTTTATTGGTAAAATAGTTCATCATTAATACACATACACAAGCATACAAACATACATTTCATACAATCCTTAAAAGTGTTCAAACATACTTACACTCAATCCCACAAATAGTTCCTTTCCCCTTCACCATCCACCACCCCTCACCCCACCTTTGTGTTTGACTTCCAATCTACTCAATTACAATTTCTTTCCACTTCTATTACTTTCTTTCACACACCTTTAGCCTAATTTCATACTTCTTTTTCTATTACACATTGTTATCCATCTTATTTGATATTTCAGTATTTGAAATGGAACTTGTTTATTCTAATAGGAGTTCTGATTTTTCGATATGATTTTGCAAGTATCTTTTAAACACCTACCAGTCCCTATCTATCTTTTCTTTTGAAATCCTTCCAATTTCTTCCATTGTTTTGGATATATTGTAATACTCCAATAATTTGGCAAGCCACTCTGTTTTTGTCGGTATTATACCACTTTTCCAGTTTTTCGCAATCAATAGCCTTGCTGCTACTGTTGCGTATAAATATAAGGTCTTATCTTCTTCCTTTAGGCTTCCTGGTACTATTCCCAATAGAAAACCTTCTGGTGTTTTCCTAAATGAGTATCTAAACATTTTTTTCATTTCATTATATATTATTTCCCAAAATTGTTTGATGTTTAAACAATTCCACCATATATGTATCATAGTACCTTTTCCCGTGTTGCATCGCCAGCAGACATCGCTACAATTTTTATTCATTTTTGCTATTCTTTCAGGTGTTAAATACCATCTATGTTGCGTTTTAAGGTAATTTTCTTTCAGTATATAACACATAGTGAATTTCATATCTTCTTTCCACAATTTTTCCCATTGTTCAAACATAATATTTTTCCCAATATCTTGCGCCCATTTAATCATTGATGCTTTAACCAATTCATCCTTTGTTTCCCACTCTAAAATCAGATTATACAATTTAGATATATTTTTTGATTTTTCTTGGATTAAGTATTTATCGAATTTTGATATTTCTTTTTCAAATCCTAACTTTTTGTCTTTTGCTAATTTATACTTAATTTGAATATATTGGAACCAATCACTAATATGAGCTTTAATTTCTGTGTAATCCTTTAATTCCAATTCTCCGTTTTCTTCCTTTAATACTGTTTTATAGGTAGCCCAATTTTCTTTCATATTTAATTTTTTCACTGCGACAATTTCTGCTGGCGATGCCCACCAGGGAGTTTTCGGTTCTAGGAGTCTTTTATATTTCTCCCATTATTTTATATATAGATTTTCTGATTATATGCCCTAGGAAGCCTTTATGTACTCTCACTTTTTCATCTATTAAATAGGCATGCCATCCAAATCTCGTCTCTACTCCCTCTAAATCCAATACATCCGAGTCATCTAATTTGATCCTTTCCTTTAGCCAGGTCAGACCCACCGCATCGTGATATAACTCCATATCTGGGAGACCAAATCCTCCTCTCTCCTTCTTATCTATCATTATTTTGTGTTTTATTCTTGGCTTTTTCCCTGACCATATGAATTTAGCCAAATCTCTTTTCCAGTTATTAAAACATTTATCTCCTCCTAGTATTGGGATACTTTGAAATAAAAACATCATCCTTGGTAATATGTTCATCTTTATTACCGATATTTTCCCTAGTAAGGAAAGATTTAATTTTCCCCATACTTGCAAGTCATTTTTTATTTCATTCCATGTTTTCCCATAGTTCTCATTACTTAAATCTATAGTGTTTGTTGTTAAATTTATTCCAATTTCCAATCCTGTAATTTCTTGTAATTTCACTTTATCTTTTTCTTCCATATTTTTCACTAGTATTTTGGTTTTCCCATAGTTTAATTTGAATCCTGCTAATCTGCCATATTCGTTTATGCATTCCAATATTCTAGGTGTACATTGTAGGGGATTTTCTGTTGTGATCATAACATCATCTGCAAAGGCTCTTAACTTGTATCTTTTTTCACCAACTGCTATTCCTCTTATTTGGTTGTCCTGCCTTATTTTCTTTAATAGAACCTCTAATACTATTATAAATAACATTGGGGATAGGGGGCATCCTTGTCTTGCCGAAAGAGGTTTTGAAACACTGTTTGAAACATTCGGTCATAACCTGCAGGACTATCAGTCACATACTCTTGACTACTGTTACAGAACTCGTAACCTCGCCTCCTCTTTTGATGCACCTTATGGAGCTTGTAATAGACAAATGTTCACTGTATTACTAAATGTTGCTATTTATGTGCATTGAAAAGCTGTATTTGATTGTTTCTACTTTCTTAAGCACAAAGAAAACGCCGTGCTTTTCTATGTTTTTGTTCATTCTGTGGAATTGGGGCACAGAAAAACTGAGCAAATTTCTCCCCTGGATAAGGTAGGTTGCAGGCATTATTGTCTTGAATACAGGTAGTCTGAACCACAACTGGTTAATAATGAAGGTCCAGTCCACACTGACAAATTTTACCATGTGACTCTGTATGTGGGTATGCTACTGTATAAAGGAAGATTGTATATGGTTGCCATCTTCGTGCTTTCAGCTGCTGGAAAAATGCAACCATTATCATGAAAAAGGCTTCAGTTTCCCATGTGTACAGCCTGTATCATGCTAGCCTTTCCTTTCATGTACATGATCACACAAACAGGATAGCTGTATTCTTATTCAAACCATGGTTGTAGACAGTTTTTCTCCCAGTATAAAATAGATATATGTGTAGCCCCTTTGCTGTGTGTACCGAACCACCAAAAACTCAAATACAAGTATGGCTGCAATTGAGAAAATCTACAGAGTTTATCATAGGCCAGTTGTGGACTGATCTGTAGGTCATTTGTACATTGATCTATGTAGGAAAAATCCTTAGCTACATAAATCAAAATGTAAACTCTCGAAGAAACTCTTTTAAAATAACTTTTAGAAATGAATCTTACAAATCACAAATAGATATTTAACGTTCGTTATCCTAGACTAAGATTTTAAAAAGTATTCCTGAAGGACACATTTCAAAAACAAAAGTCAAGTGTTCATAAATTCAGTGAATTTGCCATAAGCTCACCACCGCCATCTAGTGCCACATTTGTATAATGCATTTAAAACACACTTAAAACGTTATATTTGCAGCTGTGTAGCCGAGTCCTGGATCTAGCTAACTGGTTCAATTCAGTATGTGAGGTTCTGGCCTGCCCTGTTCCACTTGGTCTCCCCTCCCTACAGCCTACTCTTCCCCAATTTTCACTCGCTGCGTAAAATACATGGGGATTCCTGTTCCCTGGCCCTGTTAGGTTCTCCCCCTACCTTACATGTGGTCATCCTGTGGTGTGCAGGCTGCATGCAGCCCTCGGCCAACTTTTGTGAATCCTTTTGGAATCTCCAGCTGATTCCTCCCTCCCTGTTGCGCAGCTTTTAGCCCTAGGGATAGCTTCTCAACCTTCCTAGCACTGATAAGCGAGGCAGCAGGAGGGACATGATAGGCTCTCCTGATGCCTGTACAGAGAGATGGGGACGGGGAGGAGGAAAAGTGTCTTGGGGAAGGGGCTCACTCAGGCCTCACCCACACCCACCGCCTACATGCAGCCTCCCAGTTCACAGACCACCATTGCATTTGACCCTCAGAGGCAAAAGGGTTGCCTGCTCATCTTCTCGGCCCTGTGCCTTCATGGCCGTTCGCTTTCTTAGCTCTGCATTGTCTTTGCCATTCTTTGTAGGAACTGTGTGCTGGGGCTCATATCATATTTCTCCTGAAAACAGTACTCTCATTTTACTCTCATTTCCCCCACAACATTCCACGTAGAGAAAATATATTTCTGTTATTTTATACATGGTATTTTTATACTGCTTCCCCCCTCCTATGTATGCTTATGCAAATATTTGTATGTGGTGTGGGTTTTAAGGAACCAGATGTCATCCGAAGTGTGGTTTTTAAAGTACCAGATGTCTCCAGATCTGTAGTTGTAGAGAGACAATCAAATGTATCCAACAATTGTGAGAAAGGAGCCTTTGATGAGATTCGTACTCCCAATGTTGTTTTACTGCCGCTAGGAAAGCAGCATATGTAACCAATGTCATGTAAGCGAAATGATTTGTTTTAATTTAAACCCAAAGTGAGCAAAAATGCACATATTTATTTTTTCAAAATAAATTCTGTGAACAAAAATCGTTTCAGCTGCCCTTCTCCCTTCACAATAGCGTATCAGATTGAATAGAGGTTCTGAGCCATTTTCTTGGAGCACAGATCAACTGGAATCTCTCATATCACTGAAAGAAAAGGAGTGAGTTTGTTAACTTAATACCCACTGAGTTGTTGGGGCCTTGATGCAGTAATAACATATGGGATCTATTAAGATACGGTATTCTTTTTGTAATGGAGAGATATGTCGTAGACTGGCCAAGTCATGTAAAGGAATCTTATTTAGATCTTATTAGCAGAACACCTGGGAGTCTCAGGGGCTCCATTTCAAATATTTAGGAGCATCATGCAACTATAAACAAATTAATAGTGTAGATAAAGTAATATAGAATAATTACTAATAATACAGTAATAAAGCAAATACTAAAGTATATATCTGGATAGGCTTGCTTAAATAATAAAGATAGGTTTTAGCAGGCTTCTAAAACAGTATAATGTGAATGCTTATCTAATGGTCAATAGGTAAAGCTGTTGCATAGCTTACCTCTGTTGTAAAGGACATTGTGAACTCCAACACACATCGGCTCCAGCCAGCATGGAGAATAATCAACGATGATGGGAGTTTTAGACCAACATCTTGAAGACCAACATCTTAAACGAAGAACAACACTGATGTGCATTGTTGACAAATATATGGATGGAGTGATGAATACTGGACAATTTCAGAAGGTAAGACTTTAATTAACCTGGCCTTTGTATCGATTGCCTGGCTCATTGTAGAAGACCATGTGAAATCTCATTTTCACCATGCAATAGTCATGAATGCACCCCAAGTCTATTTCCTTGCTGTGTCCATAGTTAATTTCATTCGCTAATTTCAGCAGCAGAAAAAGTTAAAATAAAAAGGTTGTCATTCTATACATGTGCATAACCACAGCACATTAATTAAAGACTTGCTGTGAAATGAGTTACACAAATGCAGAATTTCTCAGTTACTTTAACATATATTAGGATGTACCATTTTGTGGTGTGCTGGAAATAACATCACTGGGCATAATGGTTAAAAGATTTACATTTAAATCCAAAACTATTGTGATCATAGAAACTGCTGTTGACTACATAGTTCTCCAAAAAATGAGGAAATGGGCAAAAGTTTGCATGATCAATGCATTGTTACGGGAGTCTTTCACAAATGGTGCCTGCCGGGTGCTTTAGACTGCAACCTCCACCAGCCCCAGCCAACATGAGCCGCTCCCGGAGCTTGCAGGGCTGGGGATGGGGGAAGCCCAAGCTTCCCCCGACCCCAGCCCCCAGCACAGGCAGCTATTCGCAAGCCTTCCGAGCGCAGTGGGAACTCCCGCCAGGTTCCGAAGGCTTGCAGATAGCTGCCTGAAGCCTGGAGAGCGAGAGGAGTCGGTGCGCACCGACCCCTCTCGCTCTCCAGGCTTCAGCGAAAGCCTGCATTTGCTCCATAGGACGCACACACATTTCCCCTTCATTTTTGGAGGGGGGAAAGTGTGTCCTATAGAGCGAAAAATACGGTACTTCTCAGTAGCATGCAACTAGCCTGGCACCTCAGTGGTAGCTCTGAAGCTTTTGTGCGGCTCGCTGTCTCCTCTGCTCCTGTGGCAGTTAAGAAGAGGAGGGCAGGCCTGAGAACTGGCCAGGAACCCAGGCAGCTGATATAGGGACCTCTAGCCCCAAGCCAGGGCTGTACCAATCTGATTGCTCTTCAAGGTCATTGATGAGGTGAAAAAACTATTTCTTGCAACTTCCGGGTCAGCGCCAGCGATCAATGGCGGATTCCCTCTGAGTCTCGGAGGGACCAGCTCCGCGGGCTCGGGTCTCACCGCTGCGGCAAAGCGGGGACCCTTTAAAAATCACAGGCGGGGGAAGCCTGTGAACGTGGGGACTCGGCGGGCACCATCTGCGCCCCCCCCCAAGTTGCGAAGGGACCCTTTTAAGGGCTCCGGAGCAGGACGGGGGTGAGGCGCGGTGCTGAGAGTCGACTGCTTCTTCCGCGGAGTGAAGCCGCACAGCCGTTATTGGAGAGCGCTGACTTTTTCCTGGGACAATTGGATTTAAAAGCAACTACCCGTGAGTAGGATTAAACTGAATTAATTGGAGAAAAACATTAATTGGCTTCATTATTATCAGATAATGGAGGCATATAATTTGGATAAAAAAATCGGCTTCCAGGTGGAAAAATCAAAATTAGAAACAGAACTGTTAGGACTCAAAACTAAGACTTTGTCAAAGATGTATAACTTGCTGCTGAAATGGAACACTCAGGATGAAACGGTGAAATCTGTTATGATTAAATGGGCACAAGATGTTGGACATAACATTATGTTTGCTGACTGGGAACAGTTATGGACCACAGGTATGAAGTTTACGGCATGTAATGCCTTAAGAGAGAATATTATGAAAATGATTTACAGGTGGTACATGACCCCAGTCAAGCTTGCAAAAATCTATAATAAATAATAAATGTTGGAAATGTAAAGAAAATGAAGGTACATTCTTTCACCTTTGGTGGACGTGCCCTAGGATTAAGGCTTTCTGGGAAATGATTTATAATGAAATGAAAAAGGTATTTAAATATACCTTCCTGAAGAAACCAGAGGCCTTTCTCCTGGGCATAGTCAGCCAATTGGTGCCAAAGAAGGATAGAACCTTCTTTATGTATGCTACAGCAGCAGCAAGAATACTTATTGCAAAGTATTGGAAGATACAAGATCTACCCACTCTGGAAGAGTGGCAGATGAAGGTGACGGACTATATGGGATTGGCAGAAATGACTGGCAGAATCCGAGACCAGGGAGAAGAGTTGGCGGAAGAAGATTGGAAGAAATTTAAAGATTACTTACAGAAATATTGCAAAATTAATGAATGTTAGAATGATGTTGGATAGAAATTAAGTGGTTTCCAGCTGTAATGTATTAAGGGAATATGAGAATCAGGCTTAGAAACAGGTTAAAACTTAATGGCAAGGATTTGCTGAACTAACAATTTGAATTGGAATACAAAAAAGGGAGGTACGAGGAGGTCCAGGAAACATGTTAAAGGAAAATGAGAAATGGGAAATTTGCATGTTTCATTTTTTTCTTTTTAATTTTTTTACTTCTGTATTTTTGTTATTATTATTTATTTTTTCTTTTCTTTTTACCTTTATTGTATTATTATTAAAAACTTTAATAAATATTCTATAAAAAAAGAAAAAACTATTTCTTGCAAATTAAGAGATCACTATTCATTAAAAAAAAGCATTGCAGAGCTGAGCAGTATTATGCAAGACTATTTTTGGAGGCATTTCCTGAAATGTTTTTTTCCTGTGGTGCTTTCTCTCATTTTTCACTCATTTCCTAACAGGCTGAAAGGGCACATGAAGCAATCACCTTTCAATATGTGCTTTGCAGTCAAGCAACCACAACTTCATAGTATCTGAGGCTGTAGAAAATTGATTTAAGTGCTTCAGTAGCTGCTAAAATGCTTAAAGTTGTAAGTATAGTGGGGGTTAAGTGTTATTTAAGGAAAATCCCAATGAATCAATGATGGGGATATAATTGCAAATTGCAATTGCTTTTTGGCTAGTAATGTTCTTCTAGTCACCCCCTCAACTGTGGAACTGAAACATATAGGGCACTTAATATTTTTCTAACAAATGGGCAGTCCTGAAGCATGTTGATAGACTGGACCACATACATACCTTCCATGGATGCATCAAAGACCTTGATAGAGTATATCCCATTCTGATGTTTATATAGCAAATAATCTTGTGAATTGGGATACTCCTGTGCTACTAAGGTAACATGGAGCTGCACATACGTTCTAGATTTTTTTGCCATAAGTGACTTTATGAAGATTTACCATTCACCTATAAATGACCTGAATCAAAGTTTGTTGTTCACATGCAGGACTGCCAATAGCCTTGGATGTCTGCTGGGACCACTATTGATTCCTACCCTGCCCTGGGTTTCCTTTCGCCTGCGACTCCAGTTTGAAGAATGGTGCGACAGCCAACTTGCAGATCTTCCATGCTCCAGACTGGTGCTATGTCACTGTTGGAAATGAACAGTACTGCTTACTGCTGCCAGGTAAGTCCACAGGACTGGCAGGCATTGATGTAGGAAGGGGCTCACCAGAAATTACTTTGCCAAGGACCTTCTCAAACCTGAGGCAGCCTTTCTCAGGTTACAATGCTGTGGTCACTTACCTGGGAGTCAGCTCCACTGAACTTAATTGGGAGTTTACTGTAAATCCTACTGAAAGCAGTAAGACGAGTTAGTTGCGAGTGACAAATGCAGAGCTTTTTTCCGGCTGGAACTCACCGGAACTCAATTCCGGCACCTCTTAGACGGGCGCCATTGCCATTATAAGTGAATGAGTGAGTTCCGGCACCTCTTTTTCTAGAAAAATAACCTGGACAAATGTTTCGGTGAGATGCAGGAATGACAATTTCTATGAATGCCAAATGGTCCTCAAGCTTCAGTTTGCGAGTGTTATTCAGAGACCTTACAGTGTTTGGTTACAGACTTAGGAAGGAAAGTTAAACATAGCCCCGCAACACCCTGCCTGCCGCAGTTTAATGTTTGTCTCATGTAATTTATTCATTTTGCAAACATAAAAAGAGAATACTAAAATGGAGCTCAATGTTTAGCGATTTATTGTCAGCGGCTGCAGTTTCTGTATGGCTCAAACAGGCAACAATAAACTTTCAAAAACAGGCAATTCTCCCTCCCTCCCCAAGAAGGCTGCTAAATTCCCCAAATCAAGCTCCCACTGTGGACTCGGATAACAATACAATACTGGATTTTGTTCCTATAATTTGTTTTATAGAAAACATCTGGCTTCCCCCCCCCTCAGGTCCCTCTTTTGTTGTTATTTTTGCACTAAAAAGGAACAGAAAATGGTAAAGGGGTTGATGCATTCTTCTTTAGCATGTGCGGTCCAGCAAGATAAAAGGAATATAAAAAAATAAGATTGGCACATCTAGGAAAGCAGGACTTGGCTCCAGTTCAGGTTAGTCCAAAATCACGTTATCAGCTTAAAAAACTGCGACCAGTTTGTTTGTTGCTTGAGTAGCATGTAGAAGGGTTGCCCAAATCAAGTACACACTTCCTTCTTTTTGCCAGTGGTGAATGATGAATGGTGCTCATGTATGAAGTAATCATATGATTCAGGCTCCATGACTTAAAATAGATTGCTTACTTGTGTCTTTTGAATGGTGGTCTGTGCAGTCACAATCACAGGATCTGCATCTGTGCACAGAAACTTCTAGAGCAGGGGTCGGAAAAGATTCTGTGGCTTGGGCTGGTTTACGGTCCTGCAGACATCGTGGTGGGCCGGAGTGTGTGCGCATGCATGCACAAACACTATTTCCGGCGCGGAGGAGGCGTCCGCAGCTTCCCATTGGCTGCAGAAGCTTCCTGGAGCCAATGGGAAGCCAGTCAGTGTCGCGGAAGGCGGTCCCTGAGCAGACGTGGGGGTCCATGGGTTGGTTAAACGACCCCCATGGGCCGCTTGTGGCCCATGGGCCTTAGGTTGCTGACCCATGTTCTAGAGCTTAAGCCAGGGAACTGGCACTCACTTCTCCTTCCTAGAATGGCATCTTCCACTGCTGTTAGACAAGAGGGGCATCAGCAGCGTGGAAGGATGCAGGGCAGTGCTTTGTGTGGTTACTCAAAAATAGGTTGGACTGAATCCCATGGGACTTATTCCATGTCGTACACTGTAAATAAAACAGGGATTGGGAACCTCTTGTCCTGCAGGCCAAATTTGGCCTCCCCATTGGGTCGGCAATGTCACTTTGGCCAAGGCACATGCACCAGTCTTACACAGCAGCTAAGGGCAGGGCTTGGCTGAAAAGGGCCTTTTGACACTCAACTGATAGTTGAGCATGTAGTGCTGGGCTGTGGCAGGTGTCAATCACATGCCACTATGGCATCAGATGATTGACAGGGCCCACCTGCGTGCCGAAGTTGGCAAGGGGAAGTGGGCAGGAGATAAAGATCTGGCCCACAGGGCCAAAAAGTTCCTACCCCCTGCCTTAAAAATTGTGACACATGATTAGAAACCAATACTTTCAATATTTGGTGTTTATAGATCTCCACATACATTGTGGAGAGCATAGCAGAAAGAGCATGTTTCAACTGGACACAGTGACACAAAAGTAGGTCATGATAACCTGGAGTCATTATCCTGCAAAATACAGTTGCATATTGAATAGAGATTACTATTTGTTATGGCAAGGCAATCTTGAATGCCAGCTGGAAGAAACCGGTATTTTAACTCTGATGGGGGATGCTAAGTGGGTACAACTGCAGATAACAGCAATTATAGTTAAAATCAGGCTACCCTCCCCAAAAGTTCTGAGCTACAGGTAAAGCTGTGCCAGAATGGTTCACGTGGACTAAATGGAAGGTCTTTCTCTTAACATAAAGGATACAATACAGAAAGGTCTTAAGGATATGATACAGAAAGGTCTTAAGGAAATTTGTGCAGTAAATCTTGTTTAGAAGTGTTTTTGATTACCTATGCAGTGCTTTCATCCTCTCAGGGATTTCCTCAGACCCTTGGTAAATTAATTCAGAATATGTTCAGTTTAGCTGTGTGCCTAGCAGAGCACTGACCCAACAGAATCACCCCACCCCCAAATCCTAAACATTTTAACACCAGTTTTTTAGGGAACATAAGCAAGGATAGTGAAAAGTCTGTTATCTGAAAACACCAATCTGTTTGCAGAGGGAAAGAAAGGAGGAGCCGCACCACACACTGTTTACAGTACAAATATTCATTTCTAAAAGAACAAATTTAACAGTATTCCTTCCATAAAGAAATAAAAGCGCAGACAGTTTCTCACATTCACATAATCATCATATATACAAAAATGCTGTGCTTGTGTAGAAATGTCTTTCTTGCATCCTCAGCTAGTTTATTCTCCAGAGAAGTGGCTCCTATCATCTATGAATCTTGCTTCCATGAAGAGGTACAAATACTGTTTTATTATGAAAGTGATTTAGGTTTTGCACAGCTGTTTTCAGAGGGAACTACTGTGCATCTTGTTAGACAGAACTGCTCTAACACTGACTGCCCCAGAACCAAACATTATAATAACAGTAGAAAGAATAAAGTCAAAATTCAGTAATCCCAAAACCTCCTTGCCTGGCCAGGCTTAAATATCTCTTCCCATGCTATCAAGGCTCATATGAAATGATTTATCCATCGTGGAACAAGGGGCAGCATTTCTTTGTTTGCTTATATCTTGAACAAATTATTCTAAGTACTTTTTTGTCTATAAAAAAAGCACAAGCAGTGGGTGGTGGCTGAATTTCATATAAAAAGAAGAAAAGTCATGTGAGAAAGATCATTTAAATGTACCACCCTTCCTCTTTTGGACATTAAAGCATAAATAACACTATTTTTGGCAGAGCGTTTTAAACCCTCCTATATGCCCTAGGCAGAATCCGAATCAGCCTTATTCACGAGAGAAATATCAGTGTGGTCCTCTTCAGAAGTAAAGTCTAACCCTCCAACTTAAGAATCACTAGCTCCATATGTGATGGAATAGAATTCCTTTGAGGGGCTTAAACATTTCAGTGCCCTCACAACTCAGCCTGCTGCCATTTTCAGATGTGCCTTGGGTGCCTGTTCAGACTGTCTCCAACATTATGACAAAATGACACTAGCTGTATTGGCAACAGCAACAAACCACACCACTTGATGTTGTTTTCTTTTGCTGAGTCTTCAGAATTAGCAGACCCAGAATCCCCATTTGTCCCTTGGTGATCAATTCTACCCCTCACGATGGGGCTACACTTGCACTGCGCAGCAGACTCTTCCGTCCTGTAAGGAGCCGACCTTCCAAGTTCTTGGCCTTTAGCAGTGGAGTTGGAAATGCTGTGGCCTGGATCACCCTGAACAAATACCTACAGTATAAGGAAGGATTCAAATAAGCTGTGTAGGCATGGATTAAAGATGGTTTGGCAAAGGGCCTCCTGTAAAAAGGCATTATTCTCAACAGTGTGCTCTTATTAACCAGGTGGTAATAAAGCTCTTTCCCTCCCTCCCACCTTTATCTCAACCAATTAGGGAAAGGATAACAAATGTATCATACTGAAATCAATGCCGAACTGAATGTTGGAGAATGGTTTAAGGATGTAGGCAAAGTTTATATTCTAACTCAGGCATCCCCAACCTTCGGCCCGCCAGATGTTTTGGACTACAATTCCCATCATCCCTGATCACTGGTCCTGCTAGCTGTTCTAGCCAAAAAAAAAGCTCATGTTGGCAACAGCAACACAAAGATCCTATGGTGTTACAATAGGGTTGCCATATTTCAGAAAGGTTGTTGAACTCTTTTGGATGTTATTGAGCTATTTTTAAGGAAAATCACCAAAAATGACACTGTCGGTGTGGGTTGCCATACATTCAGATTTTCCTGGGTGTTTCAGCAATTTCTGTCTGGACACTGCTTCCAACTGCAGTATTCTGGATATGTCCTGGAAATTCCGGACATATGGCAACCCTGGTTACAATGGCACTGTGCTGTTACTGTGGCCTTGGGCATGGGGAAGCCCATGTTCAAACCTCAAATCAGCTATGAATCTCAACAGTGGCATTTAGCCACCTCCCCTGCCTCACAGGCTTGCTATGACAATAGATCACTTCTTCAAGTTCTTTAGAGGAACTGCGGGGTAAAAATGTAATATAATAGAAAACCAGCAGGACAAAATCCCAATTACCCCCAAACTCCTCCTGACTTAAGTGTTCAAAGCCCAAGGTGGCAAAATCTGGATACTGACTGAAACTGCCCTGAACTCAATATTCAGCTTTTAAGGAGATGTCTGAACTAATGTTACACACTATTCAACCATTTTGACCAGAAACTTGAAAAAAGTGGGTGGGTGGGTGGGTGGGTGTGTTCCCTTTATAAAATTTAGTTCTTAGAATCCAAACTACGAAGATACTAAAAAATTGATGGGAAAGTGCTGTAATTTATTAGCCTGGATATTTTGGCCAATAATTTCAGAGTCCAGGGTATTCTGTATTGGAGACACTAACCTATTTCCCAATGAGGTGATAAAATGTCTGGGTAGTACCGCTTTAGCCTACAAGCGGAGGTCATGCAGCAGAATGTTTCCCCAAGGGAGGAAGACATTTCTCCCTTGGGGAAAACAAGCCCATCAAAAGCCTTGATGGGCTAGAACTATTCTTCTTAACATCTACTTTTCTTTATGGAATGATTTTGGGGAGGTCAGGTTGGGATAATTCAATTATGTGAGCTCCCACTTGGAGTCTGAAGTGGTACAGTCCAGACCTGCGTTTACCACTCCAATGAGACTTAGACCTAAAGTGAAGAATGACCACTTTTTCCTTGATTCAGCATAGCTTTTCTACAATGGTCAATAAATCTTTAGTACCGCTAAGGTTTTTTTTGAAGTGAACAAGTAAAAATGTAAAGCGTGAACGTTACATGTGTTCTCTAACATGTGTTTGTATCATATGCAGCAGATGGACAGAATTAGCTGCAATTTCCTACTGACTTTACGTACAGGTTTGTTGCTCTGTCACATGTGACAGAAGAATCACAGCGACAATGAATTTCTATCTACACCACAATGCTTGGTTCCAAACCAATAAAATACCTTGGAAGAAGAGCCAAAAGAGTTGCAAGTATGCACACCAGATAAAACCTTGGAGTAGACAAATGTTTCTGAATTATCCAATATGGATTGGCTGGTGGGTTGCAGAGGATGCAGGTAGCTCCAAAGGTCCCAATAATGCTGAAGAACAGGAAGACGCTACCAGCTAGAACAGAGAAGTGTGCCACATTCTGAAATTAAAAAACAACAACACACACCACAGAAGAACAAACGGAGTGAGACAGAATCTGCTTCCATTTCTGAAGAACTGAAAGGCAGTGGTACGAGCTCAGAGAATCACATATTCATTCACCATTCCAAACTAGCATTGTATCCATGGTTCTTAGCCCCTAATGTTTAAGGGTGGGCTCAGGTAACTGTGCTGCAGGGCAGCTGCTTGAAAGGTCACTGTGTGGCACCTGTTAACTGGGGAAGCAGTTGTCTGAAGACTCCACCCATGCAGTTAAGCTGAGGGCTAACCCTGCTTTGCTTCTCCAGATTTCCAAGTAGCCATGGGTGGATGGGCTTAATGTGAACAAAGGCTGCAAGCAGCTTCTTCTGATTTGAGGAAGGTCCCATATATTACCCATCAAAGTTCCCACTTGTTACATGGCCAGGCCCAACGGGATGGGGGAGGCATGCTGCTCACTGAGGTCCAGCTCTGAGGGCCTTCTGGCGGTTCCCTCGCTGCGAGAAGCCAAGTTACAGAGAACCAGGCAGAGGGCCTTCTCGGTAGTGGCGCCCGCCCTGTGGAACGCCCTCCCACCAGATGTCAAAGAGAACACCAACTACCAGGCTTTTAGAAGACATCTGACGGCAGCCCTGTTTAGGGAAGCTTTTAATGTTTAATAGATTATTGTATTTTAATGTTCTGTTGGAAGCCGCCCACAGTGGCTGGGGAAACCCAGCCAGATGGGCGGGGTATAAATAATAAATTATTATTATTATTATTATTATTATTATTATTATTATTAGTGGCAGCTCATTCTCTGCTAAGACAGAAAGGGTGGTTTCATTGCTCTTGCTGTGGCCGCCCAGGTCTGAGGCACAGAAGGCACTGAAGCCATTCATTGGCCTTTTCTTCATAGCGCTGGCTGGCCTACAGTGCCCTGACAGAAGCCAAGACCCAGGAGATGCCACAGCCCTTTGCCGCTGCCTTGGCCCAGCAGCACCCTTAGATTAAGGGAGGCTGAGGATGTTCCAAGGAGATTCCCCTCTTCTTCACCCACTGGGAAGTTCTTTCACTAGGGTTCTTTCTTAACCCTACCTCGCTGTGTTGGGATTCACAAGGAGGAAAGGTCTAAAATAGAGGAGCTAGAAAGAAGTTCATCAGGCTTGTTAATGTGGGAAATAATATTGCAGCCCCCCCCCCAAATTTTTTTACATGCTTTATTAGGTAAGCAAAGGGTTAAGACACAGGGCGTTTCCCTTTAAATTCCTAGAAAGGGCAGTCTGGAAAGTCATATACTCTGCTTGCCCTGGCAGGAAAATAATCCTTGCTACCTCCTCCCTTCTCAGTGTTCAGTCTCCTTTTCTGCAGTAATAAGAGGTAGCTATTCAGCCACCCCAGTTTCTGCCTCTCTCCTCTGCTGCCATGTAAAAACAATAATTTTAGTTAATTGGGGCAAGAATTTCTGTTACAAAAAGCACTGCCCTTGTTATGACATCATTGCTAATACTCTCTAAAGCAGGTGTGGGTGGGAAACCTCTGACACTCTTGCTGAACAACAACAACTCCCATCATCCCTGGCCATTCTTGCAGAGGCCGATGTGAGCTGTAGTTCAACAACATCTGAAGGGCCAAAGATTTCCCCGCACTAGCTCTAAAGGTAGGAATATGGTTCAGGGGAAGAACCTGCAGATGGGACAAGCTGGCTTCTGAGGAGTAAATTAGCAATTAGTTCCCTGCCTCCCTCCCTCTTCCTTTTTCTCAGGGGCTGTTCACAGGTTCTGCTCAAAAGAACTGGGAGGCAGAGGGATGAGATGTTGGGCAAGATAAGACTTCACCTTGGGTGTGTACGTATGAATACTCTGTATCCAATAAATTTAGAGAGAAACATGGAGAGTGGAAGCTTCAAACTCTTCTCCCACCAAGGTTCCTGCAGGAACTTTGCTTCACGTTTTGTGAAAGGAAGTGAAGGCCTCTCCCTCGCCTGGAAGTAACTACCCAAACTGATCGTGTTCAGCTTTCACCCCGAACACTCATTCATGTGAAGGGAACTCACGAACAAATGTTAAAGAATGGACCCTATGGGGTGAGGTGCAAGACAGCTCATGTCCTCAATACTGGCATAAAGGAAGGAAAACACTTTTGGTAAGAATTGGCCCGATTCTCACGTTAGTTTTGGACATGGCAACATCATTCTAAGATGATTTTTATTGTGTCCATTTAACATGTCAAATGCTATGCACTCACACGGTTAGAATGGGTATCTATCTCATCAACTACTGAAGGCTGCTGTGGTGCTGAAAATACCATCCCACACTTTGTGCGGGCACATTTAAGCATCAACATCCACCATGTGACGAGATTATAAATGTTAACTTGACCCTGTCCAAGAGCAATTTGCAAAGTGAACCTTAGAATGAACAACGTACTCACCAAAGATTTGCTTTCAATCACGAGGTGTAATAATATTGTAAAAAACATGGAGGTGTTAATAGGACTCCCAAAAGAATAGAGGTCTATATCAGAGCCACTGTAGGTCTGCAAAGGAACAATTATTTAAAGTTTATGTACTCTGTGATTGTATTCCCCCTTTTTTCCTTAAGATTTCTTTAAAGCTTTTTCATGAGACAATAAGTTAAAAGAAACTAATCTAAATAACAAAAACAAAGAAGGAAAGAGAAAAGAAAACACAAGAGTCTTCTCTTAAATGTAGCTCTTAATCCTTGTCACCAACAGAAATTGATGGACCTTCCCAGGTCTCACCTGGGAGCTTTCCTTCCTTCTCCCAGTCTTTCAGCCTGGGAGATCTTCACTTCCCTGCCTCTCACTCAGGGTCCTGCCACCAACTATACACCACCTTCGTGTGTGTGTAATCCTTGGACCCCAGTAATGGCTCAGAGCAGAGGACACAAAAGGGGGAGGAAAAGAAAGAAAAAAAGAGAAAGAAAAGAAGAATGAAAAATAAATAAAAGGACTCTTGATTTTACATCTGCCCACTACATTAAAGGAAAATATATTTGTAACATTTGCCCTAGGATGACATCCAACTGTTCTGCTTTCTGTTAAACTTTTCCCAATCTTCAGACTCAAATGTGTGAAATTTGTTCATTTTTTCTTTTCACACAAGAAGTTCAAAAGGGATTCTCTATCAGTAATAAATATCTGTAATGATTTTTCTCCAATCAAACATAACCACTTTGCCTTCAACAACCAGTCCCCCTTATTAAAAAATAATAAATCTTTCCATCTTTGTCCATGTACGAGTCTTTCCACGGTGATCATATATTGAGATATTATTCCATAGTTCTTTTCTTGTTACGTATCCATTAATTCGCACCCAGTTCTGTATCTTCAGTTCCTGGTGCGTTCCATCCTTATCTAAAAAAATTACATCTTCCATTTACATTTCTTCTATTCTTTTCCCAAGGAAAGCACCAGAGTACCTTTCCCCTCTGAGTTCACTCCAAGTTGTACACAGAGCCCTTTCTCAGCTCTTATCAATGCCAGATCCAGAAGTCTATCCATGTCTCCATCCATGACTTCATTCTACTCCTCCAGAATCACAACACCATATGGCTGTTTTATTCCTCCAAACACTTGTGTAAAGGACTTTTCCAATGCACCATCTATTCCCTCCAACTCTACCATTTCACTCTCTGATTCTGCCAGTCCTTTATCCATATTCTTCTCCAAAGTCTCTGTATCGTCTCTGATTCTGCCTTTCATTTCATTCATTCCTGGTTTATTTTCATTCCTCACTGGATTAGACCCCATTGGAACTTTAGTCAATTTTATTTGCTCATCAAACATTTGCTGAAGCATGTCAACAGTCAGTGGAATGCCCAAATATAGGTATACTTGCCAGACTGAATTTTCATGATCTTATTAACAATTCAGTCTCATTACATCTCCTGTCTCCACCTTAAGCTCTTCGCAGCCATATCTCTTATTAGAATAGAGAAGTTCCTTTCCCGTGGAGGAAGTATCAAGTGGCACATTTACTTTTGATTTCTAAGCAACATTTTCATTGAGAAAACAAAAATGAACAACATGAGATAAAAATTATTGGCACAGAGAACTGTCTCGTTCATTTGCAACTTTCTTGTCTCAAGCCATTAAAACAGGGTTTCGGTTCTGCCTTCAACCCTTTAGCAATCGACTTCTCTTCCCTTCTACTTGAAGCCAAAAAGCAGCTCATGCATCAAATGTAAATTTCCACTGGCAGATGGATAAATTTCTCTGAGTTATAAATTATAAATTTCCATAAATAAATAATTAAGAAAGAGAGGCACATCAGGGCTCTTATGTGGCTTTTCGGCAAGATGTAGACTCCTTGGTTCTTAAGTCGCTTAACCCCACCAGAGCTCCCAGGAGCTGACAGCTTCTCGGTCTCTTGACACAGAAAACAGCTTTTTTCAGCACATCAGAGGTTTTTCCAGAGTGAATTCGACAGTCGAAGCTTACACCTGGCTACTATCAATTATCATGGAATTATCTCCATCGACCGCCGACAACAGACATTCAATGTGCCATGCCCCACCCACCCACTGGAAGTCCTCTGTGCTTGTATTCCAGATCATGAGTACTGTAAGCCTACTGTTTTCTTGACTATGGAGGAAGTTTAAAGATCATGCAAATACAAAGGCAAATAAAAGATAGAGACAAAGGAGTAAAATATCCTAACACTTACCCAGTAAGGGATAAAAAAGCAAACTAGACTTTGGTAAAAAGCATCTAATAAGTTCATTATGAAGGTTGTAAACAGGTATGGCTGAAAAGGAAAGACAGAAGAAACACTTATTGAGGGTGGGATTCATCTAATGAGCCCCACACAAGCACTTTTGCAATGGGTCTTTCCCCCCCTCTTAAATTGGGTTAAGGGGGTTCAGGAGAACCCCGAGAAGAGGGTTATTTTGAATTCTACTCATAGTTTGGGAAGATACAGATTCTAGTCATTTTGCCTTGTCTGCATGTTTGGACTGAACGCCTTACTGAGCTTCCAAAAGCTCACACATACAGGATCACTATCTAAGATCCAGGTCTCAACCTTCAGTGAGAGAGCCTGAGCGAGTCTGCAATATGCCCAAGTCACAAATGAGAGATTAAAGGGAGGAGGCGAGTCTAGTTATAAGACTAACACTTGTTGGTATATAAAAAGGCAGCTTTTAAATTACCAAAAATAGCATGGTCAGGCAGGAAGTGTTTGAACCTCTTTGAACAAAAATTGGTTCAATAAAAAAATCTGTTGTATTTTCAACGAACCAACCAACCAACCAACCAACCAACCAACCAACCAACCAACCAGAGATACTCATTGTCAGAGCTGCAGGGGTGGCCCCATCTCAGGCTGGTGAGACAGTACAGCGATCTAATCTGGAACCCCTCCTAGAGAGTTTCAGCTTGACTTTGATAGCATGCATGTCTAGCACACAGCGTACAATATCCCCCCATTTCTGCTGAGGCCTCCCTCGCCATGCTGGAGAAACACAAATAAGCAACGTGGTAGAAAATGGTAACAGGGCATCCATCAAATGACTGTTTGTGTATAAACTATGTTGCCCTCCTAAGGCCACCTACATTCATTGGCTGTAAAGCCAGTGAAGAATAATGCCTTTCATCTCCACCAGATTATTTAACAGGAGGGAATGTTCACGTTTAACTGGTAAGGAATGCACAACAGAGAACGTGTGAGTCACTTCAGCTTCCAAATATTTGTAAGAAGCCAAGAAATACCTCGTTTCTCTGACTAGCCTTGTAAAGTTCTGGCAAGTGCAACAGGACTTCTGCGGAGACATCTTTGTCCAAAACACCATAAATGACAGGTGGTACTGATGTGAAGAGCAGATTGAAGAAAATCAAACTCCAGTAGTCGGTCATGGGTGTTCCTGAAAACCCACAGAAGAACTGGAACCAGAACAGGAGGTTTACATATGCCTGTTAGGAACAGAGGTGGGAATTAAAAGGTGAGAATCTATAAACAAGAGCCAACAGGAATTATATATACTGAGTCAGACCAATCTGCGACCTTTTCCTTGCTCCACTACTGATGTACAGTTCTGCCCCTTTGCGGGAAAGAACTGCAATGTCAAATGGTTCTTATAGTGGGCTACAGAAATGCTGAATGCCAATGATACGAATCTGTTGCCCTAGAAATGGTACTAAGGGCTCAGGATTGCGAATACTGCATTTTCTCAGCACCAAACGCTTAAGATAATTTGGTGAAAATGTTGACTATCAGTATGAGGATAGTAAGACACCACTGTTACGAACTGCTTGGAGAGAGGGCTGGCTGTAGCCTCTTGCCTTCTAAGCTGAGTGCTAAAAGTGATTCCTGCTTTCCCAGAATTTCAAATAATTACCAATATTTAGTAATGCTTTATTCCATGGTCAGAGGTTACAGACTATCAGCTCTCCAGTGGTTAGAGCTGCAAGGGGGGAAATTTCTTAAGTGAGGAGCTTTACAGGAGTTACCATGTGGTTACTGCTTGCCTATGTCCTAACTCTGTAACATAATGAACTCATTTTGAGTTCTTACTGCTCAGAAGTAAACCTCAAAGTTCACGCTCAGCATCGAAACTGGCAAGGCCTGTCTGCTTCAGACACGCTTCCCCAGGCAGATACGGCGTAAAATAATCCTTTGATAATTTTCAGGTTTCAATAGTGGAGCCAACTTGTCACAATCTTCTTAGTGCTGACAGACAGCTTTTTGGCATAGACCGTATTTAAATTTATTATAAATGCCTCTGGAGCAGTGACCCTTAACCCAAGGCGGGTGGGCAGACTCCCATTTCTGCTGCTGTAGATTCAGAGTACAGAATTTACTAGCGCCCTTCGCCTGTTTCTAATCATTAAGAAACTGTCCTTCCGCAAGGTCAAACCCATTGAGGCATCCCCGGAAGCTACATACCAAATTCTTGTAAAAAAAGTAAAGGATCATGTTCGCTAATCGCGTGTAACACCAGTGGCCGTGTACGAACAGCAGCTTGCTGAGATGTCTGAACTGAGAAAGCGCAAAATCACTCGCCAGCACAGCCTGAAAACAAACATGAAATAAATGAAATACAGCAACCGAGAAAATAGCCACAAAATGAAGTCAGGAGCTTTCATTGACCACTGAGTTACTTGACACTCCTGCATCCCACTGAAGCTGACTGCACAAGTCCCATTGGCCAAAAATACAAATATATGTCTCCACAAAGGTTTCCTTGTAGAAGTCATGGTCTTGTGTATACTGTTATATTTCTCTCCCTTTCTAACTCATCCTCCACTCATCCTCTCTTTCCCTTGATTTGGACCCACACTCGTCAATCATCATTTATTGAACAGTCTCTTACATGCCAACTAATTCACCCTCTTAACACGAGGACATATTTTAGTTCCTCACGAATCAAGGAAGTTGTTGATCTTTGCACTACCAACTCATACATTATTACACTGTTCAATGACTTCTGTGACAACTAAAGCCGCCGGAATGAATCCTCTTAAAACCTCTTCAGATATCTACCTGAAACTGCTTCAAACATGCTCCACGAAGATGCCCATGGTTGTACAAATTCCTAGGTCCTCTGATTTCAAGGAACATTCTCCTGGTATATAATCTGATTTCTTAGGAACGTATGTCCATATTAGAACCTAATACAGTGTAAATATGGCTCTTAAGGCCTTTGCAATAGTATAATAGAATTGTAGAGCTGGAAGAAACCATGAGGGTCATCCAACCCCCTGCAATGCAGGAATTCTGTCCGCAGACATCCCTGAGTGGGCATGAACCACCAAGCTTCTGGTTAACAGCCAAGACACACTGTCCCACAGGTTCCCTACAACACCATAGTACTTTTATTTCCAATAGATCAGCTCTTTTGACAAAGACCACTTGCAAATTCTAGAGTTTGGGGTATTCAGCTTTTGATTCCACTAACAATATACCGTATTTTTTGCTCCATAAGACGCACCAGACCACAAGACGCACCTAGTTTTTGGAGGAGGAAAACAAGAAAAAAAATATTCTGAATCTCAGAAGCCAGAACAGCAAGAGGGATCGCTGCGCAGTGAAAGCAGCAATCCCTTTTGCTGTTCTGGCTTCTGGGATAGCTGCGCAGCCTGCATTCGCTCCATAAGACGCACACACATTTCCCCTTACTTTTTAGGAGGGAAAAAGTGAGTCTTATAGAGCAAAAAATACGGTATTCTGCTACCAATAAGTGTTATGGCTCTCACAGTCATCAATCTATACGCAACACTGCTTCCATTTACAGTTCTCTCAATCCGTCCTACCTGCATGCCTTCTTGGCCAGCGATTCCAATTCCAACATCAGCAACTTGGATCATACTAACATCGTTGGCACCATCACCTTCCAGGAGAAGGAAAAGAGCAATGTTGCAATGAAACTGGTTTGGGCGGGGGCGCGCTAATGCACTGCACACAGACTTGACGAAAGAGAAAAATAGATTGAAATTTCATGGCCTCACAAGATGCGATGTTAAATACAAGTACAAATGTCATTAGCTGGGAGGGCTGGTAATTATCACTGCAGACATCAAAAGAGGAAATGGAGCTTTTCCTTCCCTACTGCTGCACGTCAAATGCAAATTTATGTCTAGTTTGTTCATCAGTTTTAGAATTATTGTCGAGTAATGCACTATTAAAAGGACTCTATAAAGTGCAACATGAAGATAGGGGGGTTCATGTTGGCATATTTAATGTAATAATGTAATATAATAATGTAATAATGAGAATTTTAGGAGAGCAGATTTATAAAATACACAATTTTTATTGATAGTTTATGTGGCTATTTAGAGGGCACTTGTGAGTTTGTATTATACCTGTATCTGTATATGTTGGGCATTGTAATAAATGTTTTTATCATATGAAATTGGTGTATCTGATGTAAAGAAACCTTATAAACGAATTACTATTTTTTGAAAAGTGCAATAAAACTATATTGCCAACACAGCTCATGATCTACCTCAGAGGCTTGTTGGTTGGATTACTACCCTGCACAGATGGGCAAGGACGACAGCATCACATATTGATGGCCTTCTGTGTGATGGCATCTAATTTGTGAATGCGCTCCCCGGGCAAAGGAAAACAGGCACCAATGCTATTCGTGTTTCGGTGCCAGGTAAAGCTGTTTCCATGAGCACTTTTGGGATATGAGCCTGCTGGATCAGACCAGTAGCCCATCTAATCTATCGTAATCTATCAGAACGCATCCATCAGGATTAGCAGCCATGAACAGCCTTATCTTCCATGAATTTGTCCAATCCTCTTTTAAAGCCATCCGCACTGGAAGCCATCGCTGCCTCTTGTGGGAGTTAGCTGTGGAATTATCAGTGTGTTGTGTGACGAAGTACTGAATCTTCCAACATTCAGTGTGTTGTGTGACGAAGTACTGAATCTTCCAACATTCAGCATCACTGTATGTCTACAAATTCTAGTGTTATGGGACGGATGTTCTGCTGCTACAATTAGGTCCCGTGGGTGCTTTTATAATGGGAAGGCGGGCCAAAAATATTTTGAACAAGCAAGTGAACTTTATATGGAGGTGAGAGTCATGCTTCTCCTTTTCACCTATCTCCCAGATATGTAGAACATGGGCTGCAGGAGAAAGGTAAGTGGTTGCCAGAAATGCATGCTAACCCCTGCTCCCGGGGTGCAAATAATCCCAAAAGTTTGGATAGAGGAAGTGTGACTAACTCACAATTCCCACCGTGGGGTTTTCACATAACATATGAAGTCACCTTGCAATTGTTATTCTGAATGAGAGTGTTGAAAATATTCTGACGTACACAGAGCAAGCTTCCCTGCTTACTGCAATCGGAAGGAGGCAACTAGAGTGAAAACGCCTGGCTGATGCAGTTGTTACATCAGACTGTGTGTGTGTGTGTGTGTGTGTCTGTATCTATGGAGCAGTAGGGCTTTTCAATTAGCAGGTCCCGGTTGGGATTCTACAGGCACATTCTGCCATTTGCCTGCTGGTCTGTGTCAATAGTTATCCCAAGGAAAATCTAAGGAACGTACCTTTAATGCAGATGTGGGGATCCTGTGGTCCTCCAGCTGTTGCTGGATTACAACATATATCAACCCCAGCCAGCATGGCCAGTGGCCAGGGATGATGGAGATCAGATATCCCCCATCCCTACTTTACAGTGAAATCAAAGGTGATGCTGTATAGCATATATGCTGCTCCCTTGCAAGAGAGAGATGACTCACCTACAGCCAATGTCATCACCTTCAGTTCCTTTCGGATCTTTTCCACCACTCGGCTCTTCTGCAGAGGGGTGGCTCGGCAGCAGATGACAGCCCGTACACGTGTTGTGAGCTGTAGGAACTTGCTCGCCACACTGTCGTGCAAGGCAAATTCTAACGTTGCTCCATCTATAACTAGGGCAGCAGTGAAATGTGGAATTTGAGCAACCGATGAGGTTGGGATTCTCAAATGGTTTGCCTCATAGCTTTCTTTCCACTTGATGTCTTCCAAAATCTTGTCCATCTTCAACGAACAGGAATCCTGGTTGGGGAAAGGGCATTGGTAGGTTTTATCTACGATCAGTTCCTTATAAGTACGTATTAAAGCTTCGCTTTACAAGTCACACCTCAATGGCTGTTAACAGCTTGTCAACTAGCAGATCCCGGTTGGGATTCTACAGCCACATTCTACCATTTGCCTGCTGGTCTGCTCTAGTTTGTGTCAATAGTTATCCCAAGGAAAATCTAAGGAACGTACCTTTAATGCAGATGTGGGGATCCTGTGGTCCTCCAGCTGTTGCTGGATTACAACTCATATCAACCCCAGCCAGCATGGCCAGTGATAATAAATAATAGATGTATCTTGAGTGCGTTCATTAATGAAAATGATCCGCCGTGTGTGTATGGAGTGTGTAGAAAATAATAGATGTATCTTGAGTGCGTTCATTAATGAAAATGATCCGCTGTTTTTAATTCTGCAAAAGATCTGCAAGGCCATGATAGGGAAAGCCATCATCACAAAGATTCTGGGCCAGTTTGGATATTACCATAAACCGGTTTATGATGGAAGGGGGAATAAGCCAAAGGAACGACTCTCCATCACAGCCATGAGATCAGAAGCTTTCACTTCCATTTTTTGATTAACTGCAATATGTCCAAACCCTATACTATAGTCTACCTTAACTATGGTTTGTGGAAAGGAGCCAACTTCAGAACCCATGCCTTGAACTTGGCTTGTTTCAAACATATTTTAAGACACTGTTTGTCAGGTTCAGATGAAGCAACAATACAGTTAATCAAAATTGAAACAAAGGTTTCTGTTCGTTTCATGTCTGCAGCAGGAATGCATTTAAAATTCTGAGGCTCACTGCAGCTTGCTCCTGTTGCAATAAACTATGGCTTAGACAAAGCAGCTCACTGTCACGTGAGCAAGGGTTCGTTAAATGCTTAAGAAATGAGCCACACACAGAGTTTACATTTAGCTAGGGGCAGGAATCCAATGGCTGAAGGAAACACTGGAAAGAGATATATCTTGCAATGTGTTTTTTTAAAATATGATTAATGGAAGGGGCTATATTATTAAATTGTGATCCATATGCATATGAGTAGTTAGTTTTTTTATTTAAAGAAATAAAATAAACTCATCTTACATAATTCAGCTAAAATAAATGGGATCTGCAGAAGTGCAAGGGAAATTTCTGAGAGTTTATAGACACACGGCTCACTAAAATGAATGGGAGCTGTACATGAAGTTGTATGCTGCTTTCTCAATAATACACAGTGGGTTTTAACTGAAAGGACCTTTCTTCCCCAAAAATCATAATTAAATATAACCATCCGCCATGGATGCTTTAGTTGAGATTCTTGCATGGCAGGGGGTTGGACTAGATCATTATTGAAGTTCTTTCCAACTCTACAATTCTATGATTCTATGAATGTGCAATTAAAAGAAACATAACACTGTCTAGACAACATTTTTACTGTGATTAGTTCATCAGTCTTCAAGTGAGTCATCTGTGAAAACAAAGGCCTGAATTTCTAACAAACAAAATATCCATTCCTGCCATCATACAATATTCTTTTCAACCTGTTGACTTTTTTTTACGGCAAAGCATTCTCTGTCCCAATTTTTAAGCAATCTTTAACAAGTTATGGCTAGGATTAGTACTGGATAATGTGAATAAAGATATTTCCATCACATAAAAGGGAACTGGCTTCCCATTTGAAAACACTGACTATTTTTAAGAGAGAACACAAAAACACCAAGATTTTTTCTGCATTAGGAAATGTAAGTAGATTAACTTTCTGGAATGCTGCATGTAATACCATTTTAATGAGATAATTCTTAGCACATTAATGGTAATCAAACACGGCTGCAGGGAGATACGACAAAGAGCAACTTGCAAAAACTGAACTTGTTCCAATTTCCAAGACAAAGCTCCTAGTCTGACATCCATAGAGCTAGTATAGTTTAGCATTTAGCCCTTGGAAGCGTTTTAACAACGTTTTGCAGTGTGTCAACTTTCTGCGCAAGGCGGAAGGACAAATGAATTGGCGGGCTGCATTTAAATAATTAACTGCCACTTATGCTTCTGTTCAGGAGTACAATTGTACAAAGCCTTACAGCTTAGACACTCACATTTAACATAAAATACTGGATTTATAAAGGTCATCCTACAAAAAACTGCAGTTTTTAGAAGCGAAGGGAACCGTGATACACTGCCAACACCCCAGCTGCACAGACCAGTGTGAAGCCATTGGCCAAAAAGGAAAGGAGGAGCAGCAGCAGTAGCGGGGCGAGATGGGGAAGACAACTGCAAGATGAATTAACCCAAAGCAAAAACCGGAAGAGGTCTGGTGGGTAAGTTTGCTGCTGTTGTCTTCTCTGGCCCTGCGGTCATACAGCAATGCAAACAGTTCCAGCTACAGAAAAACCAAATGCCACACGCACCAGGCGATCAGACTGCAGGATGAAGATGAAATCACTCGGCGCCAGTAATTTACAGGAATGTGCGATGTTGATGGCTGTCTCGCTTTTATCGCCAGTCAGCATCCAGATCTTAATTCCTGCTTTTCGGAGCGCCTCTATGGTTTCTGGAACACCTTCCTGCAATCGGTCTTCAATCCCGGTGGCACCTGCAAAGCAGCAATCAGTGGGATTAGGTCAAACTGCACTGTTCTGCACCGGCTGCCAATTGGTTTCCAGGTCCAATTCAAAGTGCAGGTGCTGATCTATAAAGCCTTACAAGGTTCAGGACCTCAATATCTTAAGGACTGCGACTCCCCATACAAACTGACCTGGGCCCTCGCTTGTCATCTGAGGCCCTTCTCTGTGCCCCCCCCCCACCGAGAGGTTTGGAGGATGGCAACACAAGAATGGGCCTTTTCTGTGGTGGCTCCCCATCTGTGGAATGCTCTCTCCCCAGAGAGGCTCACCTGGTGCCGTAATTACACATATTTAGGCAAAAACACTGCTCTTTACCCAGGCCCTTGGCCATTCAATAATGTATGGCCTGCTAAATGTGTGGGAGGGGACTGTTATGATTATTTTATTATTATGTTGATGTTTTATTGTGTTTTTAATATTTTGTTAGAAGCCGTGCAGAGTGGCTGGTGAAACTCAACCAGATGGGCTGGGTATAAATACTATCTTCTTCTTCTTCTTCTCCTTCTCCTTCTTCTTCTTCTTCTTCTGTCTACCATTAGGCTCTGTATTATGTTTTTATCATTATACTACATAAATTATGTTCTTAATTTTGTACCCCGCCCTGGGATTTTTAGATAACGGACAGGATATAAATCAAATCAATAACAATAGAAGAATTTTTTTTAAAAATGCAATTAAATGTAAATGCTACTCAGCAGTTGGGAGCGGCTATATATAGAGCTGAGAAATGCCAAGTTTCTCCTAAGCAAAAATATGCTGAGATTTAAGGTTCATAATTTTTTTCCAAGTGGGATTGCAAAAGACTTATTACCATTCCAATTACCAAAGGTTTCTAGGCAAAGTGGCTATAATTCCCAACTCCTAACATGAGGTAAATGATGAGGAATCAGCTTATGTGCCGATTCGCAACCTAACAGATGTTACATGGGAGAGAATTTCCCGAAATGTTTGAGAAATCAGGTGAAATAATATGGAACCAGGATGAGTTTGTGATGCCTTGGTCTGAACCGTAAAGGATATGGAGTAGTTTCTCTAACAGAATCAAAGCCTATGAAATCATGTATCCTAACAGCAACCTCAGTTTCTCTGAGTGCTGGTCCTTATGTGGGCAACGTGGCCCACCTTATGTGGGCAAGTAACAAAAACAACCTTTAGTGGGGGAAAACCCCTCAGGATGGAATTCCTCCACCCCTGCCGAATCAGCCGGATGAGTACTGAGTAGCCTCAGATACCTGCTAAGGGTAAAAATTGGGAAATTGGGTGGTAGGAGGGGAAATGGAATGCAACGTCTGGAATCCTGATCAGAAGCACTCCTTGCAGAGGCCTTCCCCTTTCAGCCCATGGAGGGGGAATTTTGTGGTATCTGATAGCCCCTGGGATGCCCTCCCAGGCAGGGCCAGCCCAGCCATTAGACAGCGTGAAGCCACAGCCTCAGGTGGCAGAAACCCATAAGGAGGCACCCACACACCCTGCTGCCTCCGCCATCAGCGCTGATTTCTGGAGAAGTTTTGCTGGCAATCAGTGGTGGCACAGCGGCACTTTCCAGTGAATGCTCCCAGGAGCCACCAGATTGCACCTAAGTCGTCTACTTTTCATTCTCAAAAATTTATGCTCCTCCTTCTGAACCCCATTAAGCAGCAAAAGAAATGTTTAGATTAGTTTTGCAACTTCAGGGAATTGAAGTGATACGGGGATACAGTCCAACACAAATGTTAAGCATGTTCAAGCCCACTGGGCTAAGTGCATTTGATGGAGCTGCATTCATTGATAAGGTTTGAGCCTATACAGTGGCTCCTACAGTGGTACCTCGGGTTAAGTACTTAATTCGTTCCGGAGGTCCGTTCTTAACCTGAAATTGTTCTGAACCTGAAGCACCAATTTAGTTAATGGGGCCTCCTGCTGCCGCCGCGCCACCGGAACACGATTTCTGTTCTCATCCTGAAGCAAAGTTCTTAACCTGAAGCACTATTTCTGGGTTAGCGGAGTCTGTAACCTGAAGTGTATGTAACCTGAAGCATATGTAACCAGAGGTACCACTGTATATTTAGGAGTTTAGCAAAACAACCATCTTCTTCCCAACTCACCAAGCAGTGTTAATTTGTTCTCAAGCTTCTGCATCGACTCAAGGAGCAGATCGTCCCGGCACTCTATGTTGTGTTCCGCGGCATAATATCCTTTTAACCATTCATTGTATTCCTCATCAGTCAACACCTGCAGAATCAGCAAAGAGCCAACATCACCGTACTGATCAACGTCATGTAAATAAAGCCATTTTAAAATAATAAAGAATTCACAGCATTCATCTCTCTAAAGCAAATTAGATATCCAGATATATTTTTTAAGAGTCCCTTTGACCATTTGCAAGCGGTCTTTGGCCAACACAATGTGTGACAGAAGGCGAGGTGTGAAAATTATACCAATAGGTGGGGGGGGGGGGGAGAGAGAAGAGATAAGGGCTAGAGCAAGAAGACAGCATCATTTGGCACAAGGTGGGAAGCGAAAACTTGCCATCCACTTGCAGAAGTATGATGCACCAAATAATAATAATAATAATAAAATTTTATTTATATCCCACCCTCCCCAGCCAAAGCCGGGCTCAGAGTGGCTAACAACAGTAAAAGTAACACAGTTTACATAAAATCACAATCAATTAATTGAAATACATTCTAAAATCAATTCAGAATCAAATTAATGGCAACCATTGGGCTAGAGTTCTATGAGGAGTACCAAAGTAGGGGGTCAGACTGTGCCTTGGCCAAAGGCCTGGCGGAACAGCTCTGTCTTGCAGGCCCTGCGGAAAGATGTCAAGTCCCGCAGGGCCCTAGTCTCTTGTGACAGAGCGTTCTACCAGATCGGGGCCGCAGCCGAAAAAGCCCTGGCTCTAGTTGAGGCCAGCCTAACCTCCCTGTGGCCCCAGACCTCCAAGATGTTTTTGTTTGAAGACCGTAAGGTCCTCCGTGGGACATACCAGGAGAGGGAGTCCTGTAGGTATGAGGGTCCTAGGCTGTATAGGGCTTTAAAGGTTAAAACCAGCACCTTAAACCTGATCCTGTACTCTACCGGGAGCCAGTGCAGCTGGTATAGAGCCGGGTGAATGTGATCCCGCAGCGAGGACCCTGTAAGGAGTCTCGCCACGGCATTCTGCACCCGCTGGAGTTTCTGGGTCAGTCTCAAGGGCAGCCCCACGTACAGCGAGTTACAATAATCAAGTCTGGAGGTGACACCAGAGCCAACTCTCCTTCCTTCCTTCCTTCCTTCCTTCCTTCCTTCCTTCCTTCCTTCCGCCTTGTCACTCTGAGCTCCTAGACTGGCCAGCTGGCAGTCAATGCACCCATCCCTGCTTTTTTATGTGTTTTCTGAACTGCACTCAACAAAGACGGTGGCCTTTGCTGCTGTCTCCCTCGCAGCCCATGTACTGGCTGAATTATTTCAGGCTGGATATAAATCGAGCGTATGCCCAGCAATGATACATGCACACCAAATCTACAGTATTTTGGAGGTGGCCCCGCGTCACTTACATAACTACCAAGCTGAGTATTTGAGAGAATGGGGGGTGCTGCAAGAATTAGAACATTGCTTCATTTAAATGGAATAACAGAGTGTGTTACAATGGGGCTGGCTACAGAACTATACGACTGAGACAGGCATCTTCCACTATTACAACAAACCCCCCAAATCAGTCAAGTTCCCTATTTTTTTGTTTCTCGAAGTGAGTTTTTTTCTGGCACAGCACTGCTTGACAAATGCAATTTATGTCAAACCAAGGTTTTGAGAGCAAAATCCTGGGGAACGTTCAAGCTATGTAACCGCCTATCCTCCACTGCCATCTATTGAAAGTAAAATAACAGGCTTAAAATAACAACAAATCCCTCCTAAAAACTCCCAATATTGATACTAAAAAATAGCTAAAGAAAGTCCTGACACGTGCATGCAGTTTACTCGTTCATTTAAATGTTGGGCGTGGCTTCATTTAACCATCCCTTTGTAGAAAAAGAACTTGCCCTTCCTTTGAAATCAGTTTGTGATGGGAAACCATGTGGCCAGACCATATCCGTATGCTTTCAACTGTGGTTTGGACACAGATCAGGGGGAGAGATGTTTGAAAATTCTAAATATTCCATATATAATCTGCTGACCAGTGCTTTGACTACGTCCTAAACCAAGAAAAAGGTGCCCCCACCCAACTGGACGAGCCTAAACTCCAGATCTGCTGGCTGGGAGTTAGGAAGAAACAGAGGTGCTTCTCCATCAGCAGAGAAAAATTTCACTGGCAAAGGACCACAGCAATTGTGGAGCCTTCCACTACACCCCCAGATAGCTCTGAAGGTATAGATGGCAGGTCTCTGGAAGCAGCAACTGATCCTCCACCCAGTTTAGGAATGCACTGTAAAATCGCACCCTATTCTTTCAAGAATAGAAAAAGCAGAAGAATCACAGAATTGTAGAGTTGGGAGGGATTGCGAGTATCATCTAGCCCAATTCCCTGCAATGCAGGAATCTCAACACAATGGCCCCCCATCCAATCTGAAACCCCACCAGACCCTGCTTAGCTTTGCAAACGTGCTCGCGGTTTTATTGCTGGCACCGAGGTTTTGCCAATTCTGTACCGTTAACCATTAAGAGAAATATCACCTTCATAGCTACACAGAGAGTGCGCAGTCCTTGCGCAGCATAATCATCCAAATGCATCTGAGTTCTCTCCTTAATTCTTTGCATCTGCGCGTCAATCTTTTTAATACCTGAGATTTGAGATAATGAAAAGCAGGAAACGTTAAATGCTAAGCATTGGGGTCATCTATGTAAAAGGATCAAATTCCTGAGGGTGGGCAGCGGTGGGGAGCTATGTAAAATATTCTGAGTGGGATCCTGAGATATAATAGGGGAATAAATTTTGACAGGTGCTACTTGTGCAGTCTATGGAGTCCAGTGCCCTGGGGCCCAGTTATGCTAAAATGTACCAAAATATTGTTTGCATTTTTGTGGTGACCAACAGTAAATAAACTTGACTGATTGGCCCTTGTGTTTCAGAGACTTAATAAGACTTATGTTTATTTGGTTCTATGTTTTCTATTTGGTTTCTCATATTGTTCAATGTTCTGTATAGACTATATAGAGAGTTTATATTGATATTGCATTGTTGTACTTGGTCATCGCGTTGCCTTGGATATTACTGGACCTTGCATTGGGCAGGTCTTTTGCCTGGCAGTGGAGATACCTTGATCATGAATGTGGTTTTCCTACAGCAAGGCAGCAGCTCATGTAAAATGTAGCGGCACGACTATTCCCTAGGGTACAATATCTCCATCAGAATACACCATGGCTAGAGGCCCAAGTGACCTCAGTTGTTAAGAATGCCTTTTACCACCCTTAGTTTGTAAGACTATTAAGGGCATTCCTGGATTCAGATAGCCTGACCACTGTTGTCCATGCACTGACAGCCTCTAGATGGGATTGACACAACACTCCATTGGTTATTTCTCAGATTACGTACATTGCTGGCCAGACTCTTGAGGTTTATGAAACGTCTGAATTGGAGGTTAAAGGCTTCTGTGTTTGCCAGTGTTTTTTAGAAAGCTGACTAGAGCATCCCCCATACCTGTTTTGGATTTTATATCCCGCCTTTCACTCCCCTTCAGGAGTCTCAAAGCGGCTAACATTCTCCTTTCCCTTCCTCCCCCACAACAAACACTCTGTGAGGTGAGTGGGGCTGAGAGACTTCAGAGAAGTGTGACTAGCCCAAGGTCACCCAGCAGCTGCATGTGGAGGAGCAGAGACGCAAACCCGGTTCCCCAGATTACGAGACTACCGCTCTTAACCACTACACCACACTGGCTCTCAGAAATACCTGTTGGGTCTTTCTCCAGCAAATCCATCATGACAGAGTCTGCTCCTTTGGTGTACACGACGATGTGGTTCAAAATGGGGTGCCTCACCACAATGGACATCCGTTTGCGGACGGAATCGAAAGGCAAGATGTGCAGCAGCTGAAACGTCAACAGTCCCAAAGGTTCCAAGTGTACCGTCACCAACTCGGGACTCCTGGACTGCAAACGGCATTGGTAAGCCCTGGCAGCGTAAACCAAGGCCGCTTCGTCAGGGCTTTCTGCTTCATAGAACAGATCGCCTTTAGGAGATGACCCAGCCCCGGTTCCGGGTGCCAATTCTTTTGATCTACTCGAGGTCTCCGTTTGGTCGTGCCCTGAAAGGATGGAGCTGGTTGGGCTTCCGGACGAAGAGCTTTGATTCGAAAGAGATGACGGAAACTTCACACGGAAAATGGACAGCTTCTGTGAACGCAAGCTTTCAGACTCTGATTCGGCTATACCTGAGCTTCGAGCAGAGGTGGGGCTTATTTTTCGGGCAGATAACTTATGGAAAATTTGCTTCAGGTCCATAAAGTGTGAAGTGGGAACTCGGTTTTTTGGAATCCATCGCCTCTGTAAAAACAGGAATAATAATAATAATAATAATAATAATAATAATAATAATAATAATAATAATAATATAATCAGCAGCCACAAAGGATACAATCCAAAGGCCTGTACACAAAACAGACAAGCAAAGCCTCTGTATTACACCCAACGCCTTTTAACGTGTTGAAACCAGATCCTAAGCTCCCGTAGAAAAGAAATAAAAATTTAAGACTCCTATATGTTAAAGTATTGTTCTAAGAAAGATATGCCAATATGCTTAGAATAAAAATGTAAAGTATATCTATGAATGGGAAAAGAAAAGAGCTAAAAGTAGTACAAATAACGATACATTTGAAGGTGACTCAGAAACTACAACTAATCCAGAATGCGACTGCCAGACTGGTGACTGGGAGTGGCTGCCCGGACCATATAACCCTGGTCCTAAATGATCTTTGTTGGCTCCCAGTACATTTCCGGGCACAATTCAAATTGTTGGTGTACACCTTTGAAGTCCTAAACAGTTTTGGCCCTGCATACTTGAAGGAGCGTCTCCACCCCCATCATTTAGCCCAGACACTGAAGTCTAGCTCCCAGGGCCTTCTGGGGTTTCCCACATTGCAAGAAGTGAGGTTACAGGGAGCCAGGCACAGGGCCTTCTTGGTAGTGGCACCTGCCCTGTGGAACACCCTTCCGTCAGATGTCAAAGAAATAAACAACTACCTGCCTTTTAGACGACATCTGAAGGGTGCCCTGTAGAGGGAAGTTTTTAATGTTTGGTGTCTTACTGTGTGTTAATTTGCATTACATATTCTGTGTCCAGGGCAGCTACCTACCAGCTCCATCTGGAACACAGGCTGAGACCCTACCTGCCCGCAGACTGTCTCGCCAGAGTGGTGCACGCTCTGGTTATCTCCCGCTTGGACTACTGCAATGCACTCTACGTGGGGCTACCTTTGCAGATGACCCGGAAACTACAACTAATCCAGAATGTGGCAGCAAGACTGGTGACTGAGAGTGGCCGCCCAGGGAGAGGGCCTTCTCAGTAGTGGCGCCCGCCCTGTGGAACGCCCTCTCATCAGATGTCAAGGAAATAAACCCCTATCTGACTTTTGGAAGACACCTGAAAGCAGCCCTGTTTAGGGAAGTTTTTAATGTTTGATCTTTTATTGTGTTTTTAATATTTGTTGGGAGCTGCCCAGAGTGGCTGGGGAAACTCAGCCAGATGGGTGGGGTATAAATAATAAATAATAATAATAATTACTACACACACATATATATAAGCACCAGCAGCATCTCTAGTTTCTCCCCTGCCTTACCTTTCGCTGTGGTTGATCAGGCGTTGAAACAACGACAGTGTTGCAAATCGACAGAGCGATGAAGAATTCAGCGATGTACACCATCTCTGGCGTTAGCCCTACCGTCTCAGATATTGTATAGGATTTGAAAGTGATTCTCCTCAACTTCCTTTCAAGGAGTTCATCTGGCACAACATCAGTCTCCTTGTTGGTCAAGCAAAAACAAGGACAGTAAGGTTCTCGTCGAAATTACCTATCTTCCCCTTCCCCAAAGGTGGAATGAGCCCACGCTCCTGGAAGACTCAGCTTTTCAGAAATTTTATTCATTTATAACTCAAGTGCGCAGGCCAGTTCTCCAGCATCTCACAACCGTACAACAACAAAAATGCAAATCCGTACATTGCTACAACAGCAATCAAGTACTAAATTGTTTCAAAACATGACAAGGCAATCCGACAAATAACTAAATTTCATCAAATGACATTTTAAAGTCATCAGAAAACCAATGATCAATCATTAAAACATAGCAAGGAGTGATAAATATAATGAACATTCCAATGTAACTGCATGCCAATGGAGACAGAGGCTGAAAGGCTCAAAGTTCTTCCTGCAAAAAAATCATCCCTTGCTGCAGATGGATTGCTTAAAAGCGTCTTGTGAAGCAGCCACTGCCAGGTTACTTTGGGATTGTGAGAACTGCATAGATATGTAAAGGACTCCTGGACGGTTAAGTCCAGTCAAAGGCAACTATGCGGTTGCGGTGCTCATCTTGCTTTCAGGCCAAGGGAGCCGGCGTTTGATCACAGACAGCTTTCCGGGTCATGTGACCAGCAGGACTAAACCGCTTCTGGCGCAATGGGACACCGCGGCAGAAACCAGAGCACACGGAAACGCCATTTACCTTCCCACCACAGCGGTATTTATTTATCTACTTGCACTAGTGTGCTTTCGAACTCCTCGGCTGGCAGGAGCTGGGACAGAGCAACAGGAGCTCACCCCATCATAGGGATTCAAACCGCCAGCCTTCTGATTGGCAAGCCTCAGAGCAGGGGTAGGCAACCTAAGGCCTGTGGGCCGGATGCGGCCCAATCGCCTTTTAAATCTGGCCCGCGGATGGTCCGGGAATCAGCATGTTTTTACATGAATAAAATGTTTCTTTTTATTTAAAATGCATCTCTGGGTTATTTGTGGGGCCTGCCTGGTGTTTTTACATGAGGAGAATGTGTGCTTTTATTTCAAATCATCTCTGGGTTATTTGTGGGGCATAGGAATTCGTTCATTCCCCCCCCCCCATATAGTCCGGCCCACCACATTGACTGGCCCGCGGTTGGCAAAGGTTGCTGACCCCTTTCCCAGAGGTTCCGTGGTTTAGACCACAGCACCACCCGTGTCCCTGCATAGATATGTATGAATAGGTCAGCCAGAAGCCCACACACAAGTCCCGCATAGGCTCAAGGAACACACTTACAATTGGGCTGCTGAAGGCCATTTGTGTCGTTCGCGATATACTAGTTCTCAAGGCGGAGGTGGAGCTAAACAAGCGGCTCAAAGACTTTGTACTCTGGAAATAACCCGATTTGCAGGTGGAAAACCTTGACGGACGCTTCAAAGAGGAATATGAAGTGCGTATTCCTTCTTCATCTTCTTCATCATCATAATCTAGGTATGATTCTAGCCTCTTAGCTAGACAGACAGAGAGAAAGAGATCACCCGCATGATTCTTTAAAGTAAAATAATGAATCTATGACTGGTCCCATATTCTCAACCCAAGGAATTCAATGTTTTTATTAGTTATACCCCCACCTTTCCTGCATCACGGAGCCTGAGGTGGTACGAAATAAACAAATACAGCCATTATGAGCAGCAGCTATGTGCCGCACGCCACCTGCCACTGGTCTTTGTATTATGACCTTCGAGATACTCAACTGGACCTCCATTTTAGCAGTCCCAAGTCAACAGCGAAAGCAAAAGCAAGGAATTCCTTGTCCTTGTGGACTTCCTCCCATGAATTGTACAGTTCTACCTTGGTTTTCCAACAGCTTATTTCTTGAACATTTTGGCTCCCGAACACCGCAAACCCAAAAGTGAGTGTTCTGGTTTTCGAACGTTTTTTGGAAGCCCAATGCGGCTTCGGGTTGAGTGCAGGAAGCTTCTGCAGCCAATTGGAAGCCGTGCCTTGGTTTTTGAACGTTTCTGGAAGTCGAACAGACTTCTGGAATGGATTCCGTTCAAGAACCAAGGTACGACTGTATTTGGCATTTGACATGGGGGGGTGGGGGGGAGTCAAAACTCAGATCTACAATCAAGGATCCTCTTCTATTTACCAAGTTACAGGATTACGAAGATCTGCAAAACAACAAAAACAGTGACTTCCCACCTCTATTTTTTTTCTTTAGCAGTCGAAAATATTCTGATGTGATCATAATATTCAGGGGTTGGGTTTTTTAGCAGGAACTCAAGGGAATGGAGTTTCCTTCCCTTTTAGAAATTAAATAATTGTTTTGTTGTTGTTGTGGGATGGGGGGCTGGAACGGATATACACCCAACGCCAGAGCCAAAACAACAACAACAATTTTATTATTTAACCCCACCCATCTGACAGAGTTGCCTCAACCACTCTGGGCAGCTTCCAACATATATAAAAACACAAAATCCATTTATATCTGTAATCCGTACAGTTGTGGCCATTTCTAATCCACATCAATGTATGCTTGAGTTTATTAATCACATATTACATTTATAATGATAATAATAATATTTTTTATTTATACCCCGCCCTTCCTAGTTCAGAAAACTGGGCTCAGGGCGGCTAACAACAAATTAAAAACAATTGATGCAACAAAAAAAACAGCATAAAATACCGTATGAAATGTGAATAACAATAAATTCAGAATTCAAAAATCAATTTAGGGGGGGAAATCCATCCAATAAACATTAGATGATCACCAGGGCTAGCTGGCTAAATTAGTCCTATTTAGGCCAGCGAGTAGACCAGGGAAGAATTAGCTGTGGGATCCCAGAGCAGGTAATCTTCATAAAAAGGGGAGGGGGAGGGAAGGAAGGGGAATAAAAGATCAGGCTAAATTCAAGCTGAAAGCCAGGTGGAATAGCTCTGTCTTACAGGCCCTGCGGAAGGAAGTTAAATCCTGCAGGGCCCTGGTCTCATGGGACAGAGCATTTCACCAGGTCGGAGCCATCACTGAGAAGGCCCTGGCCCTGGTGGAGGATAATCTGGCTTCCTTAGGGCCCGGGACCTCTAAACTATGATTATTCATGGACCTTAAGGTCCTCTGTGGGGAATACCAGGAGAGGCGGTCCCATAAATATGAGGGCCCTAAGCCACGAAGGGCTTAGCCACTGCCCAGGGTGGGGTGGGAAGGCACTGTAGATGGGTCTGCAATAAACAAACAAACAAACTTTATAGTGAGTTCCCCCACCTTTTTCTCCAGAAAAAAGCACTGATAATATTTATATGATACGTGCTTGAATCTTCAACAATGCCATCTTTTGCTGCATGCATTTCCTAGCAGTATTACTGAAACTTGTACACAAAGCTTTCCAGAGTTAAATTTCCGGCGTTTGCTTGTTTGATTTCAAACAATTTCCTAATGTGCCACTGGAGGGCATCGCCGTCTTCCTAAATGAACGGCCTCAGATACACCGGCCAGTTTACATGGGGACTGCAAAGTGAGTCATCCTCTGTTGTCATGGATTTGGTTTGTGATTTCATGCAGATTTAGGCCTTGTTGCTTGAAAGGGCAAACTTCTTCAATGATCACTGCAGAGCTAGACTGATTTATAAAGTACATCTAGTACACGAACGAGCACAGCTTAATTTACCCAATACAAGCCTTACTGATAAATATGTATATATATGATTGAATGGATGAAAACCTGCAGTATGCATGTTTACAGTTTCGTTTCTATGGTTCCATCCTTATCAAGGTTTTATGAATTTCCTTAGCATGCACAGGGCCCCACGGCAAAGCAGTGTGAGCCTGCATGGGATAAAAAGGCATACGCCACATTTTTAAGAATTTTGTGTTTACAGGCCCAACATGCCTGTCGCTTTCTAGCGCATCCTTTTATACAGACTACAAGTAATGAACACAGAACATGAAAAAGTGGACTAAAAAGACGACTACTAAAGAGATGCCACGGGGGCTATAATAAGATGCTTGTCACTGGCTCCCAATACGTTTCTGAGCACAATTCAAAGTGTTGGCGCTGACCATTAAAGCCCTAAATGGCCTCGGCCCAGTATACCTGAAGGAGCACCCCCACCCCCATCGTTCAGCCCGAATACCACTGAGGTCCAGCTCCTGGTACAAAAGCAGCTTTCTCCCGCAGCCTTACCGTTCTCTTCATGACCATATTCCATCCCCGCAATGCTGCATCTTCGGAAAACCATTTTGTTCTCAGTGAGTGTTCCGGTCTTATCAGAGAAAACGTACTCAATCTGCCCAAGGTCTTCGGCAATATTCAGCGATCCACACCGAATCCCGGTGTCCGTCGGTTCATGGTACAAATCAATATCATTCCGGATAAAATAGATTTGCCCCAATTTGACAAATTCAATGGAGACATAAAGAGAAATCGGGATCAAAACCTGTCAAGGCAAGAAGCGGATTTAGTATGGCTTGCTCACGAGGTCAGATCCTGCCCTCAAGTGCACCAGAAAACGTCTGGAGTCGGCTAGTGGAAGGGTGTATCTTGCTAAAAATCTTTTTTTTTTTAATAAAATTTTTTATTGGTTTTTCAACATATAAGACAATACAAACAACAAACACTAACAAACAAACATATAAACATGTATAATTTCATAAATTTTTTCATATACCCAATTTCAGCGACTTCCCCATGCCTCTCTTTTCTGCATCCCTGTTTTAAACTTTTTTCAGCAACCCCTGGTCTAAATTACTTATAAATTCCTTTCTATAACCCTTTTCTTTCCTCTTTTCCAATCATATCGCTGCAAATCTGCTATTCTTTACCCATGACATTTTAACACTCAATAATTTTACAAGAATTTTTAAGATAAAGTTTAAATTTCTTCCAATCTTCCTCCACCGTCTCTTTCCCTTGGTCCCGGATTCTGCTCGTCATCTCTGCTAGTCCCATATATTCAATCACCTTCGTCTGCCACTCTTCCAACGTGGGTAGTTCTTGTGTCTTCCAATACTTTGCTAGTAAAACTCTTGCTGCTGTTGTAGCATACATAAAAAACGTCCTATCTTTCTTTGACACCAATTGGCCTACTATGCCCAGGAGGAAAGCCTCTGGTTTTTTGTAAAAGGTACACTTAAGCACCTTCTTAATTTCATTATATATCGTTTCCCAGAAGGCCTTAATCCTTGGGCACGTCCACCAAAGGTGATAGAAAGTACCTTCAGTTTCTTTACATTTCCAGCATTTGTTATTGGGCAAATGATAAATTTTTGCAAGCTTGACTGGGGTCATGTACCACCTATAAATCATTTTCATAATATTCTCTCTTAAGGCATTGTATCTTGCTAAAAATCAACAGAACAGACAGTATGGCGTTATCAAAAATAAGTCACCTTAGACCAACCACATCTGCTGTTTCGATAGTTACTTGTTTGGCAGACCGTGAGAATGCTGTGGGCATAGTGTATCTTGATTTCAGCAAATTATTTGAGAAAGCCTGTCATGGGATTGCCAAGATTAATGTTAGGTTAACTCACAGCTGGTTGAACAACTGCACCCAACTACTGCTTGTTAATAGCACTACATTAACTTGGATAAAGGTCCCAAGTGAAGTGCCACAGGGTTCTATAAGTGACTTGGAAAAGGATGTAATATAATAATAATAATAAATTTTATTTATACCCCGCCCTCCCCAGCCAAGACCGGGCTCAGGGCGGCTAACACCAGGTATAAAAACAATTGATCGAAATACAACTTAAAAACAAGATTAAAATGCAACATTAAAATGCAGCCTCATTGCAGTAGAAACTCAAATCAAAAACTTTTTGGGGGATGAAAACGTCAAGTCTTCACCAAGGCCAACTATCCAGACTGGTCCTACGTGGGCCAGAAAAAAGCCAGGGAAGTCCCCAAATAGGAGTTCCATCACAGAAGGAGACAGGAAAGAGGGGGAGGGGATCAAGTTGATTCCAAGCCAAAGGCCAGGCAGAACAACTCTGTCTTACAGGCCCTGCGGAAAGAAATCAGATCCTGCAGATGTTTATCAGATCCTGTAGCCAGATGTTTATCAAATATGCAGCTGATACAAAGCTGGGACAACTAGAATGGCAGTAGACAGAACCAGGATTAAAATACAAACTCAGACTGTTACCCAGCTATGATGTAAGTGTCTCCCCACTAATGCATGGGTTACGTTCACAGGTCGTGCATGTAGACGTGAAATCACATACAGTGGGGAACACTGTCTAAAAAGCCTGTAAACATCATCAAAACCTCTGGGAACCCTTGAAAAACACTATTAAAAATGAGCCTGAAAGGTTGGTGCAAATGCTCCTGGATTGGTAGTTGGTTTTTCTGCTCTTTTCAGGCCGTTTTTGCACTTTTTTGCAGTTAAAGTAGATTGATTTAATTATTTCCCGGCACTGCACATATATGCGCGGGAGTCGAACGCACGTAAGCGAGGAGACCTCTGTATATGCAAAGTCCTGAATTTAGCTACAAAAGAACAACGAAAACAAGTAGAGAATGGATAAAAGATCTAGGCCAGGGATTACCATTGTGGTGTCATCCAGATGTTGTCAACTATGAAACTTATAGGTGATACAGACATCATTCCTGCCCATTGGCCATGCTGCCCATGGCCAACAGCAGCTGTAGTCCACAACATCCCAAGGGCAGCCCATTGGCTAATCCTGGTCTAAGCATCTCAGCTGATCCTAAGTTGACCATGAGCCACCCGTATAACGTGAGTGCTGAAAAAACAATAATCCAATTTTTGGCTGCTTTTCCAGAAGCACAGGGCCCAGATCATAAGAGGTAGTGGGTCCATTCTATTTATAATTATTATTATTTCTGTACTTCTCAGTTGCATCCAGAGTACTGTCTCTAGGTTCAGTGCGCCACATTTTAAGAAGGGTGCGGAGAAACAAGGGGGTTTCCAGAGGGTTGGATGGCCATATGTCAGGGAAGTTGCACCTTGCATTACAGATCCTGCACTGAGCAGAGAGGGGCTGGACTAGACAAGCGCCAATGTCCCTTCCACGGTTCTACAATTCTTTAAAAAAAGCTCTGGAACACACCTACTTTGGCTTTCTAGTATAGTAGTATTAAAGAATGCAGCACCAACCAAACCACAAACTTACCTGCAATAAAATTATCATTGTCCAGAACATAAAAAATGCTCCCATTGCTGGAGCAATTTGCTTCCCGCTACTATAGAGAGGTGGGTCTGGATGGGCACCTAGCCAAAACCCGTGACCTGTTTAAAAAGAAGATAAAGAATCCATTAACAAAATCAAAACTATGAATGGCACTGCGTTCCAAGGCAGTGACCAGAGTAGTACAGGCTTCCCCAACCTGGTGCCTCCTCCAGATGTTTTGGACAACTCTAATCAGGTCCTGCTGATCTGGAGGGCACCAGGTTGGAGAACACAGACAACAAAGTTATCAATCAGCTTCTAAACTGTCCTGGCTTTATATTTTAAAAATCATCTAAAAAATAAGCTGATGAAGGTTGCAATCCTATACATAAAAGTAAAGGTAAAGGTACCCCTGACCGTTAGGTCCAGTCGTGGACAACTCTGGGATTGTGCGCTTATCTTGCTCTATAGGCCGAGGGAGCCGGCGTTTGTCCACAGACAGCTTCTGGGTCATGTGGCCAGAATGACTAAGCCGCTTCTGGCAAACCAGAGCAGCGCTCAGAAACGCAGTTTACCTTCCCGCCGGAGCAGTACCTGTTTATCTACTTGCACTTTGACGTGTTTTCGAACTTTTAGTTGGGCAGGAGCAGGGACCGAGCAACAGGAGCTCACCCCGTCACGGGGATTCGAACTGCCAACCTTCTAATCGGCAAGTCCTAGGCTCTGTGGTTTAGACCACAGCGCCACCCGCGTCCCCCAATCCTATACATGCTCCCTTGTTAAAAAAAACCTCACTAGATTCAGCATGACTTTTTTTCTGAGCAAAAATGCCTCAGAGCACACAGTACTATTAACTTGCTATACTTTCAGAAACCTATAACACATTCAGATGCTGTACATTTAAAGCAAACACCCCCCCAAAAAAGAATCATGGGAATTGTAGTTTACCCCTTCACATAGCTATGGTTCCTGGCACCCTTAATGAACTACAGTTCCCAGGGTTCTTTGGGGCAGAGCCATGCGCTTTAAATATACAATACGGGTGAAAAATCATGCAAGGCTTGTGTTATTCACTTTATTTATACACCAGCAGAACAATGAAATAAGTATTCGAGATTTCAAAGCAGCTGCAGCTATATTTATATCATCTGATGCCTGATCATTGTAACCGGTGATAGCAGGAATCAAACCTGGGAGATTCTACAGGCAAAACATGTGCTCTACGTTATGATGGCAAATGAAGCCAGTGATAGTTTCATAGCAGCCCCATCTGCATTATACATTGAAAGCAGAATCAGGCATTCAGCAAAGAACCCTGGGAACTGTAGTTTGTTAAAGGTGATATGAGAGTTGTTAGGAGACCACACAGCTGATTTCCTAGAGGTCCCTGGGAAGAGGGACTGGCTGTTAAACCACTGTGAGAACTGTAGTTGGGAACAGGGGCCTCCTAACAACTCTCAGGACCTTTAGCAAACTACAGTTCCCAGGACTCTTTGGGGAAAATCCGTGACTGTTAAAAGCAGTACAAGACTGCTTCCAATGTATGGTGCGGATAAAGGTAAAGGGACCCCTGACCATTAGATCCAGTCGTGGCCGACTCTGGGGTTGTGGTGCTCATCTCGCTTTATTGGCCGAGGGAGCCGGCGTACAGCTTCCGGGTCATGTGGCCAGCATGACTAAGCCGCTTCTGGCGAACCAGAGCAGCGCACAGAAACGCCGTTTACCTTCCCGCCGGAGTGGTACCTATTTATCTACTTGCACTTTGACGTGCTTTCGAATTGCTAGGTTGGCAGGAGCAGGGACCGAGCACCGGGAGCTCACCCCGTCACAGGGATTCGAAGCGCCGACCTTCTGATCAGCAAGCCCTAGGCTCTGTGGTTTAACCCACAGTGCCACCCGCGTCCCATGGTGCGGATATGGCCAGTGTAAACCATGCAACTAAAAACGGCGCTTCAGAATAGCGCTCTCCATAAACGGGAGTCAAATAGAGGCCACTTAGGATGCAGATCGAACCCCTATTGTCCCATCTGCAGTGTTGAAATAAGAATCGGTTGCCAGTCTGGTCAACTTCCGTGCAGGGAATCCCAGTGGGGAGAGACGCCATTTTGCTTTTCACCTCAGGCAACGTAAGGTCTTGGGACCCAAAAATAAAAATAAAAATGCTAAACTCCATTAGAAAAACCCTTAAAACATAGAGTCCTAAACAGATGTATAGAGAGAGAATATCCTATTTTGTAGAGTGGATCTTAGCTCTTCACTTACCCACGGCCCCTATACAGCACATCACAACTAGAAGCAGAACACACCAGATGATGTCTTTGTTTACACTCTTCTCTAGCTTACTTCGCTTGTACCGAAGCCCTGTGTTGTTTAACATTGCCTTGGTTTCGTGACCTTACGACAACACAAAACACGTCAGAGCTTTTAATGCAAACTGAAACAATTAAAACTGCAGCCCGCCAGGGCCAAGGATAGACACTGGTTGTTATAACTTTTGCAAAGTTTGGCCCCCGAGTCCCATGATTCTTACTAGATGCAAATGGCCGCTTGGACTGGAGAAGGGTGGAGGAAATCCCAAGGGCCAAAATTCCTAACTTGGACGCCAGATGGAAGTTACACAGAGTCAGCATATAGCCAGCAAGGCATAAATCAAAGCTGCAGAAGGCCTGTGCTAGCTTAAGGAAGTAGTTTGAGTTAAATAATGGGCTGGGGAGGAAGTTGCTTCTGCAGCCAGTCACACTGCGTCATCTGTGCCAGACTGAGTCCTTGGGCTTTCCAGTTGCCCATCGCTACTCCCATTTGACCAAGAAGTAAGACAAAAACAAAAACCTGGAAGCTATGCAATTAGGGGCAGGCTCTGTTCCCAGTGGCTCCTTGGAAAGAGGGCATTTTTGTTTATGGTGCCCTAGTTGTCAAACACACACACACACACACACACACACACACACACACACACACACTCTACAGGGAGGCTAGCCTAGAGCCTAAGACGTTAACGTCTGTTAGATGCCTGGCAAAATCCTTTTTATTTCCCAAGGATTAACAACTTTGCAGTTGTTGTTTTTTTAACCTACTATGATAAAATTATAGCACTGTGCTTTTTATTGCTGTAAACTGTTTTATGGCTATGAAATGCCGAGGACATTTTGAACTGGAGGAAGGCACAGGAATGTTTTAAATATTGATCTTTATATAAAGAATTCTGTGGAACAACTGGAAGGAGGGGAAATTGATGTGAGGAGACACTGATTTTAGGAGTCTCTGCTATTTATTGGACGTCCCTTCCAACCTTCACTTGGCATCATAATGGATTAATCCTCTATATTTAACAGTTACACCCCTAGAATAGAATTTATGGCACGAAGTATTTGGCTGCACCCAACCAAATCCTTAGAGCGTTATTTTTATTATTACTTATTTTTTATTAAATTTGTGTCCCACCCTTCATCTATAGATCATGGCGGTTTGTGACGTAAAATTACAATATGAAAATCATAAAACACATAGCAAAAATAAGAACAATGACAAACCAATAATCCACCCTCCCACTTAAAAAGGGCATCAGATATCAATCAACCCCAAGGCCTGGAAGAAGAGGAACATTTTTGCCTGGTGCCTAAAGATATGTAATGAAGGCACCGGCCAAACCTCCCTGGGGAGAGCATTCCACGGGAGTAGAATCCCCTGAAATTCATTGGCATAAATTAGCTGTGTCTATCATTTCAATGGGTTTACCCTGAGTAACATTGCGGACAACACTTTGTGTTTTGCCAGGGATGGCAATGAACGGCTTCATTTCTCAGGCCCTGCAAACCAGCGATATCTAGCCAGGGCACTGACCTGCGTACACCACAATGCCAACAACAACTGTTGTATTTCTGATGGTGCATCCTCTCATCAGCAAGTTGTCCTTGCTCAGGCCCACTCGTTCATTATCTGGGTGCTCCCTGTAAAGACAAATCCAGCTCAAGATGCACTCATGTTCACAAAGGCTCCGCAAATACTGCCAACACCCACGGACAAGACATTCAAAAGAATAAATCCTAGAGCACTCTTTGACAACCTGGTGCCCTCTAGATGCTGTTGGGCTGCACTAGCTAGGACTGATGGGACTTGCAGTCCAACCGGTGTCCGAAATTAGCCAGACGCCAGACATATTTTGCTTTCAACCACTTGCAACCAAGTGGATATGCCTGGGTGCTAGGACATTGCCACCATCTGGGGATCATTGGATCTAGACGGTTTTCATCGACGAACATGCCACCTTGTAGAATTCTATCAGCTATATTTTATCCGCACAAACGGAATGAATTTCTGGAACCAAATGGCTTTTTCTGTGCAGCCTGAGCAGGAGCAGAGACCGTTAAGATAAAGAGGGCGGAATACAAGAAAATATATGTGGACTGTCCCAGGATCAAGTGACTTTGCTTCTTTCAGTTCTCAAAGTCGTTAACCCAGTTCAAGGCTGCCATCTGAACTAGAACCAGAAGTTCAACTGAGAATCAATCACAGCCAGTCCATCATTTGAAAAACAAGACTTTAGAGCTGTCTTGCCCTAAAACAGCAACTAAACATTCCGCTTTTGTGACTGCAACCTTGGCTTAAGGAGCCATTTGTTGCCTAGATTATATATCTGATTTTCAACAAATCTGGAAGACACCAAGTTGGTGAAGGCTGTCCTAGAGCATCTCGCCTGCATTGAAAACATCTCCAAGTGAGGAGGCTTGGTGTGTTTGGGCTAGTGATTGAGAGGAAAGCCTGACAAGGGCACTTTCAGTGCAATCCCTCATTGGTGTTTGAATTGTAATACAGTGGTACCTTGGTTCTCAAACGTAATCTGTTCCAGAAGTCCGTTCGACTTCTAAAACATTCGAAAACCAAGGCGTGGCTTCCGATTGGTGCAGGCGCCCTGGAAACAATAGCTGACAACCGCATCGGACGTTCGGCTTCCAAAAAATGTTCCAAAACCGGAACACTTACTTCCTGGTTTTCGGTGTTCGGGAGCCGAAATGTTTGAGTACCAAGGTGTTTGAGAACCAAGGTTCCACTGTAAATCAAATTCACCGGCATACGGTGTCAGGCCATGATACAAATACTTTGATAATGTAGCCTAATAATGTAAAGTTGCTAATAATCTTTCCAACTTCAAGCTGGGAGCCTCCCTTGACTCTGAAGCCGAGGGCTTTCCATTGGACCAAGAGCTTGCATAGCTGGCAAACAAGATTTGCCAGGAAGCCACTTTGACAAAGGAGTGAAGGCCCAAAAATTCATCTGTGAAGGCAATCTGCTGTCAAGTCACATCCCATAACCATTTGTGCCTCCCACCCCAGTCACCTCTGCAAGGGGAATAATCAATAGCCAGAAAGTGGCTAGGTATGGCCTGGAGACTGCTAGTTGCTCCTCTTTACTTTAATATGAGTGTTTTAATATTTTATCAAGCAGAGAGAGCAGACAAAGCTTACCCCAAATTACTTACATAAACCCCCGGAACCTGGTAAGATCATTGTTTGGCGCCTCACACTCTATCCTGCTTGCGAAATTTTCCGGATCAACTTCAGTTTCCTAGATACACATGGGGTGGGGTGGGGGGAAAGGGGCAAAATGGAGCTCAAACGTGGGATGCAGCAACTTCGTTAAAGTGATGAATTATCGCATCAATTATTTGCATGCCTATCTACGCTGGTTGGCATGACAACCTGAGGTAAAAAATCCAGGTACTGCTAAATCTAGATTCTCAGAGAACTGAGCAGGTTCACAGGAAGGCCTGCTTTCCTGCTTATTGGCTGCATCCTAGGTAGAAAGAAAAAGTAAAACCTGCTCTGAGGTGACTGAGAAGAGTCTCTTGAATGGCTGAAAAAAGGGCAGAAGTTGCTGGTACAGATCTTATCACAGCTTATCAGAGGGAAAGAAAATGGCTCAGACAGACCCAAGGCCTCACTCGGTTTAATCAAGCCCCATATGCCACATAAAAAAGAATTGGTTGGTTACTTTTTGACATCGTGATAGAAATGTAATTGACAAATAAGCACTGAGAAGGGATAGAGATGTATAATTTCCAGAAATTTTGAAGCCATGAGGAAAAAACGTTTCCCCCGGAAAAAATAGAAATTTTGGAAAAATTGAAAGAAAGAAAAAGTTCAGTGTGGAGTAGTTTTACAAATTGCGTGAAACACATTGTATATAAAAGTATTATGCTTGCAATAAAACCGGTAACCACCACCCTTTCCCTCACAAGCAAAAAACAAAAGCAAGAAACCATCGACATAAAAAATAATCAGATTTGCCCCTTAGCACCAACAGCAAATAAAGTTAATGTCCACCTCAATATTTAGGCTCCATAGAAGGTCTACCCTTTGAGTAGTGCTTTTTAAAAAAAAAGAAACAGAAGACACAACATATACATGTAGTTTATTCTCTCATTTCCTGAACTACTGCTATCATTTTCCATTTCTTCTTCCTCTTCTTCTTTGTCATTTTTCTCATGGACTTCTAAAAAAAGGCTTGGGGAAAAATCGGGGGGAAACCAGTCCCCCCCGCCCCCAATTTTTCCGTTTTTCCCCCCAGGCCTTCACATCTCTACTCAAAGACAGCTAGGGCAAAGCGTAAGGCAATTTTTTTGCATGCCAGGCCCAGAAGTAACCAACATCCAGTTACTGAATAGTAAGACTCCAACTCTGTTTGAAAGAAAAAGGAGTGTGTGTTTTTTAAATTGAATTTGTTATTATATATTACAAACCGCATGATGGTAAGAGAGCGTCTAAACAGTTTACAAAAATATACAACAGAACATTAAAATGATTGATAAAACACAGTTAAAAGCAGGTATTTAAGAGTATTCAAAATATGATTAAAGTTAAAAGGAAGTAAATCGCATGCAGCTTCTACGTGTTCAGATGAGCTGGCCCTAACGAAAATGTTTTGAGCAGTTGCCGGAAAGAGTACAGTGAGAACACCTGCCTGGTGTCAGTCGGCAGGGAGCTCCAAAGTGTGGGTACTGAAAGGCCTGCGGGGGGGACGGACAGAAAAATTGCAGGGGGAGGAGACAGGTTGTGTTTTTTTTCAAAGCAGTTTTTTTCAGGAAAAATTGAAAAAAAAAGTGTGTGGAATATTCAAACTATATCAAACTTCTTTTTTTCATTTTTTTCCCAGGGGGAAACGGCTTTGGAAAAAGACCTGCCTCCCCTTTTTTCCCCCAGGCCTTCCCATCTCTAAGAAGGGAGTTTTTATTTTTAAGGTAGAAGAGTCCACCTGTTAGTGACTCCTTTGACTATCTAGTCATTGCATATGAGTGTATTAATATAAGGCAAAATATACATGGGCTGATCAGATCCTGTGCTGGACTATTTATTACATTGTACTCTCTCCCCCCCCCCCAATTATATAGAATACCTCTCCCTCAGCCACTGTTCTCCCCTCCGTGAAACGGGATATAGTATTAGTGCATCTCATAGTTGTGAGATAAATCACCTTCGTGGAGAGCTTCTTATGCAACAAAAGAACTAATAATGAGGAACATTCTCAGCGACAGTGAAAGTCCAAATTGTGGTGAATGTCAACATTCACCAAGGTGTGTGTGCCTTTGTGTGTGTATGCAGTGGTCTTTCTAGAAAAAAGAGGTGCCGGAACTCACCATGAACACCTCCCTTGTTCTCTTATAATGGCAATGGCAATGGCGCCCACCTGAGAGGTGCCGGAACTGAGTTCTGGTGAGTTCTGGCTGAAAAAAAAAGTTGTGTGTGTGTTTCTGGAATGACATTGTGAATCACAAGGGTTGCTGCCAGAAGGAAGAAAATTGGTGTTGTTTTTCTGTGTGTGCTGGGAGGAGAGGTATCCTGGAGACAAAATGAGTAGAGCCAGGAGTCCGAAATCAGTACAAAGAGCACTGTCAAAAACTATTAAAGTTTATAGGATTCCCCCTGATATTGATTATACACAGACTTTCTCCCAAGAAGTGCCCATTTATACCTGCTCTCCAAATCCTCTCACAACCTGTCGCTGTTTCAGGTTGGTCTCTCCATCAAGGCTTGATGTTTCAATGTGACAGATCCCATCTCCATCACTAGTATATATCAGCACCATGTCAGCGGGAATCTCCTCATTACACAACAGTCGGATAAAATCACCAACTTTAACATCTTTCCAGAACTTCTCGACATATGCCTTTTTATTTCTGGGGAGGAAAAAACAGGAAGGGGGCGGGGAGGTGGGACCCATTTTTTTAAAAAAATGATAAAATGAAACAGAAGGAAAACACAAAAAGCAATAAACCACCACGCATTTAAAAATCCATCCGTTTCTCAAGGAACTAAACAAAAGCATTTATAAGGCAGTCAATTCAATTTTGACTTTACATGTGCGTAGGAAAATCTGATATTAACAATCACATCTAACTATGCATGTTCAGAGTATGTCCTGGTATAAAGAAACTCAAAAGTGTTAATGTTTTAAACCTTTTAAAATGAAGTCTGGATTGTCTGTAGCTTGCACACAATAGTGTTTCATTTAGGTGAGGCTCTGACTTTGTGTAGCCGCAGGGGTCAGCAAACTTTTTCAGCAGGGGGCCAGTCCACTGTCCCTCAGACCTTGGGGGGGGGGACTGGACTATATTTTGAAAAAATAAAATGAACGAATTCCTATGCCCCACAAATAACCCAGAGATGCATTTTAAATAAAAGGACGCATTCTACTCATATAAAAACACGCTGATTCCTGGACCATTTGTGGGCCGGATTTAGAAGGCAATTGGGCTGAACCTGGGAAGACTCACAGCATTCGTAAGGGGACAATCGGACCAAAAATTATTAGAAGAATGGGGATGTGCTAAAGAGTATATGAAAAAACCATTGTTCTGGAATAATCATATCGGTATGTAACGAATGAAGCTTTGCAGGGTTAAAGAAAGAGAAAAATGGTGCAAAAGTATAAAGATAGAGGTAATCTACATTAGACACAACAATTTAGAAAGAGTAAAAATTTTGAGGTCTTAGAACAAAGGAAGGAAGTCAATATCTGTATATGTACATAATGATTAGAGTGATGATATGGTTTTATTTGTAGATGTGTGTTTTTGTTTGTTCGTTTTTCTATTGGTTTTTTTTATTGTTTGTACTGTTTTATTTTGGATTCAATGTTTTTTATATGTCCATTATATCCACAATCACAGGCCAACCCCTTCCTCCAAATTCTGCCTTAGCCCTACTATCTCTGTGGGCTCCACCACAGAGAATTAGTAGACTTCTTACTGACTGTAACACAATTAGTGATAGCTCAACAATGGAGGAACCAGACTGAAATACCCCTGAACATATGGGAAAATAATATCTGGGATACAGCAATGTTTGAGCATCTCGCCATCTCGCCAGACACGGAAGACCAATTATAGAGGCATAACGAACAGAGACATTTTCCAAGAAACGTGGACCCCTTTCTTTATGTTAATGACCAAAATCAAGACCTCGTTATACCAACTGCTCAACATCCTCAGTGGAGAGGTTATGTTAAGTAGTATGTTTGAATGTGTGTTTGATTTTTAGAACAGGCACTTTCATATCCAGAACACACCACCCATTCCTACATTCCCCTCTCTGCTCATGTCCCCATCACATTCAATCCTTGTGCACTGATTTCAAGGGCAACTCTACCCATAAGACTTGGGTTATGAATGAATGAATGAATGAATGAATGAATGAATGAATGGATTTATTTTGGTCACTAGCCAGGTGGTGCTGTGTTTCAGTGTTATGTGCTTCTTTAAAACCTTATGTGCCAACTTTTAAATGACCGGCCTATCTGACAATTAGAACTCCATCCCTCACAACGGTCTACTGAAGTTTTTTTAAAAAAACACTTTTGTTTTTATTTTTCAAACTTTTAAAAATGATTTTACTCTGTGGTTTTATGTATTTATATCGTTGTAAACCGCTGCGATACATTTCTACAATACAGCGGTACATAATTATTTTAAATAAATAAATAAATAGTCAAAACCACTTGAGCTCCTATAGTTTGAATGCTGGAGAGTTTCTCGTCCTATTCTTATTATGTAGCAATAAAGGGCAATTGCATTTGAGAGACCTGTTCCTTCCAGATTTGATTTTCCTGATACCCCAAACGCAACAACTTGCTTAGAAATTGCATGCCACTGCTCTGTCAGCCAGAACTTGGCATTTGTCAGCATCATGGAAATAATATGTAAACAAGACGGAAAGCATGTTAATTATACAGTGGTACCTCGGGTTAAGTACTTAATTCGTTCTGGAGGTCCGTTCTTAACCTGAAACTATTCTTAAGCTGAATCACCACTTTAGCTAATGGGGCCTCCTGCTGCCACCGTGCCGCCGGAGCACGATTTCTGTTCTTATGCTGAAGCAAAGTTCTTAACCTGAAGCACTATTTCTGGGTTAGTGGAGTCTGTAAACTGAAGTGTCTGTAACCTGAAGCTTATGTAACCCGAGGTACCACTGTACTTAACTAGAATATGAAAACTCGCTGAGACCCAAAGGCTCGTAGTATATTTGTTTGTTTTTAAAAAGATGATAGAGGAACCATTGCACAAGCAAACAACAGTTTCCCCCCCCTTGGGGCCAAAAATCTGTATCAGTGAACATTCAACAGACTGCAAGCCTAAAAGGAGAGGCCAAAAAGGACAGAGGACATTCCCCTTTTTGGATTTTCCTGCTCCCCCAAATGGAAGGGAATCAAAAGCAGAGAAAAGGAAGATGGAGGAGCAGCACAGCCTAAAAATATTTAGTACAAGTCAGTTGCCTACTTCCTTTCCTAGATGGTTATCACTGGTTTTCTAAGAGGACATAAAAATCAATGTGCAAAATCGATACAGCAGTATAGGTACAAAACACACTAAAGCTGCAGTAACGTCTGCCAAGAGCCTCTTGCCTCCCAAAACAATACCGTTAAACTGTAATTATCACTTTTAAGCAGCGCACATTTCCTAAAATGGATAATGAGTTCAAGGCCCTATCAAGAGCTCAATCGGAAAATATTTTACATTCAATTTGCACACAGCCAATGCTACGCATGTTAATATACACTCAAAGGCCAAATCTTGGCCTGAAATGTGCAAAGCCAGTATGAAGGGGAATCAAGGGGGAGTGTATCTGTGGTACCCTCCATAAAAAGGTAAAGGTACCCCTGACCGTTAGGTCCAGTCGCGGATGACTCTGGGGTTGCGGCACTCATCTCGCTCTATAGGCCGAGGGAGCCAGTGTTTGTCCGCAGACAGCTTCCGGGTCATGTGGCCAGCATGACTAAGCTGCTTCTGGCGAACCAGAGCAGCGCATGGAAACGCCGTTTACCTTCCCGCCGGAGCGGTACCTATTTATCTACTTGCACCTCTGGTTAAGTACTTACCGTATTTTTCGCCCCATAGGATGCACCGCCCTATAGGACGCACCTAGTTTTTTTGGGGGGGGGGGAAATAAAGGGGGGGGAAATTATTTCTCCCCCAGGCACGGGGGAAGCCCGAGCTTCCCCCAACCCCGGCCCGCAGAACAGCCTGCTATCTGTAAGCCTAGGGAGCCGCGCTGGTCTCCCCAGGCTTGCGGAGAGCTGCGCGAAGCCCGGGCGCGCTCTTCAGCATGCCCGAAGCTTCGGAATACAGGCAGCTCTGTGCAACCTTTGGGAGCCCGGCGCGGCTTCCCACCGGGCTCCCGAGGGTTGCGCAGAGCTGCGCGGAGCCCGGGAGCGCAGGCAGCTCTGCACAACCCTCCGGAGCCCGGCGCGGCTTGGTGCCGGGCTCCCGAGGGTTGCAGAGCTTCCTGAAGCCTGGAGAGCGAGAGGGGTCGGTGTGCACCGACCCCTCTCGCTCTCCAGGCTTCATCGAAAGCCTGTATTCGCCCCATAGGACACACACACATTTCCCCTTCATTTTTGGAGGGGAAAAAGTGCGTCCTATAGGGCGAAAAATACGGTAATTCGTTCTGGAGGTCCGTACTTAACCTGAAACTGTTCTTAACCTGAAGCACCACTTTAGCTGATGGGGCCTCCTGCTGCTGCCGTGCCGCCGGAGCCCGATTTCTGTTCTCATCCTGAAGCAAAGTTCTTAATCTGAAGCACTATTTCTGGGTTAGCGGAGTCTGTAACCTGAAGCGTATGTAACCTGAAGCGTATGTAACCCGAGGTACCACTGTATTTGTCAAAGGCAATGGTAATATTATTTCTGATTTTCTTACCTACAATAGACTTGAGTCACTATGTTGTTTATTTTTTTGTCCAACTGGTATTTTGCGTAATCCTCGACACCATCTTTCACAGCAATAATTGTGAGAACCACAATGAGAGGGATCATGGTGATTTCTTTCCTGAAAGCTTCCACCACTGGAACCCAGTTCAGCAGAACTATAAATAAGAAATATAAATTGGCAGCTCTGGAAAACACAAACACAACAACCCACAGGATGTTAGTGTCAGCCATTGACGTGAGTATAAAAAAAAGTGTCTGAAGCTTGATATGACACACCTAAGTGAGTAGCAGTTGACTTCAGATTAGCATTCAGCTTATTAAGGATGGGTAAGTTGATATTAAATCAAAGTATGGGCATGCATGTTATGACTAGGCATTTACTTCATGGGGCTAATGGCAGAAAAAAATCCCACAACACTAGAGTAAAATCAGAAAACGTGTCCCAATTAATCAAAGCAACATTACACACAACCACAAAATGCAGCTCTTCTCCCACCCACAACCATTATGCTTCCAAATCACCTTTTCTGTTTTCTCTTTTTGGTTTTATTATGTTTAAAATTACAGTCCAAAACTAAGGCTTCCTACATCAGGACGTAGGTGCTTAAAATAGGGTATACCAGGGTTAGCCAACCAGGTGCCGTCCAAATCTTCTTGACTATGGTTCTCACCTGCCCCTACCTAGCACGATGAGAGTTGTAGTCCACCACATTGACTACACCCGGGGGTACATCAACAGTTACATTAAATTCAAAACGTGACATTATGCCAGTATCTCATGCAACTAAACTATCGCAAATGTTGACCACGAGGGTGCCAATTATTACGTATTCAAAGGGGCCAGCAGATTATTTGGAACTATCTGTCCCCAAAATTATCTAGTAATTCATTACTGCTCATTACTGTAACAAACTACCATTGCTTTCACTCTGAATGTTGCAAACAATACTATCTAATTATCCTTTAATTTCACAACTGCGCATGTTACCTGTGAAACTGTTCGAATATGTTCTTCGGTATAAAGTTCCAAAGTCGGTACTTTGTAGTCCGTATTCTGTTGTTTTGATACAGGTGGGATACTTTTTCGTATTCTTCCTTAAAATGCCCCAGACATGGTATAACAATCCTGTGTTTACTGATGGCCTTGGCTGGCTGCTGGAAGGTGACGTCATTATTGCCTTCCGCAGAAACCATGCGCTGCCATTTGCACCTGGCCCACTGAAGTGACTCTTCCATGTTCTCGTGAAAACCAAGTCGTGTCCTTTACTTTGCAGCATGTTAAGATAAAAAGAGAGAGTTGCAGAATAAGCTGGGTGAAGTTGAAATGCACATGACAAGTGACGACAAACTGCTGTTTTGTGTTGAAAAACATCCAATTCATCCAAAGCCAGTTTTTAACTTTATGATAGCAAATTAACACTGAAGTGTAACTTTAGATGATGATGGTGATTATTATTCTATTAATTTATACCCCACTCATCTGGATTGGCTTAATGCCCATATAAAACCATAATAAAGATGCTAACCAATTAAGAGAGACCAGAAATCATTGATTAAATGGCAGAATGACATTACAGAGCTATTCATTTGGATGGGTTTGTTATAAAAGAAAAGCCAAAGTCATTGTGCAAGACGTTTTTTTCAAAATGTGCCCCCTCAACGTCTGTGTTTGAGTGGAGAGCTCTATGTATTAATAGGCAGGGAAAAGGGAGCACTGACCAAGATCCCTAACGGGAAAATTCTCTTATCACTGAGACCAACAAGATACTCTCTCGGCCTATTATCTGCCAACACCCCTGCTGACCTCTCACTCAACACATCCCCCTTTCCCTGCAGGAACAGACACAACCTGCTTCTTCCACCAACTAGCAGGTTAGACAGCCTACCAAGAAATCCTTCTTTCCTTGTAGCCCGTAGCTTGACAACTGCTGAAATAAAAAAAAAGAGAGAAGTCAGCTGTGCAACCTACTTTTCCAGCATCTCTCTCTGTGTGCACAGATTACAGATCCTACTCAATATTGCTAGAATTGGAGTGGGTGAACCATAAGTAAAGGGACTCCTGACCGTTAGGTCCAGTTGTGGCCAACTCTGGGGTTGTGGCGCTCATCTAGCTTTACTGGCCGAGGGAGCCGACGTACAGCTTCCGGGTCATGTGGTCAGCATGCCTAAGCCGCTTCTGGCGAACCAGAGCAGCGCACAAAAACGCCGTTTACCTTCCTGCCGGAGCGGTACCTATTTATCTACTTGCACTTTGACGTGCTTTCGAACTGCTAGGTTGGCAGGAGCTGGGACTGAGCGACAGGAGCTCACCCCGTTGCGGGGATTTGAACCGCCGACCTTCTGATTGGCAAGTCCTAGGCTCTGTGGTTTAACTCACAGCGCCACCAGTGTCCCGCATGGGTGAGCTATAACCATACATATATCTGACAGCTCCATCACACATTAGCACTTCATCACAAGCAGGCACCACTGCATACTTCATTTAGGATAATCTAGCAAACCTGCTTGTCCTTAGGTCCTGCATGTGGCTGTGTTCCTACTTAGATATACCCAACCTGGACACCGGAAGGATGCAAAGGGTGACCGGACTGCTGGATTGCCCTATTTAAAGCATGGAAAGGGCTCTGCTTGACATAACAGGCTGCAATAAAGTGTGCAGGCCAAAGTCAATGCTCAACCAGGCCAAGGGTAGTGCTGAAGGGACATGTTCAGCTCCTACCAGATTGTGTCCAACCTCACAGGGTTGCTGTGAGAATGAAGGAGATAGAAAAAATTGTTAATTGCCATGAACCATTAGAAAAATGTAGGAAATAAATAATACCTAGGATGTATAAATAAATAATACCTAGGAAATGTATTATTACACCCAGACTTTTCTCTCTTCTTCTTCTTTTTTGCAAAGTTATTTCCTGTTTTTTTTATTTACCCGGTTTGGCTTTTTCTGATACAAAAACAGTGGCAAATGGGGATTTGCTTCCCTACTGCAGAATATATCCTACCCGCTATAGTCCCCATGAAGAGGTATTGTAATATGTTCGCTTCTGCAGTTGTTCCGATAGCCTGCAGATACAGCACTTCGAAGCCAACTCTGGATAGCACCACGGTTAAAGCTGTGTGAGCCTAAGCTGATAACAGCATTTTGAAAGGAAAAGCCATTTAAACTCACAGCTGGTCACCCAAATCCATGAGTCAGCATCAATGCAAGGAACTGCTGTTAAGGGAGAGATGATAACATTGTGCCCCAGGGGCACTATCTGTGAAATGTGCACCAAGATCATGTTACCTAAGGAACTTTTCTCAATGAACTGGGGAGCGGGGGCGGGAAGAGGCATAACAAAGTGCTGGCAGTCATGACACCTTTATAAGGCCAAAGCCACAATGGAAATGTGGTCTTAACTGAGCTACTCCAGCTTAACCACTGTGGGCGACTAGGCATCCGGTGAATGAAACCTCGCCATTAGTTCAGCTCACTGAATCCACACCACAGACTGTTCAGGCCTAGTTTTGACTGAGATAAAGAAGGCAGTGGGGAAAGTCATTTATAATACTAATACTAATACTTTATTATTTATACCCCGCCCATCTGGCTGGGTTTCCCCAGCCACTGTGGGCGGCTCCCAAGAGAACATTAAAAACACAGTAAAAGATCAAACATTAAAAACTTCCCTAAACAGGGCTGCCTTCAGAAGTCTTCTAAAAGTCAGAGAGTTGTTTATTTCCTTGACATCTGATGAGAGGGCGTTCCACAGAGCAGGTGCCACTACCGAGAAGGCCCTCTGCCTGCATGATTTCCTTATCTACAAGTTCCAAACCACCAGCCTGAGATTCAGATTTCTGGAGAGATTTGATTAACTAATGTGCTTAACTATCTTTAGTTTCCATTCCTTGTCTCTCTCCTCCCTGTGTATGCATTAGTTTATTTTTAACAAATTGCGAGAGACTGATATTTTCGCTTTTGTTGTTCTCGTTACTCCTTACTGCACCACTTAATAGTGTACAAAATTCAATGAATGAAGGGAAGGGTAAACAGAGGGTGTGTAGGAAGGGAAGGTCGAGATAAAAAAATGTTACATTACAGGGGGAGATTGAAATCAACAGTTAATTACAAACAGAAAGGTAGTACAAAAATATCCGAAATTTATCACTTCTTAAACAAGTTTCCACTCTTAAAAAGCCCTACCAACTTGTTAGATTCCCTAATTCAGGAAAACCATAGAATCAATTGTCTACAGAAGAGTTCATGAATTATCATTCACCAAACTGAACACACAAGGTTTAAATAGAAAAGTGCTTCTGATACTGTGAAACATTACAGAGATGTTGGAACCTGTATAAACATCTGCGGATAACCTGATCCAGGTCTTGTCTTAACAAGCCCCAGAGCTACCTCCCATTCCAGATACTAAAGGTAAAGGTAAAGGTACCCCTGCCCATATGGGCCAGTCTTGACAGACTCTGGGGTTGTGCGCCCATCTCACTTAAGAGGCCAGGGGCCAGCGCTGTCCGGAGACACTTCCGGGTCATGTGGCCAGCGTGACAAAGCTGCATCTGGCGAGCCAGCGCAGCACACGGAAACGCCGTTTACCTTCCCGCCGGTAAGCGGTCCCTATTTATCTACTTGCACCTGGGGGTGCTTTCGAACTGCTAGGTTGGCAGGCGCTGGGACCGAGCAACGGGAGCGCACCCCGCCGCGGGGATTCGAACCGCCGACCTTTCGATCAGCAAGCCCTAGGCGCTGAGGCTTTTACCCACAGCGCCACCCGCGTCCCATTCCAGATACTAATCAGCATCAATTAGAGTTTATCTCTGCATCCTTCATAGTCACGGCAATCCATATGAACACAAATTATGTCTTTATATAAACCTTGTTAATGCATTTTAAAGGTTAAACCATTAAACATTTTAAAGGTTAAACCATTAAACGTTAAAAATTAAACCAACATACACTGAGCAGAATTGAATTCTTTTAATGGTGATATCCAAGATTAGTCCTACACATAGTAGTAGTGATTTCCATTTATTTAGATGGGTGTACTCTGAACGGAGGGAAGCAGGTGGTGCTGTGGGTTAAACCACCGCGCCTAGGGCTTGCTGATCGAAAGTTCGGCGGTTCGAATCCCTGCGACGGGGTGAGCTCCCGTTGTTTGGTCCCAGCTCCTGCCAACCTAGCAGTTCAAAAGCACACCAGTGCAAGTAGATAAATAGGTTCCACTCTGGCAGGAAGGTAAACAGCGTTTCTGTGCACTGCTCTGGTTTCGCCAGAAGCGGCTTAGTCATGCTGGCCACATGACCTGGAAAAACTGTCTGTGGAAGCAGACAAACGCCGGCTCCCTCGGCCTGTAAAGCAAGATGAGTGCCACAACCCCAGAGTCGTTCGCAACTGGATTTAATTGTCAGGGGTCCCTTTACCCTTTACCTTTTACTCTGAACAGGACTAATGATGGATATCACCCTAAAAGAAATAAAGTAGCATACTATCTTATCTTAACTGTCATTATAACCTGAGACAAAGCTATAAAGGTAGAATAAAATCAACTGCACGTTCTAAGTACAGTAAACATGGTGTGACTCTGGCAATTAGCATGCATAAAATTACAGTCTAGTAATACTTATTTATCCACCTTAATACTGTACATGCTTAACCTGTATGAGAGCAACTTATCATGTTTTAAAAGTGTTGTTTTGTCTAACTTAGTCATGTTATTACATACCGTGACAGTGAATTTAAAATTTGAAACAGAGATCAAGCCCATACAGCTCAAGGCCAATTCTCAGGGCTAAATTCCCTGCAATGGTCTGCATTAATTCCAGGGAATTAATGTGATTGTGGTTAAATAATTCCCCCCCACCGACAGTGGAGATCCACTACTCAACACATGCACAGAACCATAAGAATAGCAAGGAAAAACCAAAAGCAACATAGCACAGGCAGTGAGAACTGGTCCCACTTAAAATGGAAGACAATACCCAACTCTTTCCCATCACTTCATATTCTCTCAATGGACAATAATAAAGAGATATAACCTATTAACAATCAACTATAATATACTTAAAAACAGAGACATAATGGCCAATGCCTGTTTCAAGGGGCTCTTATATTTTATTATTACGGTAATTTTTAAAGCCTTTAGGTGACGTAATCAGTACCTCAGAATTCAATTTCAAATACTAGTCACTCCTTTTGCACTTGAAGGAGTGACTAGTATTTATAATGGGAAGTAAAATAATGAAACAGTCTGCCTCTCCCTCCCTCCCACATCCTGAGTGCTCGAAGTCCAAATTCTAATTAGTGTACCTTTTTAATATATGGGTGCGAGTCTTCAAGTAGGTATACCCAAAGCATCTATAGTACTTCTTTACCACAGCTCTGCTTATCTTTAAGGCTACTTACCAAACAAAACTTGTTTGACAAGTAAAGTGCAAAGCTCAGTGCCTTTCAAAAACTGCCGTGTAGGTGTAACCTCAGCAATATGGATTTGCCAATATTCCTTTGGGGTTTTCCTGCAGATTGCTTATATGTTTATTCCAGATCACTCTGCAGTCTATCATGTGCATTTAGTAAGGGAACTTCAGAGCCCTCTAGCTGAGAGGACACCGAGAGATACCACATCAGTACATTTGTCCCTTCTGTTTATGTACCCAAAATATTTGACTCATGCCAGCAAATCTCTCCTGTAATGTTTGGCAATGTCCTGAAATCAGTGATGCTAAACCAAGGCAGATTCCTTCCTTCGTAAGGATATAACCTTCTAGCCCTAAGTGTGGAGAACTTCCTCAGGAAATACGTACAGGAACTAGAAAGTCAAATTGTTGGTGGGCTGCATTCCCTACCCTGACCCAAATATAGTTGTTTCTGCCACAAGGAACGCTGCAGAATTGCTCTTCAGTGTGCAGAGAAAGTCGACGAGGAGGACTGGATCCAGATAACAAACCTCACCATGGAGAAGTATATATAAGGGTGCTGCCTCCCCGGCCCCTGAGGGCAGCTCTGAGCATTCAACAGCTCAGCAGCAGGTAGAAAATCAGGTGCAGCTGAAGGAGACGCAACAAAGAGGAAAGCCACCAACTGCTGTGCTCAGTGCACAGAGCCACTGCTGGCTAAAAAACGAGAAGCACACCTGAAAATAGCAAGGCCCTTTCCGCCAGCTAATAACACGGTAAGGGCCAACATAAAGTTTTATTTAGTATTGTTTTATTATTTATTAAATCTGCAAACCTTCCTATACCCAAAGATCTTGGTTGGGGGTGTGTGGGGGTGTTTCGCAACACAAAATGTCAATATGAAAAACAAAATACATAATAAAAATAAGAACAAAAACAAACTGATAATCCCCATGACCACTCTCTGAAGAGTCTTGGCCTTCTTTGCTGACTCGATGTTTGCGTTGACACAAGCAGTGGAGTTGAACTAGATCGTTACTCCTCCTAGCTCAATACAGTCTGCACTGACTGGCAACAGCCGTCCAGGGCTTCAGATAGGAAATATTTCCTTGCCCTACACCAGGGGTAGGTAACCTAAGGCCCGGGGGCCGGATGCGGCCCAATCGCCTTCTCAATCTGGCCCACGGACGGTCCGGGAATCAGCGTGTTTTTACATGAGTAGAATGTGTCCTTTTATTTAAAATGCATCTCTGGGTTATTTGTGGGGCCTGCCTGGTGTTTTTACATGAGTAGAATGTGTGCTTTTATTTAAAATGTATCTCTGGGTTATTTGTGGGGCATAGGAATTCGTTCATATATTTTTTCAAAATATAGTCCAGTCCCCGACATGGTCTGAGGGACAGTGGACCGGCCCATGGCTGACAAAGGTTGCTGACCCCTGCCCTACAGTGATGCAAGAGATCTAAACAGCAGATGCTCAGCAGATATTGTACCGCCAAACTAGGACATTTCCCCCCACCCACCCAAAAGGCTTCTCACAAAATTCAGTACGTAGCTAGAGCTACCAAGGAGCCTTAAGCCCTTCACAAGACATCCCACATCCCACCACATTTGGGACAACACCTAAAGCTATCCCAAAGGGAGGATTCCCTGGTCCTGAATGGGGTAACTATGCCCCTGAAGGACCAGGTGTGCAGCCTGGGAGTCATTTTGGACTCACAGCTGTCCATGGAGGCACAGGTCAAATCTGTGTCCAGGGCAGCTGTTTACCAGCTCCATCTGGTACACAGGCTGAGACCCTATCTGCCTGCGGACTGCCTCACCAGAGTGGTGCATGCTCTGGTTATCTCCCGCTTGGACTACTGCAATGCGCTCTACGTGGGGCTACCTTTGAAGGTGACCCGGAAACATGCGGCAGCTAGACTGGTGACTGGGAATGGCCGCCGAGACCACATAACACCGGTCTTGAAAGACCTACATTGGCTCCCAGTACGTTTCCGAGTGCAATTCCAAGTGTTAGTGCAGACCTTTAAAGCCCTAAATGGCCTCAGTCCAGTATATCTGAAGGAGCGTCTCCACCCCCATCGTTCTACCCAGACACTGAGGTCCAGCAACCGGGGGCCTTCTGGCGGTTCCCTCACTGCAAGAAGCCAAGTTACAGGGAACCAGGCAGAGGACCTTCTCGGTAGAGGCACCCTCCCTGTGGAACGCCCTTCCACCAGATGTCAAAGAGAACAACAACTACCAGACTTTTAGAAGACATCTGAAGGCAGCCCTGTTTAGGGAGGCTTTTAATGTCTAATGTATCACAGTATTTTAATATTTCCTGGAAGCTGCCCAGAGTGGCTGGGGAAGCCCAGCCAGATGGGCGGGGTATAAATAATAAATTATTATTATTATTATTATTATTATTATTATTATTATTATTATTATACAAAGGGACGATGCCAACGATACCTGGGTGATAGCATTTGCTGGGGGACAAATGGTCTCCCCATCATGGGCGTAGCCAGGATTTTTGTTGTGGGGGGGAGCAGAACCTCAGTTCACTATGTATTTTTATTTGGGGGGGCAGCTGCCCCTCCCTGCCCCCCAGCTACACCCATGCTTCTCTTACTCATGGGGAACAGTGCCACTCACTTAATAAGGATGAATGCCTTTCAAATGCTTGGCGCCACATTTTAGGTGACCAGGCACATAATGATTTTTCCAGCCTAGCAACCGCTACAACAAATCAAGTAGTTTAAGCAAAATAGCACCTTACCTATTCTGGATCCACACAGCTCCAAAGCAAAGTAACATTATTTTCATGCAACAACACTTAGCGACTCTTTAGCCATCGCCGCTGAAGGGATTTGCAAAAGGAGCAGCACAGCAGGCTTTTAAAACGTAATTCTTAAATGGAAAAATACTGTATTACGGGACTGCGGCCTAGGCGGTCAAACCGTTTCTCACAAATCATATATGGCTGCCGTGCAGTTCAGGTGCGGCTCCCGACAGGTTTAGAAAGATGAACGAAAGAAGCTGATCTATAAGGGTAAGTCAAAAAATGTGTGAGAGAGTTAAGAGTGCCTTTTCTCCTTCTCTCATCCGTTTCCCTAGCCACACAGTGGCCAAATGGATCCCGGGAGCATGGGGTAGGGCTTAAGGCTCAGGAGGAAGCAGTAATATTGCTGGAAAGCAGAGAGAAAGGAATAGTATTATGCCTGGCAGAAGTTGAGAAAGGGGAGAGGGGGAAGCAAGGCCCGGGCAAAGGAAGGGGGTGAGAATCATAGGGGGAATAAGGAAACAGTGTTGACAGATGGGTCCGTTAACAGAGAAGAAATAACTAGGGAGGGTACTGTATGGGGATCGTTGCAGAAGGAGAAACAGCAGCGAGGCTGTGCCTTGCAGCTCTCAACCATTGGAAGATATTGGCAGGATTTCCTTTGGCACAGAAACTTGGGCCGCCCCTGAGCTGCAACCGCCTTCCTTAAGCTCAGGGACTTCCTCTTCAGAACTATAAACTAACTCCCACTGTTCTAAAATTCTAGAAGAGATGGAAAGAGAGTCATGTGACCCACAAGATGGCTGCTCCAGAATTCCATGGCTCCCACACTTGCCTGCTCCTCTCAGCCACACACACACACGTGTACAACTGCCGGTCCCTCCCTTCTGGACCCTAAATATATTGTTATTAGGCTCAGACCACCGACCCTAGGGAACCTAATGTCTGTAGGAAGTCAGATTCAGAACGTTTCCTCTTCCCCCAGAACCGTTAACTTCAGACTATCGAGATCCTCAATCAGCCACACGCTTAATCTCTGACTCCAAGACCCCCTTCCACAGCCTTACTTTAATACTAAAATGTATCAAGGAGGACAGAGGCCTGGTCTTCTTACACAGACAACTAAGAAGAGCAAGCTGATTTTCTGAGGAAAACAAAGGAGCATGTGCACTGTGGGGATCACCGTGAAGACGATTAAATTGGTGGAATATGTGGGGAAGGGATATGTGTCCCACCTTACAGAAGACAGCTGCCAGAGGACTGGCCTCTATTTGAATGATTTTTCTATTTGAAGTCCAGTCTAATAAGGGAGATCAACAGCCTTGTCTATTAACAGCAATAGGCAAACAGGTCACCTGGTCACAGTCTTCCTCATGACGGTGAGATGTACTGGATTTCCATTGAAATTATAGTAATTATTCACAGATTAGTATATATACAAAAATAAATTGGCATGTGCAAATATGTGGCCTCTTTTTGCCTCCTATTTATGGAATTGAGCATCCTTTTTTGATGTGTAAGTGGTCTTCCTTAGATTTTTTAAAAAATCAACAATCTGCTTATACTAGGTGTCCCACAGGCTGCCCAAGAAAATACCTTGCTTATACATAGCTGAATTTACAGATTTTTTTGAAAACAATAGCACTGAAATAGAGTGCCTACCAACTCCTGAATCCCCACCAGTAAAAGGACTATCAATCAGAAATGTAACTACAGTTTTGAAGAAAGACAAACATGGACTTCCGGCGCTCACTGCCATGGTAAACAGCGCATCCCACGCTAGTGGACACTGGCCGTGCAGCAAATTAAGGATAATTTAAGAGTAATTATCCTTGCAAGCCCTCCCCAGGGTCAAGGTGTGAGCTTTCACTCGCAGGTCGTCCGAAACCTGCCTCTCGTTCCGATGGAATGCGGAGCAGAAGCGGTGGCGACACCGAGTGCATAGCACTACACGTAATGGAAACTCTTCAATGCAGCCACCATGAGCGGAGGTACTTCTGTTTTTTAAGATGGATCTGAATTTGGACTTAAGAAACAGATGTGTTCTGGACGAAGGAGACAAGATAACCTGCTAAATGAATCAGCCACTGAGTGCCAAGGTTTTGATCTGGAGAGGATTTTCGCCATAACTGGATTGGTATGTAGGTAGAGGGCAGCCTTTGTTCTCTCGTTACATTATATATGCTACTTTATGATTCAGCAAACCTTCATCGAAGAAAAAATTAACTACTAATGGAATGTAATTATTAATGGAATGCAAGAGGGAATTAACAAGAACTTCATAATATTTACGGATTGATTGAAAGAATGGAACTGTGTGAAAACATCGGAATGATTTGTGGCATTACCCTCTAAAGAGGACTCCAACTTTGATTTATTATGGCTCTGGCGAGACACCAGCTTATTAACAGATGGGAAGGAAATCAAAGAAGAAAATGCTGAAAGTCTGCCCGGAGCTATGGATAGAAACCAGATCTCTTTCAGTTTGGAAAAGCAAGAAGGCGTGAGGCTGTGGTGCAACAAGAATTGAATCCTTGAAGTGGGAGGGGATGCTGCAAATGATAGATTACAAAATAAAGGGAAGGACGAATGTTAAAAAAAAAAATTCACACAAAAAGTTACAAGATATAAACTCCTCTTGCATAGTTAAATATGAACAAAAGTCATCACATGATGCTTCTTGTGGCACAATAGATCAGAGTGTCTGGCTGTTAACCAGAGGGCTGGTGGTTTAAGCACTAAATAATGGTTTAGTATTTTGTGAAAACCAGGCCAGTATACCAAGTAGAAATGCAGGCCTAACTCAATGTCATAGTGAGGCTTATCAACCCTTCCACTTTAAACAAGCTGTGGCACAAACATGGCACTTCAGGTCTCTATGCTGTCATCAGCCATGTGTAAATCCAATTGTGATTTTTCATTGGGGCTGGGAGTGGGGAAGATACAACAAAATCAAAACCCTTTTCACATGATCTGACGAAATCAACTCAGAAAATGGGAAGCCTAATTATCTTGTGCAGGGCAGCATGGTCTGACGCATAATTATTCACTCAGCATTAGAACAGGGCATGATCCTACATGCTTTACTGACACTCAGCTTATTGAGTTAAGCATCTGGTTTTATTTTATTGTTATTTTTGCTACAATAAACCCACAAGCAAAATACTCACATACAATGCTGATTGCTGCCATTTTACTAGTGTGTTCTAGTTAAGGTTGCTGTAGCAAACCGGTCTCTAGGCTATACAATGCAACAGGTAGGAGAGGGAAGTAGATGGAAAGTGCCCACATGAAAAACAGGTGGGAGAAGCCAAAACTGCCGCATCTCCCAGGGGATTTAAAGGCACAAAGGAAATCTCTAGTTTGTAGCTAGGGAACTCTAAATGGCCTCCTGGGTACTCCCCCCCCCCCAAATAAATATTTTATAGTTCCCTGCCTAATCATCAAAGTAACTCAAGGGAATTTACAATCCGAACCACAGGGCAATTAATAATATTATATATGTAACCATCTCTATTAAAAGTACAAATTAACATCAAAGCCAATCTGTTACCAAAAAAACCCAAACAAAAATCGTAAGACCACTAGGTTCAATACACGCTCAATGCGTTTAAAGCACCTGACTTCCCCCAAAGAATCCTGGGAACTGTAGTTTATCACTCGCAAAGCTACAATTTGCAGCAACCCTAACAAACTACAGTTCCCAGGATTCTTTGGGGGAAATCATATGGTGTGTTCACAGCAGAGAATGATCTACAAGTCAGGAATTCCTTGGTTCAAATTTTACCTCTGCAATGAATTCACCTGCTGGTCTAAAAGCAAGCCACACTCTCTCTCTCATTCTTGATCTCCTCCACCCATCCAATATGGGGACCAATAACACTAACTGCTAGTTCTAAGGGACTGCAACAAGATAATGCATGGGAAGCTCTTTAAACGTATGGAAGTACTATATAAATGTTCGGAATTCTGTCTAAAAATTTAATTCCCTCTCTTTACTTCATAATAATAAATTTTATTTATATCCCGCCCTCCCCAGCCGAAGCCAGGCTCAGAGCGGCTAACAACAGTAAAAGGATAAAACATTCTAAAACCATTTCATTATAAAATTAATTCCAATCAAATTAATGGCAACTATAGGGCTAGAAGTTCTGTGAGGATTGCCAAAGGAGGGAGTCAGGCTGTGCCCTGGCCAAAGGCCTGGTGGAACAGCTCTGTCTTGCAGGCCCTGTGGAAAGATGTCAAGTCCCGCAGGGCCCTAGTCTCTTGTGACTGTTCAATAGGAGCAAAACAAGAAAATCCAGCTTGCTTGCGCCATGAGGCCACAGGCTGAACTTTCCCAAAGACCGAACCCTAATACTGAATGCAAATGTTAAAGCCCCAATACCCGGATGGAGAACCTGTGGCATAGGCAGTGGGGATTTGTGGCACACCTGGACAAGTGCAGGAAAGCCTGCAGGCCTGCCCACAGGATAAGAGTCAATCAACTCTCCTGCCTTTCATTCCTAAACAGTGCTGCTACCTCTTCTGCAGCTCAGATACTACAGGCAAAGCCACACCAAGGCAAGTAGTATGGGACACTTGTGCTGGCCTACCTTATACAGTGGTACCTCAGGTTAAGTACTTAATTCGTTCCAGAGGTCCGTACTTAACCTGAAACTGTTCTTAACCTGAAGCACCACTTTAGCTAATGGGGTCTCCTGCTGCGCCGGAGCACGATTTCTGTTCTCATCCTGAAGCAAAGTTCTTAACCTGAAGCACTATTTCTGGGTTAGCGGCGTCTGTAACCTGAAGCGTATGTAACCTGAGGTACCACTGTACTTTAGATTTGACTTACCACGCATAAGCCTAAAAGATTGGCCATCAAATGTCCTAATGAAATGCAAACGTTGAACTGCAGCTTACAAACTCCACACAGCTCTGCCCTGCATCCATAATTACAAAGATCACATGAGGCTTTATTCTACTTTCCCCAAAACTGTTCTAACTTCCCATAAAGTTCAACAAATAGAAGAGCACCAACCTAGTTTGCAAACACACACCTATACCTTTTCTGGTCTACTTGGAAGATACAAAACTGAATGACAAAACAGAATCAATCATTCTGAGCGATGCGCAGGTTTACCTCATGTGGCTGTGATAAAACCTTCCTTAGGTTAATTCTGCCTACTCAGAAGTAAATCCTAAAAGTTCAGTGCGGCTTCCTGTACCAGGTACTGTAATGTTGTAACGTGCCTGCCCCAGGGACATTAGGGTGAAAGGTGTATACAGTATATTATAATAAATATGCACAAGACTTGCAGCGTTGGAGAGGGGCGTCTGAGGAATACTTACGTTCGTTTTTCTAGATGAATATCAAGTACAGTAAAATCCCGATTTAATAAAGCAAAGCCAGGAGAATAGAACTTTCTGACTATGTCGAGGGGATTCCGATAGATCGGGATGGTTGGTAAACCGCTCTGGATAGAAAGGGAATCAGCAACGCACCAAAAGGAAGGGGAAGACGAGAGAGAATGAATTCGCACGAGAAGATGCCTCTTACTACCTCTCCCCCTGGGCGCATCACAAAAACGGCCTCGATTCTCCCCGCGCACTCGAAGGATCCCCCTCTGCCGCCGCTGTTCCCACTACGGTCCGAAACCTAGACTCGCAGCCAGCCGCCTGCAGCTGGGAGCAGATCCCCTCCCCGCCCACTTCGCCGGCTGCAGTAGGAAGAACCAACCAAGGTGAGGGGGGCGGGGAAGGCTAGGACAGCGAATCGCCTCCACAAAAGCCATAAGGACCCGGCCTCCGCCCTTTCTGACGCCTCCTTCAGGCGTTTCTCTTCTCCCAACTCTAGCACAGAAATCACAGATCTGTAGAGCTGGAAGGGAACCCCTAGGGTCATCTAGTCCACAGCCCCCCCCCCGAAAGCAGGAATCTCAGTTTTGCAAATGTGCAAGCAGTTTTATTTCTGCACCACGAGGACCCGTTTAGAGCAATGCAGCGTTGGCTTCCGTGTCAACTTCTGTGTTGTTGTGTTTACTTTTCTCTTTCTCGTATTTATTTTTGCAGCTGCTAACTTCTGTCTAATTTCCCCCTTTTTACTCCTTCTGTCTTTATTAGTTCTAAGTCCCGCTGAGATCCTAGTAACTCTTGTTTAGAAACAGTGCCTTCCTAGAAATACAATATTTGTTTGTATTTGAATATCCAGGAGTTCCCACTTTAGTTAACAGCAACTGTGACAGAAATGAGATCTCCGCATTTTATTCTATGTGACTAACAGTCCTGAATGCCCCCCTAAATTGTCTTCTCCAGACTTTTCACCTGGTGCCTGGCAGACAGGCACTGCACATTGGGAATCACTAAGATCAGGACTCACCCAAGTCATTTTGTTGCCTGACAAAAAAACTCAGAACAACAACCTCTGTCACTAGTTAACATAGAGTACCACCCCTTGGCAAATAAGTGGGAGTCTTCTGGTCAGATTGTCATTTCAATCTGATTCCCAAGACACAATCTCCCACACAATTTCAGTGGTATCCCAAACCTGCTGAGGTAACTGCCTCACCTTGTATCATGACAAGACAGTCTTTGGCTAGAATGCCAAATTAATATCTGGATATCAATATTTATTAAAATATTTCTTAATCAACTCTCAGGGCATAACAATCTTCACACTGTGGTGTACAACTCCAGAATCAATCACAACAACATGAAATCATTTATCTGAAAACTCACAACCCCTTAAAATTAACAGTATAAGTTAAACCAAAGTGCAATTATGAAAAATGTAGATGAAAATTAAAATACCACATTTTTCTGTGTATAAGACTAAAGGTAAAGGTAAAGGTACCCCTGCCCGTACGGGCCAGTCGTGTCCGACTCTAAGGTTGCGTGCTCATCTCGCTCTAGAGGCCGTGAGCCGGCGCCATCCAAAGACACTTCCGGGTCACGTGGCCAGCGTGTATAAGACTAGGGTTTTTTTTTTACTACAAAATAATGTAAAAAATTAGGGGGTGTCTTATACATGGGGCCCCCACATTTTCTTAAATATGAATCTCCCAAAATAGGGGGTATCTTATACAGTACATGGAAAAATACAGTATGTTTCTTTAAAAACAACAACTAATAATGATGGAGCAGAGCCAGATGGATTTCCAGGGAGAAAAAATTCCATAAATTTGGAACCACCAGCCTAAAAAGCCATGCTCCCAATACCCATTGGCCTTCAGACATCAATCTTAATGCACAGGCAGGCTCATATTGGTACAGATAGTCCTTCAGATAGTCAGGCTCCCAAATCAGTAGTCTCTGATGCAAAAAGCAGAAGGTCACACTCTTATTTATGACTTTAGAATGAAAGTGACTACCGTGCTAGTTCCACTTCTAATATCATTAATGCACTTTAGAATCCTCAACCATTTTCTTTGGATGTACTATGAAGATCCCCCTCTCCCAATATGTATATACCTACAAACTTTATAGACTGCTTTAACCACCTGGCACAAAACATATGCCACATTTACTGTATTTCAGATAAAAGACCGTTTGGTGTGTTTTGCCTGGTTGGGAATATCATAAGGTACTAAGATTGTTAAGTGATAATTAACCAGAAGTAATTGAGCATGAGAGTATGAACCCAAAAGATTCCCGACCTTTTGCCTCCCACTGAAACCAATAGGACTTTCCTAGAGTTTCATGCCGGTGGCCTGTGGCATGTCCCCATTAAATATCCACATTGATTTTTCATTGTATTCCGATTACTTCTTTTAACTCTTATAGTGTGTTTTATTATACTGTAATTTGAATTTTATGGAATGAAACATGCAATACAATAAAATACAGTATAAGAAATAAAAGAAGCAATGAAATACAATGAAAAATAATATAGCATCTGGCACAGCACATTACAATTGTGACAAGAGACATAAAAATCATTAAGTGGTCCTCCAAGACCACCAGCAATTTTCAAGTGGTTGGCAGGGGGAGTTTGGGAACCACTGACATAGGAATACCATGATACTTGAAGCACCAAAAACAACTCTTTGGATGGAAAAGAATGCTGATGCATCTCAAAGGGCGCAAACTTCATGAATGTGTATGATCTGGGATTGTTCAAAGCTTATTTGGGATGGCAGAGGAGCTGCTGTCTATTGGACAGAAATAACTGCTGTTTCAGATGAGAAACCAAGCACCAACTTCAGCCTTGCAATCTTGAACTAGATTGCAGGCAAGCAGGCAGGGGCTGTTTTTTAATCATTCACTGTACTGTAACTTCCAGTTTCTTATCACTAAATAAAATGCAAATTGGTGCTGCCACGTCACATTTGCACTTGGCTTGTTGTAACATTTGTCCTGCAATTTTAATTGAGAATTTCTCTGCTTAGCTGGATGGCCTTGAATTCTAGAGTTATGATGAAGCAAAACTTCTCCATATCCACTTCCTCTGCACTAGGCATGATGGCTGGAACACTAGCAGAGGGAGAATGAATGAAACTTGTTTCACGCTCCAGGGTGAGAAGAACCCACTGTTGTAGATCTTACAGAGGAGACAGGAATGGGTGCTATAGGTCAAATTTGTACGATTTCTCACCCGCCTCTGGCTATTCTAGTGTGAGGTTAATGAACATTTTGTCTGCTGGCTGGTTGGCTACAGTGAGAGGAAAATGCGGTTTCTGCCCCAGGTGAGAATGTGGGTATAACCTGTCCTTCCAGGCGAAAGACCCTAGGTGAGAGACATGGGGTGGCTTGATTGATGCTTTTCTATTTCTTGTCACAAGGTTAGTTGAAATTCCTCACATCATCTAATGTGATTGATTAGTATATTGTGATTTTGCTAATTTATATTGTACTTTTATTATATACCAGCTGTTTTTTGACCGGGTTTGCAGCTTGTTCTGCTGAAACATAAACACATTGATATAAAGATCTGCCTTAGCGTAGGACCAACTGTCCTCCCCTCTGGAAATGCCTGGCTCAGACTAGCACTTCAACTCAAATATATAAGGAGAACCACGGCTTTGAAGCTGGGGGGGGCGAAATGCGTTGAAAGAGTGGGGCGGGGCTTCAGTCGCTGCGCAGGCTCCTTTGCGCAGGAGGTGGAGGAGGGTGACGCGGAGGCGGAAGCGGCTTTATTCGGGCACTGTGATAGGGAGAAGCCTGGCTAGCGCGCGGTCACGTGGCCCCGCCGCGTTCGCAGCTTTCGCCTGGGGAAGCGGGTCGAGACCCCCGCGCGTGCGCAGCTTGGATGGGTGGGGCAGAAAGATGAAGCTGACGGAAAAGTTGCCGGTCGAAGAAAGGCTGAAGGTGAGAACGCGGAGGGAGGCGGGAGGGAGGAAGGCTGGCCGCTGATTGGGTAAAAAAGGCGCGCTCATTTTTGCCTGCGTTGGTGGGTTTGCTCTGAGGCAACGAGGTGGTTCTGAAGGAGCGAATGCGGTCCATTTCCAAACTTGGCCCTCCAGATGTTTTGGGACTACAATTCCCACCATCCCTGACAACTGGTCCTGTTAGCTAGGGATGATGGGAGTTGTAGTCCGAAAAAACATCTGGAGGGCCAAGTTTGGCCGTGCCTGAAAGCCCAGAGTTTTGCCTCCAGCATATGTGTGACGGTTCACAAGCAAGGCGTGGAAAAGATGGGCTGTCCCTTTTCCCGAATGACCCCAACATCCCTCGGGTTTCAGAGGAGCACTGCTCCTGTTCATGGAGGCTCCATTCGCTTCATGCCAGCAGTGCTCCAGCTTCTGAAGGGTTGATGGCAGGCAGAAGCTGCCATGCGGGCTTCTCTGGTGGAGCCCTGAACTGACTGCATGGCCTCCGCAGCATGAGCTGGTGCTTTTGCCCTTCGCCATAGGAGTCAACTCCTACAGGCTGAGGTCCCTTCACCCCCCCACCCAATAAAATATTTTCTAAGATTGTTGGGCATTGCCATTCAAGTAGTGTTTGTGTTGTGTCATGTGATCAATTATGTGGGTGGGGGTTACCTGCCCCCCATATTTTATTCAAGTTGGCACCCCTAGTCCTTTACTAATGCATCTGAAAAGGCTCAAAGATAGTGTGTTCATAACACAGACATGGGCACAGAAACAGCAGGTGATCTCACAGGCAGGGCCGGCCCACCCCACCCATGAGGCGACTGCCTCAGGCGGCAGTTTCCACAGGGACGGCAGATCTTTATGGTCCCTCCTTGTTCCCGATGTAGATCTTCACTCACCTCTTCTTCCCAGGTGGGGAGGGGGATGCCATTTTGTGTTTTTTCCTCAGATGCCAAAATGTCTCGGGCCAACCCTGAGGACAGATGATTCTGAACCGTCTCTATATGGGGTGGGTGGGTGATCAGATTGTTAAGTCAGTAATTTCAACAGAACCCCTTGCTGGACAGAGGCATACCCGGAGTCCTGCAGGACCGTTTTGTTAATTTTAATTAATTTTGCTAAGGCTATCGTTTGGGAGTGATCAAACTGTTGATTGCAAATGATGTGGTGTTGCATAGCAAAGTAGATGTGCAAAGATCCTGTTCGCTACTTATAATTACAAACATCACAAAATACATCATAATAAAACCAACAACATGCAACATTAGTAGAACCAGCTGTCTCTTAAAGCTTTGTTTATGCTCATTTCTTCCAGTTTTTTCACAAAGTAATTGATGGGATTTGTGGCCGTGCATATCCTCGATATCAAGACTATAACACTATTTGGAATTTGACAGAATGGATGGAGGTTCTAGAACAAACCTCAGCATATTTCAAAAGTACCGTTGCCAAAGATCGCTCAGATGAAGAGGTATCCGCACTTGTTTTGTGACTTTGTAAATAAAGACTCAGTATTGCTATTCTAATTTAAGTAATAACATAAACTGTTATGAGAAAGTTATAAGCAGAGCTTTTGTGTATCTGCAACAGGTATCTGCTTCAAAATTAAGCAGAGTTAAATTCAATTTGCACTTTTCAATTAAAATAGATTATACATTAGTACTTCAGACAGTGTATTCTGTAATTCTTGAAAAGAATCTAATGAAGTTTAAATCTTTCATTTGGAATAATGTTCAGTTAAAGACTTTTCTTCTCAGATGTATTAACCTACAGCTGGTAAAACTCATTGAGCTGCCTGTACTTGATTTTTATTCCTGAAATGGTTACAATTTTTCTGATTTTGATTTGATGCTCTAGAACATCTCTTACTCTAATAGCGAACCCAGTTGGTGAGTGCCAACATAGACGAAGCCGAAATGGGGGCACTGGGAAACAAGAGGGAGGTACTAGCAAGCATGTGGGACCCCCAAGGTTTTCAGAAGTAAAAATAATAGTATGTATATATTTTAAGAAACCCAAAAATGAAAGTGGGGGGAGGGAAATTACCACAACAAGGCGTGTACAGTGGTACCTCTGTTTGCGAACAGGATCCGTTCTGGAGGGCCGTTCACACCCTGAACAGAACGCAACCCGTGTCTCCGCGTGCACGAGTCGCAATTCACCACTTCTGCGCATGTGCATGACATCATTTTGCGCATCTGCCGAGCGGCGAAACCCGGAAGTAACTCATTCTGTTACTTCCGGGTCGCCGCGGGATGCAACCTGAAAACGTGCAACCTGAAGCAAACGTAATACAGTGGTACCTCGGGTTACATACGCTTCAGGTTACATACGCTTCAGGTTACACACTCCACTAACCCAGAAATAGTGCTTCAGGTTAAGAACTTTGCTTCAGGATAAGAACAGGAATTGGGTTCTGGCGGTGCGGCAGCAGCAGGAGGCCCCATTATCTAAAGTGGTGCTTCAGGTTAAGAACAGTTTCAGGTTAAGTACGGACCTCCGGAACGAATTAAGTACTTAACCTGAGGTACCACTGTATGAGGTATGACTGTATTGCTATAATTGTATAGCCAACAACCACAGTCATTCCACTGCTACATGATTAGAGGATTCGTAATCAGATGATCAGGGACCATGAAACAGCTGGAAAGAGGGGGGCAGGTGCAGACACCTGCAGCCAAACCAAGCAGCTCTGTGTTTGCCTCCTCCTGTACTCCCAGGTTGGAGTTTTGCCATGCACTGCTGGATACCATGTCATTCCTAGCCTGCATTTCTTACAGTTTGCCACATAGTCATTTTCTCTTTCAGGCACTTCCCTACACCATAGCTTTGACAAAGTGGAGGCAGTTTAGGATTTCACAGCTGAGCACATGAAAGGTTTTGCGGGCCCAGCTGCTTGTTGCTGGTTATCAAAGCAGTAGTTGCTGCTCTTGCCTGCGTATGGTGGTACCCAGTTGCATGTGGTCCTCAGCTGCAAGACTGAGGCCCATATTTTAGTCAGTACTTATAGTAACAGTAGAACTGGCATAATATAGGCGTTCTGGTGGTTTTGATTGTGCCTACAAAACAGACACAGAAATGATGTGGTCTTTAAAAAATAACTTGTATTTACTAGTACAAACAATGCCAATTGTTATCGTATAGCCTGTTAGGTTTACGAGTTTTTTCCCATTTTTTGTTTTGTTTTGTAGGCTCTTCAGCCATTGGACGAACTGAGTTCTGACTCTCAAAAAGCTGTGGTGACTTGCTTGAAAGGCAGAAAACATGACATCAGGCATGCCCTGATTGAAAGAACAAATGGCATCTGTTCGGCACGCCTCCTGGATTTTGACTGGCAGCTGAAGGTTCGGCTAACAGTTTCATTCCTAGCTGTATAAGACTGCTAGATCAAGGGTAGCCAAACTGTGACTCTTCAGATATTGCTGAACAGCAACTTCCATCACCCTTGGGAATTGGCTACAATGGCTGGGGCTTATGGGAGTTGGAATTCAGCAGCATCTGGAGGGTACCATGCTGACTATCTAGACAAATATATGTGGTCTATGAGACTTTGAAACTGACTATGGCAAATCAACTGAGGGGAGAGGAGGCAGCCTGAGGTTCCCCATCCCTGCTGTATAGTATGTAGTAAAGGTTCCAAACAATTGTTATTAAGCGGTTGGTATAAACATGATAGTTTGTTTCTCGTAAGATTGAGACGAGCCATAGAAAGGAAGTTGGCTATTATATCTTATGCCAGGGGTCAGCAAGGTTTACCTCACATGTGCCGGTTCTCTCCAGCGGAGATCCCTCCGTGGCCCGGATTGCGCACGCCTGTGATTTCCAGCATCCGCGGAGACGCAATTTCTGGCGCTGCGGAAGCAAGTCCCCGCGCCGTGCCAGTTTAGCACGGCATGCGGGGACTCGCCGAGCGGGCTGCTCTGTTCAGGGGTAGCTCGTGGGGCGGTTAAACAAACCCTGTGGGCCCCTTGTGGCCCATGGGCCTTAGGTTGCTGACCCCTGTCTTATGCAATAAATGAACGATGTACATAATGCAGCATTTCTTCACTCTCCTGAATTGGACTGGTTTACAGCATATTTACTGTATTGTATAATACGTTGTAGCAATGTAACATGCCAATATAACCTACAATTCCCCTTGAATTATATATAGAACATTCAGGTTGTTTATAAGATCTGCATAAGAGGATCTTTGTTAAATCAATTATAGTAGTTTGGTCACGTTAATGAGAATTATGCAGCTGGTAGTTTGCAGAACATCTGGCCATCATGCAAAATGTTTGCTCAGAAGAGTGATTACTCTTCTAATGTGCTTCTGTTTGCTTCGCTGTAGTTATAAATTGCCTCTTGCTTAAATTTGTTCTGGAAGCCATTGGATAAAGAGAGGTGGTTTTTTGTGTCTTATTGGAGTTCTTAAAAGCATTATTTGTTGAATGTGAACATTTTAGCAGGAACCTAATTGAGAAATTGTGAGCCTTTAATCTGTACCCACACGTGACTCTTCATTTCTGAAGGGCTTGCAACTTTTCTTTATGGCTAAGGTTTAATCAATCTGGTTAATCTGCAGTTCTCTTTCCCCTCTGGCTAATTTGAGTTCATTATGTGTGCGTATTTTCAGCCTTTGTGAACAATACCTACAGCCAGACCACCTTCTGTACCTTCAGGTATATATGTTGATTATAAACCCCATCAAACATTTTTGCACCCAAACCCTAAAAATACCTCCTTAAAAGTGAGACCCTTTGAAGTCTATGGGAGTATTTGTTGGCTTCTTGAAAGTATGCTTATGACAGCGGCTGAGCAGGCTGGAAAGGCACATATAGGTTGACAGGTTGTATTAGCACTGCCAGTGAGTACTGCATTAGTACTGCCAGTGACAAATCGCAGTGAATCCTGGAAACCAAAGAATTACTCTGATGGAGTAAGAATGTTTTCTGAATAGATAGTCTTGCTTTATTGTGGATTATTCCCTTGCTACGTTGGGATAAGCAATGTATTACACATGGACAGCTCCTGTCTGGCCAAGGTTTCATTCCTGAGTGCTTCTATACTGCCTTGCTAAGGACATAGTATCCAAGCCTAGTTGATTCCATAATGTGTGGAGTTTTGTAGGTTACACTGGGGATCCCACCCCCTGCTATATTTTTGGCAGTTCTGCTTCACAACAATCTATATGTATAAATATGAATTAGTGTATTTATTTAGGATACATACTGCTCTTCAAGAACAAGGCAACACATTCCCAACTGTACAAGGTGGCTTACAATCTTATTTCAGTAAAGTTTTCATAGCAGGGGTGGGCTTCCACAAGTGTATTCCCCACCCTAGAACAAAGGAACAGATCCATTTATGATACTTGGGTTCTGGCTGCTTTGGCCTTGGTAGATCTGGGGGCAGATCCTTTATGCAAATCTGAGGTTAATAAGCGTGTCTGCATTGAGGGCTCTCTCACCACACACCTCTTCCTAGAGACAGCTCACCTGATGGTAGCTAGAATTCTCCTAGAAGAAGACATGTTGTAGTTGCTCTCCTCCCTTGCCAATATCAGCGAGGGAACTCTTGGCCTCTATGTTTTATTGTCGCTTTTAAAAAGTCAAATTCACATCCTTTAACTGGGTTATTTCCAGAGGAAATTTCACTCCAGCTGATTTGAAACTTGTGTATTTGCTCCATATAGAAAGTTGCTCAGATCTTTGTTGTTGTTGTTGGTCCTGATTAAATTTTTTTGGTCCAGGGTTCTCAGTTCCAGGAGGATACCCTGAATGTACACCTTCATGACTATATAGTTTCAGAATCTGCTCACTGTGTTGTAAAAGTGCTATCATAACTGGCCTAAGCTGTTTTTTCCCTAATTATTCTCCTGTATAGCTTGCCCTCTCTAGTGATAAACTATCCATGCTGCAAATGCCGCTTCTAAACCTTGATCTGGATTTGACAGAGAATGGTAACCTCAAGCCGTACTCCATAGAAATGAATAAGGAAGAGCTACAGAACCTAATAAGTTCACTGGAAGCAGCCAATAAGGTGTGTATCACATTATTTTAGAAAGCTGAAATTACCCAAATGATTTCCCTGATAAAACTAGTAACAGTTATTTGTATGCAAAGAGTACACTTTATGGGATGTATCCAACAAAGTTGTCCTGTTGGTGCAAGGACTTCTTCCTGTGCAACAGGATGTCCTCTCCCTCTCCTCTTCCTGCCTGCCTCTTGCCCTCCCCATTTGCTCTGGAGGGCTGGAGGAACCCGCATAACAGATTGCAGGGCACAGGGAGAGGAAAAGGAAATCCTCTTGCACAGATTGAAGTCCTTGTGCCAATAGGACAACTTTGCTGGGAAAAAGCCCTCATTATGTAATAGGAACCTTATCTGGGGCTAGGAGAGACTTCTTTAGGTCATATCAGTTAGAAGATATTTGTCTTAGGACAAGGATGGGGAACCTGGTGGCCCTCCACAACTTAATTCAAATGCAGTGGGAAGGCTTGCTAGTGTTAGCAGTGGGGTTATTCAGCTGTCTTTAATTCAAAATACTTCCCTATGGGTGGCAAGATCTTTGGAGTCCCTTTCAGTTCTGACTTCCTGCCCTTGTTTGTTGCCTTGGAAATATCTCTTCTGGCAGAAAGTGCTATGAAAGTGAAAGCCTACTATTTTTCAAGTGGAAGAATATTACCAATCCACCCCTTAGTTGTGTGAAAGCCATTAGAGACTTATTTTATCCTTTAGATGAGAAGACAAAAAATGTGTGGGTGTAAGTTTGAAATGTATTCAAACATTTTAAAAGGCTGTGTAAGCCGTTGTCTGAGCATGAGAACCTACATAGTTGTTACACATTGCTACTTAGACTTACTGCTTCCAACTTTTGTATCCCTCTTGAAGGTTGTTCTGCAGCTGAAATGATTCTGCTATCAGAGGTGTCAGTGATAAGAAAATAGATGTGTATTCTTCAAAACAAAAGGAACTGAAATGCTTCTGAAGTGCTGAGGTTGGCGCATTAAAGTGAGAGACGGAAAGATGTTATTCATAATCTTACTGAGAGAACAACTCTTGATCTCTGCTAGGCCAAAATAAATGCAAAATCGCATTGTGGCTAACCAGTGAACATAACTTTGATAGACTGCTGCATTTCTGAGAAGTTTTGAGTGCCATGTTAAAGCATTTGTTGGAGAGCCTGAAGATAGGCTGGACTTTGTCTTATCATGTTACTAACAAGCAGCCAACAGTTACCTGAAATAACTTGATGCAAACATTCCTTTTCTTCTTCTCTTGGGATTTATGTAACTACACTGCAGACTAGGACTGTGAAAACTATTTTATACTCAAAGACACAATTTGCTGTTATATTTTGGAACTGCATAAAAAGAGGTTTTGTTTTGCAGATTGAGCTCTGTTAAACACAATAGAATGTGTCTACAATTAAGTGTAGTGGATTGAACCTGCCTACCACCAGACCATTTTAAACATTCTACCTAGCTGTAGCTTGTAATGTGCTTCTGTGTGAAATAAATTGATTTCTCTTAAATATTAAAATCGGGCTGTGAAACAGTACAGTTTAAGCCTCCACAACTACCCCTGATTGGTGTGATCTACCTGATACTTGCTTATCAGAATAATTGCTGGTAGACTGTTTAAGTGAGCACATGATGTCAGCCCATGATTGCAAACAATAGACTCCTTAGAGTTTGCTCTATAAAGTATATGTACCTATGTAACCCACTAAAGAAAGTTATTGAAAGAAAACTTCCAAAGCACTTGACCTTTCGCCTTACAAAGCACCCTAAACCATTCTGAACTACTTCAAAGAAAGTCAGTACTTTCTTGTGGATTGCAAGGCCATGGGAATTTGCCTTGAAGGTCTCTGTCTGCAAAGAGCCACCATCATATGATGGCTTTTGATACTGCACTTATTTTGTTGTCTCTATAAACCCTAACTTACCTGTGAGTTGGTCTTTGGGTTGGCTGCAAAGGTATCTGGGTAGATGGATAATGCCACACTTCTCTTAAAATTTTTAATTGTGTATCCATTTTGTTGAGAATTGGAGAAAAGACTCACAAATTGGTGAATAGCTATAGTATTGCTGGAATAAGGTAATATATCATTTCCTATATACAAAATGCTTCTGAGTTATGGAGAAGATCCACTATTACCATGTGTTGCTACACCAGTACTTCAATGCCAGTATGGGAAGGAGTATTTTTCAAATGCTTAAAGTGTCTGTATGATTGACTGATAAAACATGACCTGAGAAGAGATGTAGCAATATCATTTTTTCATGAGTTTTTTTAAAAAAGGTATGGGGAACAAATTTTTCATTGTTTTATTTACACACACACACACACACACACACACACAGCCTCATAATGCATGCTTGAAATCTCCATATAAAATTTCAAGCTGTACCATGGAAAAGTTTTTTAAAAATGTTTATTTGGTTACTAGGAATACATCAGCTAATGAAATTTACATTTTATTACATTTTCAGAAGCTATGAAAACTGGTTTAATGATAAAACGTAAATGATGCTACTTTGTTTGCATCTCTCCCCCGTCCCCTGCTCATTCCTGCAGCATTTAAGGGGAAAGTCCGGAAAATAAAATACTGAATAAAAGAACAAGGGGATGGTAGTTTCTGTACTACAGCAAAAAACAAAAGACCCCCACAATTTCTCTGAGTACTGTGTTTCAGAATTTTTTTCTAACATACATAAAGACTAAAATCAAAATATGTGAAAAATCAAAGTTGGGACTGGGGAAGGGGAGTGAGAGAGGGCACCAGGCATGTTGACACTTTTAAAAGGAGAGGCTGAAAAATCTTCATAGTTAAAGGAACAGCCATACATGTGAACCTGAAGGTTACGTTGTGTCCAATATGTGGATGAACAAATATTTCATTGTAAATGAATAGCGTGATATAAAGAAGGATGGCTCTTGTTCAGCTTATTGGATCAGAATGATGCAATCCTGGGCCATTTTAAAGATCTGCAATCTGACTATGCCCCTGATCAGTCTGTGATGTTGCAGTGAGTGGTCAGTACTGTTGAGACCTGGGTCCATATCCTTCCGTGGTCATGAAGGTCACTGGGTGTGTTTGAGAAAGTAAGTTAGTATTTATCAACCTGGCTTGTCTTGTAGGATTGCTGGGAGGATTATCCCAGGTGTACACTGCATAAAGGTAAAGGTACCCCTGACTGTTAGGTCCAGTCGCGGATGACTCTGGGGTTGTGTGCTCATCTCGCTCTGTAGGCCGAGGGAGCCGGCGTTTGTCCGCAGATAGCTTCCGGGTCATGTGTTCATGCTGTGGCGAACCAGGGCAGCGCATGGAAACGCCGTTTACCTTCCCGCCGGAGCGGTACCTATTTATCTACTTGCACTTGATGTGCTTTCGAACTGCTAGGTGGGCAGGAGCTGGGACCGAACAACGGGAGCTCGCCCCGTTGCAGGGATTCAAACAGCTGACCTTCTGATTGACAAGCCCTAGGCTAAGTGGTTTACACCACAGCGCCACCCGCGTCCCTGTGCACTGCAAAAGTGTATACTAAAAATGAGAGAAATAGGTGAACACAGGCCATCATTTTAATATAAGGTGCAATTTAGGATTGTTTTGTAAATAAGCAATTCTAAACTACAAATGGCTGCCATTACAAGGAGACCCAGTTAGCCATATGAAGATTACTTTGAATGCCACTTCCAACTGTGTGTTGGTTTAGAACAAGCAATAGGGAAGAATGGCGTCGAAGAGTGAATACTGTCTGCTTAACAAGGATCATGATCCATTAATGTTTAGGGAGCAAGCAAATGTGCGTTCACTTTGGTGGCAAATAAGCAACATATGAAAGGTGGTGAAGAAATATAGCTTGTTTTTGTCTTGGTTGAACTAACTTCAGTTCTCCTAAGGCTGTTAAAAAAGTGCCCTTTCTGTGCAGATTCATATTTTCTTGGATATGGGTGCTTAGCCTGTTTATCTTCAGACACTAGATACTACAATGTAAAGTACTTCACACAATGTAAGTTATGGGGTGACAAATATGATAGGCATAGTTTATTGAAAAGGATGATTCCTCTGCCACACAGCTGTTATTCTTGTGGGTTTCTTTTGCCATGATGCGTGGCTTGCAAAATATGTACAAAATACGCCCCCCACCCAAAGCAGTGTTTTGAATGAAGGCTGCAAGAACAAGGTCACAAACCAGGGAGTTTTCTGGCACCAGCCCATCATTGCTGGACAGAAAGGTGTTTTCCGCACGTGTGATCATTTCTCAGGAGTGTCGTCTTGGCCAAATCACAGCACCTGCACACTGACTTTTGTTATAAACAGAGTCCAGTATGCATGCCAAAGGCAAAAATCTAGCTGTTGCAAGGTTTAGAAGAAAATTTCCCAAATGCTGCTATGGAACACACTGCTTTTTCTTGTTTTGCAGTTTAGCTTTTAAGGTCGCCAAGAATGAACTTTGCACCTCAAAGGGAAAAGGTGCCACTGCTCTGTTGTAATGAATGAGAACTCAGCAAGAGTAAATGGAGGTTGTACAGGAGACCTTCCTGGTGACCTTTGTCCTATACTAGATCAGTTGAATTAGCGTATGAAAATAATCACAGTATTGTGGGCTTTACAGGTTTTTTTTCTAAAACATACAAAAATGTACAGTTACTCCCAGAAAACACCTTTGGAAAAATATTTGAAAGAACATTTGTGTTGACAGCAATAGAGTCTAGTGCTACATTATGCAGGATGTGCAAAAACAAACAAACATGCAGTTATATACAGTAAGGAAACAGAAGCCTAACAAAAATTATAAAATGCGCACACTCTAAAAAGTTAAGACGTGGGATGTGTAAAAAGCAAGTACATAAATTCACATTGCATTAACAGATCAGGAATTTTAATCAGAAAATGCAGCATATCTGTATACAAAATAGAAAAGTTAATCATAAAAAATTAGTCTATTTTTCCTCTCTTGGCATTTTGTTGATTTTATTTCCTAGAAATCTTTCCTTTCGTTTTAGAAAACAAATATTTAAAGGGATCCTTTTAGCAAGTGAACTCCAGAAACTGCATGTATAAAAGCTCTTTCATGTCGAATAAATGGTTTGGAAAATGTGTTTGCGATGAAAATTCAGCTGGAATTTATAAGTTTTTATGAAAAATTAAGTCAAAATATTTCTTTAAAATACGTAAATGAGATTGAAACGAGCCACAGAGAAAGGCTGCCCCCCACCTTCTTAAGGTGATTCTGTAATGTGTGTAATTGTATTAGGGACTTGTTTTTATTAGACAAATTCAAAAATGAAAAACAGTTACTTGGAAATAGTTCATTTGTTGCTGGAAGTGCGTTTGGATGACCACATCAAGCTGGTCAGGAACAATAGAAAGTTGTGAAACTGGCTTGGGGAATATAATCTCGGTGTGTAGATGTTTTAGATAGATTTGAACCACCGTATCGTGGTTCATCTTTGCCTTTGGATAAGAGTTTCACCTTGATGGCCTCATCCTAATAGCAGCCATGGACACCTAATACTCTAAATTGTTTAGGCCAAATTTTTAGATTTCTTGTGGATTGAGGTCTGTAGAGTTCAGATACGTTGCCTCAGATTCCATCCCTGATATATTTCCATTATTAATCAGCTGCTCAAGCCACAACGACAATCCTCCCCAATTCATTTTTAGTTAGTTGGCAAGTTTATACACAAAAGGTTTATGCAATTGTTCTTCAAGTTACTTAGCAAGTACTGTACAAGATCAACCCAAGCTATCCTGGCTAACGAGAGGTTGCACCAGGCTGATTCACTGGTGTCTGAAGGCACCAATGGTAGACCAAGAGTAGTGATGGAAGACCAAGAAAGTCTCCATCATGTGCAAATGCAACCAGGTGCCAAATGGGCAGCTCCATGCTTATGCAAGAAGATCCTGATCGCTCAATGATACGACTTGATAGGAATATAAACCATCATACTGCAACCTGTCTGCATAACTTGTGACCCACCAAGCTGTTTAGCCAAGAACCTGATAGACCTCAAATTTCGCTGCCTGCCTGTGACTGCACAAAAGGGTGGGATTATTGATACAACCTGTAGGTTTAGCAGAACATAAGCTGTAGAGACCTGACTGCAGGACAAGCCAACATGGTGCCCTCATTTTTGGACATTGGCAACTGGGGTGCACTGTATTGGTTACCACCACCCTACCCTACCATGTTCTTCTGTGTGCATCCATGTAGATGAAAATGTATTTGCAGCAAAAGGAATACAGAGCAGATTATTGACCAAGAACAAAGCTTCATTTTATTGTTCCTTCCACACGCTAATAAAACTATATAATCAATGTTTTCGTATATTCTTTCCTCCTTCAGTTCTACTACCCTATATTTAATGTGTCTTGTTCCTTTTTTATGCAAGAAGGGTAATTTCAAACGCGGGACTCTCACATTCAAGCAATGGTTAAACAATTTCACAGAATATATGCTGTAATAACTTGCTGGGTTTACATATTGGGTGAATTGCCACCTGACTCCCTAATGACTCATGCAAGAAATGGCACAAGTAGATTTACCACCTTGTTATCTGTGGCAAAATGATGTATCTCTCATGGAATTAGCTGATAACGCTTTTGTATGATTTCATATCTGCAGAGAAAATGTTAGATAAAGCCCATTAGTGATTCTAGTCAGGGTAGACATTTTCAAAGGACATTTTTGCTATGTAATTCATTTCCATTCAGAAGCAAATCCTTGTTAAGTTCATTGGAACTTACTCCCAGATGAATGTGTTTAGGATTTGCAGCTTTACAATTGTATAAGCAGCTAGCTAGGAACTGGTGGAGAGGGGGACTGAAGAGACTAGAAGGTTAGCAAATGGTGATTAGTGCTTCATTTTAATGTGTTTTGACCGTGATGGTCTCTTGTTCCATAAACTTCTGCCCCTCGTATTACAGTAAGAGTCCAAGAGTCAGAATGTATAGCCATGCTCCTCAAACTCTTATCACTCTTATCAACCATACAACTTGATGGATTTCTTTAGTTGTTGGTGCCACTTTGCTTTTAATCTTAGAGTGGCACCCGAGACAAGCTTTGGCTCTCAAAGGGGTGGTAAATAAAAGAGGAATGAAAGCACACACTCTCTTTATCATGGTAGGAGAGCATTTTTCATTTGGAAATTCTAAAGCAAGCCGTTAGTGCCAATTTAGCTACTTGTATTCTTTTTTTTTTAAGCTCCTTGTATTGATTATACGTACCCCAACTTCCAAAAGCTGGCAGCAATGGTGAATCAAGCTATAGAGCTATTCTCCCTGTTGCTGAATCTTTAATTCAAAACCACTGATTAGGTTTTTAGAGGTGTATCCAGATGTATGAGCTAACTTTCTCAATGCCACAAGAATTTAAGCATCTCCATATTCACAAAAAAAGAGAGGAACAGATGAAAGTCCAGCATTTGAGAACTAGGCAATGGAGAATAATTCGTTCCAGCAAATTTCAGCTTTAGAAGATTAAGATGCTGTGTTTTCATGCCTATTTGTACAATCGTTTTGGAAAAGAAGCAGGCTTTCAAAAATAATAAACTGAAACTGAAATTCCAGCAAAGCCTCATACTGTTTCAACATCAAGAATATTGGCGTTACTCAGTTACTTCATGGGATATCGTCCAACCATTTTCCTGAGTCTGTCCTGTATTATCTGCATATACGCCCCAAACTGACAGCACATGGCAGTAAATTAGCTTTTTACATTAAATATTTCAGGGTCCATTTGTGTAGAACAATTTTTGGGGGGGCTATCTTTTTAGGAATCAAACCTCCTCCACCCCCTGCAATTACCCTCATTTTAATAATAAAAAGTTTGGCTCAGTTCAAAGAAAATTGAACCAAGGTTTGTATGAATAAGGCACTTTGAGGATATGTTGTTTTCATGGATACTTTTTTCATGGATTTAGATAATACTCAAGCATGGATGCATAGAAAGGCACAATGTGAGTGATACCTCTTGGCTCAAATTTAGTGCTACTTTAAAAAGGAGCTTAAGATTCTGCTTCCCGTTTGGCACTTTGGGTATTTCTTTAGCTGTCAGGATTTTAGGAGAACATTATAACAGATAAATAAGGAATGGGAGTCTTGCTGGGATAACACTGCATTTGGGAACTGAAACCAGGGCTGGCCCAATACATTTTGGGAGGGAATTTGAAAAGCAGTGGAAGTGTTACATGCCTGTTGGGTGTGGTTTGAGAGAGGTGAAGATGTGTATTGTTACTCTTGGCTCTAAGGAGATCATTCAAGTCACATACAGAAGGCCTCTTATTTCAGACATTACAATTTCAAAATGTCCTTTCTTTTTTTCCCCCTTTTTTTTTAAAGTTCTGATCTAGTAACTCTAGGTCTAGATGATGGTAGCACTGCGTTAACCCAAGCTATGGTTTTCACTTCTCTGATAAGATGTTCACTAGTGAGACTGAATATATGAAAGTCCATCACCTTCCAGCAAAGAGGCTCGGCTAAAACAAATGTCCTGGGAGATAGGAGGCGAGCAACATCGTATATTTGTTGATTCTTGCTTTGTTTATTGGGAACAATTTATCCATTGTCAGTAAGGCACGTTCAGCCCCATCTCCATGGATGCTTAATAAGAAGTCCTGCTTATTTTGATAGGATAGCATTTTAAGTAACGCAAAAAGTTGTGAGTGACTTCAGCTTAAATTACGCATGGGAAGAGCTGGTGATTCATTTTGAACATCCAAACTATTACCGAACATTCCACCTTCCTGAGGCACAGAACCCTGGCATGTTCATGATGTATGTGTAGCATCAGTAACCAGATTTATATGTGATATCAAGCACAAGGGACCTATCCAGGTCACCACTTTTGATACCACACCTGGAAAAGAATAGCGGTACCAAAAATTGGGCAGGAGTAGGTCTTAAATGCTCATGAACTGAAGGCAATATTGGGCAGGAAAATGGCAAGCTTTGAAATTGATGTGCAAAAATAGCTTTTGACTTAATCGAAAGTGTCAATAGAGTCTTGGGAGATTGTCCGATCATGTATTCACCAAACTAATGATCCTCCACATCAGATGAGTTATCACCCCCACTGCAAATAACATGCATGACTAGGTGCATATATGGGTGTATGTCCATCCTACTAAAAAAGGGTAGTAATGGTAAAAGTACTGTAGGCATTGTGTATATGTGTATACACACATACTTGCCTTTCCATCTGTCCCACATAATGATGAATGCATGATCTGGGTGCATGTGCATGAGTTCACTAAAACAACATAGAACAGAGATGTGAAATTTGTAGCTCTTCAGATGTTGCTAGACTCCAGCTCCCATCAGACCTAGCTGGTGTGAGATAAACAAGTCACAGTGAGCTACCGTTGGTTCTACCACCTTCTTTGGGCCAGCCTGTAAAAGGCCTCATACTACTGTACTTCGAAAAGCTCTGCCAGACAACATAATGAAGATGCAATGGAGGCAGCAAATTATGCTTTTTTGCTGCCTTCACTACCACTAGGTAGGCTCGATAATGAGCTCTTACCAGTGTTCAGTTGCATTTGTTTGGATCTTTCTTCCACTTACTTTCAAGCCATCTCCCAGCTTGTTTCCTTGCCCTAAGCTCTGAAGTATACCAGGGGGCCAAATGGGCTCCATGAAGTGGAAGAGGGTGTTCAGGGGCGATCGTGTCAATAGCCTGAGCTATTTGGGTGTTCGAGAGGTCGGCCAGGGCTTGAACAGGGGTGCCAGTCATATAAGCCGGAACACCCCCCCAGAGCTGTTTGGAACCCCACTGGATCCATCAGCCTCCGAGGGCAGACTTTCCTAATAGGTCCCCCGCCTCTGTAGAGCAGGAAAGGTACTGACAGCCTAAATCTCAATAGGAAGTGATCGAACCACGACAAGGGACTAATGTCAGTGACCCCCACTTTCAAATCACCCTCTTCCTGCCCAGTCAACAAAATAAGGTCCAGAGTGTGGTGTGCCATGTGCGTTGGGCCGGTGACATGTTGGGACAGCTCCATGGTTGTCATGGCGGCCATGAAGTACTGAGCTGCCCCAGAGCCAGCTGCCTCAGCATGAATGTTGAAGTCTCCCAGAATCATCAGTCTGGGAGTCCTCAACACTGCCTCTGAGACCATCTCTGTCAGCTCAGGCAGCGAGACTGCTGGGCAGTGAGGCGGGCAGTAAACCAACAGAATCCCTAATCTGTCCTAATTGCCCAATGCCAGGAACACACACTCTAGACCCGCCCCCCCTACTGGACAGAGAGCCTGGAGATGAGAATCTCTATATACCACAGCAACTACCACTCCCTGACCCTCAAGTCTGGCCTGATGCTGCACTGAGTACCCAGGTGGCCACAGCTGATTGAGACCAGCTCCGCCCTGTTCACCCACACAGATTTCAGTGATACATTGGACTGGATGTAATGGACTGGATGAGAGCCAACAAACTGAAACTCAATCCAGATAACACTGAGGCACTGTTAGTGGGTGGTTCCCTAGACTGGATGGGTGGGAGATCACCTGCTCTTGATGGGGTTACACTTCCTCTGAAGGAACAGGTTTGTAGCTTGGGGGTCCTCCTGGATGCTTTGCTGTCGCTCGAGGCTCAGGTGGCCTCAGTGGCCCGGAGTGCCTTCCATCAGCTTCGGCTGGTGGCCCAGCTATGCCTCTATCTGGATGGGGATAGCCTAACTACTGTTGTCTGTGCTCTGGTAACCTCAGGGTTGGATTACTGCAATGCGTTATACGTAGGGCTGCCTCTGAAGACAGCTCGGAAACTTCAGCTAGTGCAGAATTTAGCGGCCAAGTTGCTCATTGGAGCAAGACGGTTTGAGCATATTACACCGATCCTGGTCCAACTGCACGGGCTACCAATTAGTTTCCAGACCCAATTCAAAGTTTGGGTTTTGACCTATAAAGCCTTAAACACTTCAGTACTGCAATACCTCAAGGACTGCCTCTTTCCATATGAACCTACTGGTACCCTGAGATAATCTTCTGAGGCCCTTCTTTGTGTGCTTCCTCCTTGAGAGGCCCAGAGGGTGGCAACACGAGAATGGGCCTTCTCTGCAGTGGCTCCCCTTCTGTGCAATGCTCTCCTCAGGGAAATTTGCCTGGTGCCTTCATTATACACCTTTAGGCGCCAGGCAAATAAGTTCCCTTTTTACCAGGCTTTTGGTTGATTTGATTGATATCCTATGCCCTTTTAAAACGTGGTGTTTTTTGGGGGGGGGTTGGGTTGTTTTTGTTTTGATTATGTATTTTGTGGATTTATATTTTGATTTTATTCTGTGAACCGCCCTGAGACCTCCAGATATAGTGTGGTATATCTATATCTATATCATCTATATCTATATATCTATCTATCTTCACATCCCCTCACCTTGGGAGGAACTTGGTAATCAAGTCATTGTTGTCTTCCAGATTACCTGATGAACTCATCATGTGAAAAGGTTTGAGCTGGTTACTCCAGTTTAGCCACATGGCTCTATTCCTATAAATTTAGGAACTTCTACCACTTTTTATCTAAGCCAAGTTTTAATGCCTGTGCAATTTTCTAAAGCAGGTGAATTTGATCTTTGGAGAGTTTATAAGTAAACCATTTTTAAACTTATCAAGTATGCGGCCTTTTCCTATGCCTGGCGGAAGAGGGACATGTTGAAAAGAGATGTATTAAGGGGACATTTTAGAACTCTTCCAGGCCAACAACCCCACTCAGCCAGTCGCCATCTCTTAGCCTAACCTACTTGACAGGGTTATTTTGAGGATGAAATGGGGAGAGGAGAACTATATACACAACCTTGAGATCTTGGAAGATTATATAAATGTAACAAATAAATAATGAACTCATTTGGAGGCTCACATATTTTAAAGGTCTAACAGCCTGTATCTCCACATTTAATTTTGCTGCATATTTTCTGATAATAAATCCCTGCCTGGGTTCTCTCACCAAAGAGTACTTGCCCCAATCTTGGATCTTGGCACCCAGGAATTCTCCTTTAATCTATCTCTATCTCTATCTATCTCTATCTTTGCACCAACATCCAGCATGGCCAAAAATAAAGGGTGATGGAGTTTGTATTCCAGCTCAGGTTCCTTGCATCCTGGGGTGGTGCTGGGGTACCATGGAGTTGCGGAGGGGGGCATTTAACCCTTTACTGGATTGCACCCTGTACCCTATGGCTTCCATTTGCACTAGGAGGGATGCCTCTTAGGATAAGCAGCAGCCATGGAGATGGGGGTGACTATCCAGATCAGCACTGCAAGCTTCCTCCTTGCTGCCCCTCTCCCCACAAGGCCATGGCTGCCTATTAAGTAAAGGGAAAAAGGAACCCAAGCAGACAGTGGTCAATTGTGTAATTCAGGGGTCACCAACCTTTTTGGGCGCATGGGCACACTCACATACCAGAGAAACTGCTACAGGCACCACAAACACACAGTACAACCAAGCGCACACCACAGCCTGTTCTATTGCCTATGTTAGAATGCTTTTATCAAGCCTAATTTCAATTGGGGGTGGGGAGCAGGGAATCCTTTGGGCACCTATGAGTTCCTGCGTGCCCTCAGGCACCAGTCATTGGTGACCTATGATGGAATGCCACATCCACTTTAGCTCCTAAAAAGAGAGAAAAACGTCCTCTGATAGGGGCCAGGAATTGCTAATAAAGACTCCAGTGTGTTCTCACAAAACTAACACCATGACAGAGGGAGAAAGGCAAAATCTGAATTGGCACTTATTTTCTTCCAGCAAACCTTAGTATGTAATGTTGGTACAGCTTCACTTGTGCTGTAGACCAGCCATCAAGCCCAGATCCCAAAGACACACATTAGGTGTTCTGTCTAGACCTGTCACCTAATCAAACAGAGATTTCCTTAAAATAATTGTATGAGATTAAATCGATTATTGATTAAATCTGCATATAAACCAAGCTATAGTTTTGAAGAAAGAAAAGCATACTTTGCTTTTAGAGAACTATGGTTATGTTGTAGCAGGCATTCCTGCAGTCTTGAAAGAGGCATTGCCTTCATAGAAGTCTGTTTCTAAGAGGCCCCCTGCTAGCCATGATTTTTTTTTGCAGTCATTTGTATTAGAGTTTATGAACAATTTGAAAAAGTTAGCCGGTTCATCGACATATTTTTGATCTACGAATTATTAGAGTAAGTCATACAACCCTAAATCTGCTCTGATAGTGTCAGAAGGGCGTTCTGGGCATTCAAGCTATATATCAGTTCTTGATCTGGGAACCTATTTATGGTGACATGTGTACAGCGCACTTCTGTGCATGTCTACTTGGAAACCACTTTGTTCAACGGGACTGACTCCTAGATAAGTGTGATTAGGGTTGCATGCAGCTGTAGCTTTGCCTTTTCTTGAATAACACTTGAGCTTTGTTTGGCAAATAATATGGAGGTACTAGGAACACATTATGTTTCGTGAGTGTACAATCTGTGTACACAAACAGTTGAGCTGTACACGCAAACATGTAACATTCCATGAGTGTATACCTGTGCTGAGATGTACAAATCAACAAATTAGCTGCACACTCTTTCACACAAACACTTGTACACGTGTAGAGAAAGCTGGTACCTGTGTTCAGTGTAATGTGTGAACAAGCCTACGGTTAGGACCAATGTATGTGTTTTGGAAAATAAGGCAGAATTTTCATGCCATGTTTTAAATGCTAAGAAAAAAGAAAGGAAAGATCACCAGAAATAACCTTAGAACAAAACAGAGGGGTAGCACTTGTGTCTTCAGTGTCGCTCTTTGAAAGCAGATCTAAAAGGATGAGCGCATGTTCAAATAGATACTGTCTTCTTTTTTGAAGTAAACATGGTTTGATTTTTGGGATATGGTTAAAAGGGCACCCTAACCCACAGAATGGCTGAATATTGTACCTTGAATATGTAGCGCTGCGGCTACAACAGTCTTTAAGGTTGGCAAATTTGAGAACAGGAGTCTGGGCTAGGCAGGTGGAGGGATCACAGCATAACTCAGTGCACATAATAAAGCCAGTAGACCACATTGAAAAGGATAAAGGTGATAGGAAAAACCATCCTGGACCACTTGTCTATGGAATTGACATCAGTCAAATCTGGGATTTTGACCTTGAGCTGCGACGCTCTTCTCCGTAGGCGTCCCTTTTGATGGGTTGTCTGTCTATCCAAAGTGCTCCTGTTGTAGAGGTCCCTTGTGGTGGCAGGCCTCCTGTAATGGATGCTGGCGCTGTCGTAGGAGTACATGGTAGCTCTCGGGTCATTCAAAGTTGCCAGCACATTGGCGCTGCTGACTTCATTTCTCATTTCCAGGGTAGTAAGAAGAATATTCCCGCGGGCGTCAATCTAAAGAAGGAGCATCATCATCATCATTTATTATTTATAATAAATAATAAATAATTATAATTTATAATAAATTATTACTCTGGGCAGCTCCCAATCGAATGTAAAAACGATACAGAATTAAATAATAAAAACTTCCCTAAACAGGGCTGCCTTCAGATGTCTTTTAAAGATAGGATAGCTGCTTATTTCCTTCACATCTGAAAGGAGGGTGTTCCACAGGGTGGGCGCCACTACCAAGAAGGCCGTCTGTCTGGTTCCCTGTAACCTCACTTCTTGCAATGAGGGAACCGCCAGAAGGCCCTCGGCGCTGGATCTCAGTGTCTGGGCTGAACGCTGGGGGTGGAGATGCTCCTTCAGGTATACAGGACCAAAGCCGTTTAGGGCTTTAAAGGTCAGCACCAACACTTTGAATTGTGCTTGGAAACGTACTGGGAGCCAATGCAGATCTCTCAGGACCGGTATTATGTTGTCCCAGCAGCCACTCCTAGTCACCAGTCTAGCTGCCGCATTCTGGATTAATTGCAGTTTCCGGGTCACCTTCAAAGGTAGCCCCATGTAGAGCGCATTGCAGTAGTCCAAGCGGGAGATAACTAGAGCATGCACCACTCTGACGAGACAGTCCGCGGGCAGGTAGGGTCTTAGCCTGCGTACCAGATGGAGCTGGTAGACAGCTGCCCTGGACACAGAATTAACCTGCGCCTCCATGGACAGCTGTGAGTCCAAAATGACCTCATAGCCCTTGCCAGGTATCCTTCAGGGGCACAGTTACCCCATTCAGGACCAGGGAATGCCCCACACCCGCCTGCCCTCTGTCCCCCAAAAACAGTACTTCTGTCTTGTCAGGATTCAACCTCAATCTGTTAGCCGCCATCCATCCTCCAACCGCATGGCTTTAGAGAAGGTCTCTTAATCCCTTAGTGGTGCTCAGTGGCGTAGCGTGGGCTGCCAGTGCCTGAGGCTGCACTAAGGGTTGGGTGGGAGGGAAACTAAGTACGCATGCACATTCAACTGCCTAACACTGTCTACGTCACCTAGGAGATCACAGCTGCAGAGATAAGAAAAGAAGAGTAATTCCGTTGTCTGGAGATGTCACTTCCTGGTTTGCATGGAGAAGCCTTTTTCAATGCAGTCCAGCAAAGGAAGCATGCAACTGTATTGAGGCAGCACTGGGTATTGAAATTTTGCACCCCCTAACAATTTTGCGCCCAGGGCAACCACCCCTGGGCCCCCCACACTACACCACTGGTGATGTTCGGCACACTGGCAAATGAGTGAGAAGATAACGAACAAAATGCATGATAGGAAATGACGACGAGGGCTGAGAAGGGGGAGCCTTGATGAGGAAATGAGAAAAAGGAATCTGAGAAAGAACCTGGAGATGGTTTTAGTTAATGGAAATACTGGTATTTTGTAACCTTCCTTAGGATTTCCAGTCTCCGCCCCCTTTTTCAGCCATTTCTGTCTGTAATAAAACTGATTATTCTTTGGTTCCCACTGCCTATCTTCACAGAACACCAGGAAGGTACTAGTGCTTCAAAATGGTGAAATGGCTGATGAAATCTTTACTTGTATTTCTTATGGGTTCCCCCCCCCCATTAAAATTTAAAAATTAACAGCTAGAAGTAAGTGAAGCAGTAGGAAGGTGGTAAGTAATATTCACCTGTGCTACACATGTAACCTACAGTAGTGTCTTCCTTAATGGCCCAGTGTAATTGAACTGTTTACTGTTGCAATTACAGTCTCTGTGAGGTTCACAGTCATTATCTCCCTCAAAGAAACAGGACCCAGAGTCACCCAGCAGCCTCATAGCCCTTGCCAGGTATCCATTTAAGGATTCAGTCTAAGGAAGGAAGGAATGTGCAGTGAAATAAATGTTGTGCCGGTTGAAATGCCGAGTGGTGTACTGGGCTGAGCAGCCATTATTGTTGACCACAGGCCAGTAACTCAACCTGTAAGTATTGCTGTGGTTTTCCAGACTGCATTTGAGAGTCTCTGGGATTCCTTGGAAGCTAATCGGTGAATATTTGCAGAGAATATCGGTAACAATGGCAACCTTTCCTGAAGAATGGCTGGCCCAGTACTGGTGACCCCCCCCCCTGCTTCTCCCAGCCGTGTTCAGCCACAGAATTCGGTGTGCATTCTCAGTTCAAGCACAGCTGCCCAATAAGCCTGACTGGGAAACCTGCTGGTGGGTGTGACGCTAACATATGAGAGGGCTGGAGGTGAAATAGTTAAACAGGTTACCCAATCAGAACCCAGGGGGGTGGAGTCAGAGAGACTATAAAACCAGCTCTGGGAGGCGCGAAGGGAGGAGTTCGTTGGGAGTTGGGTGGCTGGTTGGAGTGGGAGTGAATTGGGATAGAGTCTGTGGGTAGGTTGAGTTAGTGTAGCGAAATAAGCTGAGTCAGGAACAGTTAGGAGCTAGGAAGACAAGTAAATATCTGAGAGGTGGTTTAGTGAGTGAGAGCAGGTAGCGGAAGTCATAGGTCTGGATAGGCAACCCATGATTGTAATTGACCGATACCATTTATGAAACCACACGCTTGTTAAACTGCAGTAAATAAATAGAAGTTTATGTTCCAATTTAACCCTGATTGGACTCAGTATTGTACCAGGTAGGGCCTGGGTGGTGGCAGTGAGAAATAAAGTGGTGGCACAGGGATCAATACATGGTGAAATGTCCGGGGACCCTGTGTGATCACCACAGTGGGGTGGTGGCACGTGCCCAAATTCCCATCACCAGTGCCGCTGTGGCTTAGTAGGAGGAGAGGGGTGAGGTGGCAGTGAAGCCTGGGTATGCTGGATTGGCTCCACCAGTGCATTCGTACCATGCCAACCACACTGCCATCTTAGCCCTTTCCTTGCCAGTAAGCCACAGTGACACCAGTGATGTGAGCTCATGTGAGCATTGCTGCCCTGCCAACAGCTGGATGCTGCTGAAGTCTAACTCTCATCACTCCCAGCCACCAGAGCCAATAGTCAGGAACGATGGAAGCTGTAATCCAACGACATTTGTAGATCCACAAGTTCCCCACCTCTGCCCTATAACCTTCCTCAGAATCTTCTACAGGAACTTCATGGCAGATAATTCAAGGTGGAAGGGATTTTTTTTTATAGGAAAAAGTCTTAGTGATGGTGTCGAGCTTTAGAAAAAGATTCAATGAATTTATGGATTGAATTTATCAATGCCTATTAAGCCATGATAGCTAAACTTCCATATTCAGAGACACTACATTCTGGAATATAAGATGCAGGGAACGAACAACAAGAATACCGTAGGCTGTTGTTATTATTGCCTGATGAACTGCACATCTATAGTCTTTTAATTACTGAACAATTCAACCTGCAAATTAAAGGCCTTCCCAGATTTGTTATATAGTCACCTGCAATAGAAGCGCAAATAGCATTAATATCTCTCTGTTGTTTTTTCTCCATTGTAAAGACTAATAACTGACAAATGCTAATGGTTTATATTGATGATTCATGTGAGTCCCCTCATTTAAAGTATTGTGCACTCATTGCTTATTACAAGGCAAGTGTTGGATGAATTACTGCTTTAATTTAAAGTGTTATGAATGAGCCTGCTACATTTTAAAATGAGTTTCTAAATCACTTTGAGACCCCTGTTCTGTATAAATCATCAGACTATTCATTTTCTCTGAATTATAAGTTTTGCAATTCATAACAAAGAGTTTATCATGATTGCTAACAAATTAACACATTCACCCAAACGGAAGGAGATAATAATCTCTATTTTTCTTCTCTGGTGCACCTTTTTTTTGCCCAAATTCTCTGCTTGCCCAGTGTTACAGACTGGGCAGTGGAAAGTGATTCAGTAGATAATGTGGTCCTTTTCCATTGTGAGGAAACACGTACAGGGTGTCCTACGTTCAGGACAAAATTGCTATGGATAGAAAATTATGTGCCTAGCTAAGGCTAAATGGCCTGGTGACCAAAAGAACAGGGAGAAATTATTATTCAACTGCCCACATACCCACAAATGACTGCCCATCTTCCTAGAAGAACTATCATCTCCAACCTTAGGTCAGTTGATAAATAACTTGCAAAAGGAAAGAACGTCACAATTATCCAGCATGTGACATTTCCGCGCAGGTTAAGGGTAGGGACACCCAACCTACAGAGCTCTTTTCAGATCCCATATTTCAGAGACTTCTAGAAAAGTAGAGTGAAGGAGAAAGATGAATGGAGACAAAAGGGGAAGGCCAATCTAAATAGAAATGGCAATAGCAAAAAATAAATAAAAATAAGGCAGAAGATGATATTGTCAAAATGGCCCCATCTGGGAGATCAAAGGGCACCAATCCAGTCCATTTCAGAATCCATACTTAAAAGAAAATGGCCCCATTGGAGGCTGGTCCATTAGGGGGGATGGGACACTGACCCACCAACCTCATGCTGCATTCAACCAGCTCCCCACCTGCCTGTCTTCTTAGTTATAACCAGTACAGAGTGTGGCAGCATTAGCTCTTAACTACGTCCTCCTTAGACTCAGACTGGCCCTTGTAGAACTCAGCAGGGAGGATTCTGGGGAACAACCCAGAATTCAATGGTTCGATCTTGCATTGGCTGCTGGTCTCCCTGCCTTTTGCCCTACTGGTCCGAATAGGTGCCAGTCGCCACTGCTTCAGTGTATCTCCACCAAAGAGTAAAGTTGTCGGGACTGGCAACTGGTGAGAATTCAGCCACTAAGATGGCCAGGAAGCATTTCAACAGCAAAAAGGCCAAATGGGTCATGTCCTACGTCCTTACTGATATGAACTTCCAACTCTGTTGTGGTCTGCCTTCACCTTTGCTCTGCCCTGACTTGCTTTTGCATTTTCTCTTCCTGCATGATAGCAGCTGGGGTTGACAGTATGGTCCACATGCATATTCCCTGCACAGCTGTTTTATGCTGCTAGTATTATTTCAGGGGGTATGTCTCCATCCAGTTCCTCCATGCCATACACAATTCTATAAACTATCATATCACCTCTTATTTCCCTTTTCTTCAAACTAAGAAGTCCCAAAGGCTGCAACCATTCCATATGGGAGGTCACTCCTTCCCCTGGATCATTTCGGCTGTCCTCTCCTGAGCCTTTTCCAACTCTGCAAATCCTTATTGAGCTGAGGTGACCAGAACTCCAAATACGCTTGCACCATAGAGTTATATAATGGCATTATGACCTTAGCAGTCTCCTTTTCAGTTCCTTTCCTAATGATCCCTAGCATGAAATTTGCCATTTTTGCAGCTGCCACACACTGGGTCATGGGTAGGCAAACTAAGGCCCGGGGGCCAGATCCGGCCCAATCTCCTTCTAAATCTGGCCTGTGGATGGTCTGGGAATCAGCGTGTTTTTACATGAGTAGAATGTCTGATTTTACTTAAAATGTACCTCTGGGTTGTTTGTGGGGCAGAGGAATTCGTTCACCGCCCCCAATATAGTCTGGCCCCCCACAAGGTCTGAGGGACAGTGAACCAACCTCCTGCCGAAAAAGTTTGCTGACTCCTGTACTAGGTCAACATTTTCATCACTGTCCTGTCCTGTGCTGCATACATATATTCCATATTGAATTCTGTCATATGGCACAAGTGAGGATAGCTCTGGAAGGGTTTCCTGAGGTGCTGCTTCCTTCCTGCTTCTCAACCTCACCCTGATATACTTAAATGGAAATATATGAAAACTCAGGCAACCAGTTACCTGAACTTTGTTCATCTCCAATTTCCTCTTGTCACTGCTGGCCTTCTCAGCTGCTTTCTTTTGATGCTGTGGGCCTTTGCCAAAGAAGGTGTAGTTCACAAATGCGTATTCCAACAAGGCAAGGAACACAAACACGAAGCAGCCCATTAGGTAGATGTCAATTGCCTTCACATAGGGAATCTTTGGCAGTGTCTCCCTGAGATGAGTGCTGATGGTGGTCATGGTCAACACAGTGGTGATCCCTAGGAAGAAGGAAAGAGCTTGGTATACAAGGCTTCATGTGGAAAGATGCCACCAACAAACCTGCTAAAATCCTATATACGAATAGCAAACTCCATCTGGTACGCAGGCTGAGAACCCACCTGCCTGTGGACTGTCTTGCCAGAGTGGTGCATGCTCTGGTTATCTCCTGCTTGGACTACTGCAATGCGCTCTACGTGGGGCTACCTTTGAAGGTGACCCGGAAACTACAACTAATCCAGAACGTGGCAGCTAGACTGGTGAATGGGAGCGGCCGCCGAGACCATATAACACCGGTCTTGAAAGACCTACACTGGCTCCCAGTACGTTTCTGAGCACAATTCAAAGTGTTGGTGCTGACCTTTAAAGCCCTAAACGGCCTCGGTCCTGTATATCTGAAGGAGCGTCTCCACCCCCATCATTCTACCTGGACACTGAGGTCCAGCACCGAGGGCCTTCTGGTGGTTCCCTCACTGCGAGAAGCCAAGTTACAGGGAACCACGCAGAGGTCCTTCTCGATAGTGGCGCCCGCCCTGTGGAACGCCCTCCCACCAGATGTCAAAGAGAACAACAACTACCAGACTTCTAGAAGACATCTGAAGGCAGCCCTGTTTTGGGAAGCTTTTAATGTTTGATGTATTACAGTATTTTAATATTTTTTTGGAAGCCGCCCAGAGTGGCTGGGGAAGCCCAGCCAGATGGGCGGGGTATAAATAATAAATTATTATTATTATTATTATTATTATTATTATTATTATTATTATTATTATTATACGCTGGCTTGGTCGTGTCCACAGAATGGAAGATGGCAGGATCCCCAAGGATGTGCTCTGCAGGGAGCTGGTTTCCCATTGGCAGACCAACTCTGCATTACAAAGATGTACACAAACATGACATGAACAGGCTGGGAACATCAACCCTGCTACGTGGGAGTCCCTTGAAGATGACCCCAGTGCCTAGAGACAGGCAGTCAGGTCATGTATCCATTGCAGTGACCAGAGGAGGAATGACCGCTGGGATGAGTGCGGAGAGAAGGAACGATGCGGTGCATCTGCAGCAACACAACCAGACTCCTTCATTTGGAGTTATCCCCTATTCACCAGAAACAGCTAAATGAGGATGAGCATAGAATGCTAACTATTGAGAGGGGGGGGGACAAAACTAGGGAGGGGTGAATGGAATGGAGCATCCTGAATCCTGCCTGACTATCTGGCTGAATCCTTAACAGGTCCCACCTGTACATTGCAAATGTATTTTATATATACATAGACACCCAATTCCTGCATTCCTACATCATGGTTGCTACATCCCATGATGGAAAATGGCACTTTCATAGGGAGCACAGGGTGCAGATTTTTGGAAGTAGTAACGTTGCTAAGGCCAGTGTGTTGTAGTGGTTAAGGGTAGTGGACTCGTAATCTGGGGAATCGGGTTCGCGTCTCCGCTCCTCCACATGCAGCTGCTGGGTGACCTTGGGCTAGTCACACTTCTTTGAAGTCTCTCAGCCTCACTCTCCTCACAGAGTGTTTGTTGTGGGGGAGGAAGGGAAAGGAGATTGTTAGCCACTTTGAGACTCCTTCGGGTAGTGATAAAGCGGGATATCAAATCCAAACTCCTCCTCCTCCTCCTCCTCTTCTTCCTCTTCCTCAACCTCGGCCCTCCAGATGTTTTGAGACTACAATTCCCATCATCCCTGACCACTGGTCCTGTTAGCTAGGGATCATGGGAGTTGTAAGCCAAAAACATCTGGAGGGCCGAGGTTGAGGAAGCCTGGCTAAGGGTAATATAAGGCTATTGGTTAATGTAACTGGAGAAGCTTTTTGTTTGTTTGTTTGTTTGTTTGTTTGTTTGGTCAGCCGAAGATGCATTGCCAACATAGCACATTATCTTTTATGACTCCTTTTCAGAGTCACCATCATTTTCTCATGAGATCCAGGCAGAGAGATGGTCTGCAACTGCATAAATTATACAAACTAAGCTTGTTTTGTGCAATGACTAGAAGATAGAACACAATGACTAGGACTGGGAGGGTATGACTCATATATTATGGCTCTGGAAATCTTATTTACCCCCCCTTTCAGTTTCTGGGATACACTGCATTTCCCCCATAATTTCAACCACTTTCTTCACAACTGTAATTGACTTTAAAAAAAGAGATACACGACCAGTAATATAAAATTGCCAGGATGTAAGGTGTCATTATGGGTTTTTTTAAAGAAAGAAAGAAAGAAAGAAAGAAAGAAAGAAAGAAAGAAAGAAAACCAAAACAACGCATGGAGCACATAGAGCCCTCTAACATGCTAAAATGAATTAATAAATGAAAAGAATAAATCTCACACACCAAGGATATTTAAGTAGCTTTGTTGTCCAAATAATAAATTACCTAGTGCAACTCGTGCAGCAGATGCATCATAGTTGATCCAGAAAGATACCCACGACAGAATTGTAATCAGAGTAGAAGGCATGTAGGTTTGCAAAATGAAGTAGCCGATGTTTCTTTTAAGTCGAAAGCTCAGTGACAGCCGAGGGTATGCCCCTATTTAAAAAATAAAAAAGTGAAAAGTGAAAAGTGAAACCACAGCGCGTCTCTTTTCTACTGCCATTCCCAGAGTATGTCTTGGGATGCTCACTGCTTACCCGTTGCAAACTCTACTCTTTTTGAGATCATCTTGTAGTCGATAATTGAGAATTGAGGGAGCTCAATTTTATTAACTCCACTTACAGCAGATTCCCCTCCATTCCAGTAGAACTCAATATCATCCGTTGTGTATCCATCTGCAATAGGAAAAATATACCCAAGCATGTTAGTTGGTTGACCAAATGTTTTATAAATTAGTTGAGTAGTAAAATTAAATCCTAAAGCCAATAAAATGTCAATAAAATGAAAATAAGAACAAACATTACTGACCATTACTGTAAACTTCTGCCATTTTTATTTTATTTCTTGTTGGGCAATTTCTGATAGTGAGGAATTATAAATAAGCTTCATCACCGATTTTATACCAAGCCACTTATTTTTCATGAGAAACAAATGAAATATTAACAAAAGTAACACAAGATTATGGCTGTGCTTTTATATAACGTTTATAACATTTCAATAAAAGAAAGCATCCGTTCAAAAGTTGAAGACGATTTATTTAAATGTTTCTCCAGCTCTCTGGAGAAGTTCAGACTTCAGCTTTTTTATTCTTCTTAATTTAAATAATATTTTTAAAAATTGAATTTCACAATTATAACAAATTATAAAATTATACATCTCAAATTGTATAAAACATAAAAAACAACAATAATAAATGGAATAAATATAATTGATGAAGAACAGATATCCCTGTAAAATATTACTGAGGAACTGTTGTGGGCTTGGGGATTTAGGCCTGAATCATAAGTTATCACTGGAATGATGGGCACTATGTCTACAAGGCTACAATCCTATGCACACTTTCTTGGAAGTAAGCCTCACTGAATGCAATTGGGCTTTACTTCTGAGTAAACATGCATAGGATTGTGCTGCGCCTCTCACAGATTTAACAGTGAAACCCTATGCATATCTATTCAGAATTAAAGCAAGGCTTTTCTTAGTCCCTGTAGAAAAGTGAAACACGTGGCTCAGGTAAGCAGTAAGGAATGGATAGCAAACATGCTGCAAAATAAGAATTCCTCTGGCAGAGCAGGATCTGAATGAGCCCTGAGACCAGCTGCAGGGGGCAGCCATGACTTGCAAGATACCTCGCTGCTTTGTGCAAGAACTATCTGTCTTTAAAAAAAACAAAAATCCCTGCAGTTTTCAATTTACGGTTTGCTTACGCTTCACACCTATTTTTCACTCATCCCACATGTGACTGTTGCATCACTACCATTTGCAAACTTTGCATCTGAAGGCAAGATTAATGTTAAACTCTGTGCAACCGCAGTGAAAGTAAATAGCAGCCAGATTGAATCAGGTACTGGTGGATTGGGAAATGGCTGGTTATAGAAAAGGGCTTTGACTTGGTTACAGACCCAATCCAAACACAATAATTTTTTGTTTGGTTGTTTGTTTGTTTGTAGAGTGCAATATTTTAGCTGCCCATCAAGATATTCACCTATCAGGATTTTATACCCTCCAACATTTCAAAAAACTGAATCTATAAGGTTGTCCCTGGAACTTCCCACTGCTTAGGAAACTGGGGAGTACAAAACATGATTAAGATGTGAGCATTGCACAAGCATTGTACAAGAGAACGAACATCTTCTGAATGTTCAGTCATAATGCCAAACTATGGTTTGGAACTATGCGAATAAAACAGAGTGAATTTCACATGTTCCCACCTGTCCTCTAGTACTGCCAGATGGAAGAAGATGGAAAATTTTGTTTTTAGTAAACTGCATTTAATGTTATTTCTGAACCCTAGACTGTGGTTTATCTTCTATTTTGTTACTGAAGCAAGGCAGCTTCATAAACTATGCTTTGAAGTTGGCTTGTTTCAGTAAACCGGAGCTATCCAAACTTGGTTAGAATGGCAATAGTTTGTCTTGGTTTGAACATAATTCTAAACTGCAGTTAGTAAAAGTAGAAGTGAAAGCTTTCGATCACCACATTGCGACCATACCATAGCAGAGGGGAGGGGTGAGCGGGCACATTCATGTAACATTAAGCAAGGATTGCTACAAACACAGCATTACTGCAAACACAGTGTGTTGCCTCACTCAGACATGTTGTTAACTGGTTGCTATATCATTTGTATTTTTTTAAAGAGTGTTTATAATTGTGGATACATGTTGAATTCATTAAGTAAGAGTTGAGGATAAAAATGGAGGATGAAAATGGAATTCCCATTGCGGCGAGGACTGGAATAATTTATCATATGCTGCAGCAAGCTCACCAACAGACAAAGAAAACCTTTAAATTAATTCTTTGCTTAGAGAGTCTGTGCTTCAGGCAGCTGTTCACACATTGGCAGAAAACCAGTAAATGCATAAACTGTGCCAAAGGCCAACAGTGTGAGGATGAATGCATTACCATCAAACAGTCCTTGCCTCTTCTCCCCACACACAAAAAAAATGTGAAATGACAAGATTCACAATTTCAGCTGCCTGCTCATAGAGATTTAATTGTGATCTAACTGAATAAAAAGTTGCTAAGAGCTATCACACAACAGACTGGAAGTTCCAAGGTTCTTACAGCATCACACGCTAGGGCCTGCCTGCACATCTGCTTTGTTTGCCAGAACTTTATGAAAGACCTGGGTTCTTAGGTACGGCTGTGAAAACGTTGTAGGCCATTCAGCCTTTGGAGTTTAGGAGTATGGCTGTCGTACCCTGAGAATGAATGAACATCAAAGCAACTAGAAGTTCAGCGTGTAATCTTGCACAGGACTTGAGTTGAAATTTAATGACGCATTCTTTCAAAGGTTCTTAAATATTTTCTAACAGGAAGTTCGACAGCTGATTCATATTGCAAGAGTGTCAGCTCACAAACCAAAAGCAGTCTAGTGAGCACATCCTGCAAGAAACTTAGTCCCAAGCAGCTGATGGCTTCTAATATCATTATTAACAGCTTGAACTTGGACCAGTTACAAATCGGCAATCAGTGCCGATCTTTGAGTAGGTCTCACTCCTGCCAGCAACCATGCTGCAGCATTCCAGTTCAAGCACAAGAGAACCCGCAAGTAAAGAGCATTGCAATAATCCAGTCTTGAAGTCACCAGTACCTGGAGTCAAGTTCTCCTGGTCCATAAACAGTCAAAACTGTTACCTGTCCCCCCTCCCCCAGACCAGTCCAGATCCATAAGCCCCCCTGGCCTCTTCTCTAAGTTCATTAACACATGGCTTGACAATCCTTATCTGACTGCATTAGGCTTTCATTGAATTTACAGGTCACTGAGCAGCACTGAAGTGCATTGAGAGACATTCAAAAGTCAGTTACAATTCATAAATTCATAGTTTCTAAGCTCATGACAAGGTTTTTGATGAGCTGCCTTAAGCACTTGTTTTCCTGAGATGGCTGCGATATTCTGTCAGGTGAGGGATTGTCACCATCCTAAATTCAAATCTCCACTCAGGCATGAAGCTGCTCCTTGGCCTATTCTCCCTCACAGAGTTGTAAGGAAAATTTGAGAGGAGGAAGAATCTTGTGGGCCACCTTGAGCTCCTTGAAAGAAAAGTGGGATATTTATGTAATAAATAGACAAATAACATCTGTTTATCCTTAAGCCTTTTTCCAAAGAAGAAGAGGAAGCGGAAGAAGGAGGAGGAGGAAAGCTTAGTTATATAGACCTGTTCGTATTATTCCTGAGCTATATGTCTGTTGTTATTTCCAAGTTCCCCATAACTAGATATCAGTGCTCGCGGGGATTCGAACCACCAACCTTCTGATCAGCAAGCCCAAGAGCCTCAGTGGTTTAGACCCCAGTGCCACCCGCGTCCCACAATGGAGTGAGCTCCCGTTGCTCTGTCCCAGCTCCTGCCAACCTAGCAGTTGGAAAGCACACCAGTGCGAGTAGATAAATAGGTACCACTGTGGTGGGAAGGTAAACAGTGTTTCCATGCATTCTGGCTTCCATCACGGTGTTCCGTTGCGCCAGAAGTGGTTTAGTCCTGCTGGCCACATGACCCGGAAAGCCATCTGTGGACAAGCGCTGGCTCCCTTGGCCTGAAGCAAGATGAGCACCGCAACCCCATAGTTGCCTTTGACTGGACTTAACCGCCCAGGGGTTACCTTTACCTTTTTTTTATCAGTGCTCTTGGACTGTATAGGTTCTAGAATACCACATTAGCAGTAGCCAGTGTAGTGGGAGTGAAAAATAAGGTAGATCATCAGCCACATCCACTCTTTCCCAAAGGCCCAGATAAACAGTTGGGATCTTTAGCTTCCAGCAGAATTGGCCTTCCCCAATGATATGCAGTGTGTTTTCATGCTTCCTGTGAAACCCTTTCAACCCAAAGTATTGTATATGCAGCCACCGTAACAGTGCAGTATATTGTCTCAGGAAGGGAGTGATGATGATTCTGCACAAATCGGTCAAAATGCTTTTTGCCAATGTAAGTGGCAATGACGGTTCAAATAAGAATGCAGCTATGGGAGTGTCTCCCCTGGCTTCCTGGCAAGCAACCACTGAGCACGCGGCTGGAATATTTTTCTATTGATGCATACCAATGCCTCTTCAAATTGACCCCTGTCTTTGTTCAGCCATTATGTACATTTAAGATTGCATCTATTTCCGCAGAAAGAAGGAAAACACAGCGACGGGCTTTTCCAGAAACATAAATGCCTTAATGAGACATTTTCTATTCCTCCCACGATCTCTTATTTAACGTGGAAGCCAATTCTATGGCGACACCCGCTGAATGCTCACAATTTGATATTTAGTGTTTTACATTTGGCAATTAGTATTCAGCGACTGCTGTTCTATATTTGATAGTAATTGACAGTGGTGGATAACATTGCGAAAGATGACAAGGATGCTATAAGTGTTCTAAACAGAAGAGATACCAGTCAGGGCAAAAAGAAAGCCAGAAAATTGCTTATGCAGGAATGCACCATTTGTGACCCACTGAGCCTCATGTAGCCCAGGACAACACTCCCAACCCTGTTTTTGAAGTCCTAAGTAGGTATTATTTGTACAATTTGCATTTTTATTCTATCTTCCTTCAGAGCTCAGGGTGGTGCACAAAGCACACACACAAATGCACAAACGCACATATCATCTCAACAACGCTGTGGAGTAGGTTCAGCTAAGACACTGCAACTAACAAAGTCACACTGTGCTTCATGGCAGAGTGAAGATTTAGACCCAAGTTTCCTAGTCCAACTCTCTAAGCACTACACCACGCAGGCTGCAAGAGGTTTATTGAGACCCTGGTGGGGCTCCGTATAAGGATGGTGGGCAGTGTTTTTATCTGCTTTTCATACTAATCTAATGGTATTGCAGCCAATGAACTAATACACACAGGTGCAAGATATCAACTAACCAGGAAGCAAAGCTATATTTGCTGCTGTGGAGCATTAGATACAATGAATCTGGAGTAGGAATTCCCACTGCAACAGAGGAAGTTGCCTTGGACAGAGTCAGGCAATTGGATTGTGTAGCTCAGTACTTTTATATGCCTGTTGTCTTTGTCCATGGAGTTTTCTTGGCAGGGATACTGGAGTGGCTTGCCGGTTCCTGCTCCAGGTGGATCACGTTTGGTCAAAACTCTCCACTATGACTTGTCCATCTTGGGTGGCCCTGCACCGCATAGCTCATGGCTTCTCTGAGTTATTCAAGCCCCTCGCCACAGCAAGGCAGTGATCCATGAAGGGCCACCTCACGAGAAGAGAAAAATCCCTGGAAAAGACCCTGATGTTGGGAAAGATTGAGGGCACAAGGAGAAGGGGACGACAGAGGACGAGATGGTTGGATAGTGTTGTCAAAGCTACCAGGATGAGTTTGATCAAACTGCGGGAAGCAGTGGGAGACAGGAGTGCCTGGCGTGCAATGGTCCATGGGGTCACAAAGCGTCGGACACTACTAAACAACAACAACTCAGTACTATCTGTGCATGGTATATTTAACTGATTTAAACTATTTCAGTACCGTAATTAATCTAGATGCACCACCATACTGTATATGTGACCAGCTTGTTATATTCCTATTTTAAAGATATGGTAAAGAGGCAGCGTAATGTTTCAAAAATGTTTTAAAACATTAATAGTCAAACTATACTTTATACGTTAGACAATATCGCTAATTAGGCAAGAGACATAAGCAAATTTATTTGGGCTCAGAAATATGGTAGCAATTTAGGTGTAGATGGCGGTATGCATTGTAAGATTCCTTGTCACACATTGTACAAAAGTACAAAACAAGTTTGCGCTTTTATATAAGCGGTAGAAAATGGGGAGACAGCTTACAGCTTTCAATTTCCAGCGTGCAGTTTTGTTCATCCAGGGGGTACCTTCGTAAATCCATCATGCAGGCAGCCGTGGTAGTGATCCTGAGAAAGAGGGAAGAGGAAAGAGAGAGAGACAGGGAGAGGAGGAGAGAGAGAGAGAGAGAAAGGAGGAGAGGGAGAGAGAGAGAAGGTAGGATCAAGAAAGAAGGATACGTGGACTTGCAGCTCAGGTCAAACATTTTAACAATCTTAAAAAGCTTTATTGCAAACTTTATTGAATTTCTTCAAAAACAATTACCAAGCATCAAGCGTTGTCTTCCAGGACAAACAGTCATTCACATGGCATCAAAACAGACTTTAAAAAAGCAGTCAAAGGCTGTGAAAGGGGATGGAAGCAGGGCCAGATTTAGGTTTGATGAGACCCTAAGCTACTGAAGGTAATGGGGCCCTTTCTATGTCCAGCTGTCCTTTGTCAACAAGAAATTGTCCCTGCTTTTTTGTGTTGAATACATGCTGTATGGTAATTTATGGACCTAATAAGTATCTAAAGCCATTTGCACATAACAAAGTATGTATTTTATCAAAGTAATTGTTGAACTGAAATACAATTATGAAGAAGTATCTTAATAGTGAAATACAGTTAAGAAGAAGTATATTAATAGTGATAGTGATATTTTAGGGAGCAGGCTAGCAGGTGGGGCCCATTACTTACATCAGGCATGGCCAAACTCGGCCTTCCAGATGTTTTGAGACTACAATTCCCATCATCCCTGACCACTGGTCCTGTTAGCTAGGGATGATGGGAGTTGTAGTCCCAAAACATCTGGAGGGCCAGGTTTGGCCATGCCTGACTTACAACATAGGAGCCTACACAACACAAAACACTGTTGCTGTATGTAGGTTTTATTTTATTTGTTTTTAATCTTATATTTTGGAAATGTACATCCAGTTATTTTTTCCTTTAAATTTTTCGGGGGCCCCCAAGAGAGTGGGGCCTTAAGCTATAGCTTGTTTAGCTTATACGTAAATCTGTCACGGGTGGTGCTGTGGGTTAAACCACAGAGCATAGGACTTGCCGATCAGAAGGTCGGCGGTTTGAATCCCCACGACGGGGTGAGCTCCCGTTGCTCGGTCCCTGCTCCTGCCAACCTAGCAGTTCGAAAGCATGCCAGTGCAAGTAGATAAATAGGTACCGCTCTGGTGGGAAGGTAAACGGCGTTTCCGTGTGCTGCTCTGGTTCGCCAGAAGCGTCTGAGTCATGCTGGCCACATGACCTGGAAGCTGTACGCCGGCTCCCTCGGCCAATAAAGCGAGATGAGCGCCGCAACCCCAGAGTCGGTCACGACTGCACCTAATGGTCAGGGGTCCCTTTACCTTTAAATCTGGCACTGGGTGGAAAGCTGTGACCTCCCCACAGCCTTTGTCCTTCTGGCTAGTGCCGCAGCCAGGTCGTCCTTCCCTTTCTGCTTTGAAAATTTTTCCTTGTCTATTCCCTTTGTTGATTTCTTCCATCCCAGCCTTGTGAAATGCTAATGGAAGAATCCTCGGTGCCATCCAAGGCAGCCGTTTCTCAGGTAATTAGTTGCATACTGTACAGTGTGAGTGTGGGCTCGTTATTATTAATTTCTATGGAGTGGCAGCAGTTCATGAATCAATCTGTGATTCAGATTCTGCCTTTGGGCTAGCACTGTCTCTGCTTGCTCTGCATATCCCTACTGTTTCTTTTCAACCTGCACATTTTTTAAAGCAAACAAATGAAGCTATAAGCATCTCCCATAAATCTCCAGTTCTTGCTCCTTCAAAGGAAAATGGACTACAGTGGTACCTCGGGTTAAGTACTTAATTCGTTCCGGAGGTCCATTCTTAACCTGAAACTGTTCTTAACCTGAAGCACCACTTTAGCTAATGGGGCCTTCTGCTGCCGCTGCTGCGCCGCCGGAGCATGATTTCTGTTCTCATCCTGAAGCAAATTTCTTAACCTGAAGCACTATTTCTGGGTTAGCGGAGTCTGTAACCTGAAGCGTATGTAACCCGAGGTACCACTGTACACAAATAGCTCCTTCGGATTTTCTACTGTGTGGGAAAAGAAGCACTAGAAGAGCCAGTTAACTTAACTTATTTTAAGATCCCTAGCCTTTTGGGACCTGCGGGTACATTTGGAAACCTAAGGTACTGTTTTGGGTACCATAAAAACAGAAAATTAACAGAAAAACTGGAACCGCCCGCCCCCAACAAAGGGCAACCCACCTACAACCCCCACAAAACAAATAAAACCAATAATAAAAAAGGAGGATCCCCGGAAGGCAAGCAGCAGCAGCAACAAATGACCAAACCCTTAATTAGGAAAAAAAATCAGCAGAAACAGGAAGCCTTGGTGGAGCCCCTATATGCCACATTGGGAATATTAGGAGCAATTGGCTGTTCAAACTGAATTCTGTATTAAGACTTGCTCAGAAAAAAAGCCCTCTCTAAAGAATTAATAATTTTTATTCAGCATTGACAGTATTGATTTTTTTGCGTAATATCTCTTAAGAGTTTGCTAATGGACCAAAGGAACCAGGTTTTCCTCAACTCCCAGTTTCATAAGGCACGCTGAGCTGTATTTCTAAACGGTTTTGCCCCAAAGCAGCAATAAGGTAGACAAAAAGTCATGCAGCATGAGAAATGAAATGTTTCCAGTGACAAGATTCAAATCTCCATGCAAAATTCTTTTCCCCTCGTATAAGGCCCAGCCTTTTGCCTGTGTGGAGCTGTGCCAACCCAGGCTTTAAGATCTTCACCTAAGTCCCTTCTCTGAGTGTCCCTTGTCAGGTGAGGTGCAATGGGTGATCCACTGGGGAGAGGGCCTTTCCAGTGGTAGCATTCCCAGCATGGATTGAACCTCTCAGAGAAACTCACCAGGTGTCTTGACGTCTTTTTGGCATCAGGCAAAGACATTTTTATTTCCCCAAACCTTTAAACTGGTTTTAGCTTCTATATCAGGGCGGCCCAACTTTTTCTACAAAGAGGGTCACAACATGGAACCCACAGGCTGCACACTGCCTTGTCGTGCGGGAGGGTGGAGTAAGGCCAAAATTTGATGTCCCCCACCAAGCCTTCCTAATAATAATAATAATAATAATAATAATAATAATAATAATAATAATATTTGGATGCCATTCATCTGACTGGGTTGCCCCAGCCACTCTGGGCAGCTCCCAACAGAATATTAAAAACACAATAAAACTTCAAACATTAAAAACTTCCCTAAACAGGGCTGCCTTCAGATGGCTTCTAAAAGTCAGATAGTTGTTTATTTCCTTGACATCTGATGGAAGGATGTTCCTGTGAGAAAAAACACTGGGGCCTAATTGGATTAGTAGAATGTCTGTCATCTGGTGGGCGGGGCTTTTGTGTTGTGCTCTGGAATCGGCCCCTCCCTTCAGGTGTCCAGTTAAGTTCAGTTAGAGAGGCCAACTGTCAGTCTCGTCTCATGAGGTTGTTTTAGTTTTTCTCAGTTTGTTATTGTGCTGCAATTTTCTTTATGATTGAAGCTTTGTTTGACATATACGTCAGCCGCTTACTTTGCTGAAAGAAAAGAAACTCTGCTGAAGAATGGTGGAATATCCTAAACTGGGCGAGTGATTTTTTTAATCACTCCCATCCTCCACAACAGTAACACAGGGCGGGCGCCACTACCGAGAAGGCCCTCTGCCTGGTTCCCTGTAATCTCACTTCTCGCAGTGAGGGAATTGCCAGAAGGCCCTCAGTCCTCAATCTCAGTGTCCAGGCTGAACGATGGGGGCAGAGGAGCTCCTTCCAGTATACGGGGCCAAAGCAGTTTAGGGCCGAGCTTTCCAAACTTTTCAAGTTGGTGACACAGTTTTTGGACATGCATCATTTCACGACACGGTAATTCAGTTTTGCATCATTTCGCAACACAGTAATTCAGTTTTCCATCATTTCGCGACATGGTAATTCAGTTTTCCTTGCAATCCCGAGGTTAAACGAACTCCTTTCCAGCCCCAGGAGGAGTGTGGGGAGCGTTTGTGTGACACACCTATGCACTAATGTGTCGCAACACACAGTGTGGGAAGCTCTGGTTTAGGGCTTTAATGGTCAGCACCAACAAAGCTGGATAAGCAAGTTGCAGGGCTTTGGGAAAGAGGTGTGAGGCTCTGGCAGGGTCCTAGAGCCCTCCCACCTCCTCCTCAAAGCTGGGCAAGTGCTAACTAGGTTTTGAGAAGGAGGGGGAGGACTCTAAGAGCCTGTCAGAGCCCTCACACCTCCTTCCCAAACACCAGTGCCTCACTTATTCAGCTTTGGGAAGGCAGTGTGTTATCAAATGTTGCCATGGGCTGCCAAAAAAGGCATTGAGGGCTGCATGTGGCCCTTGGGTCATGCATTGGACTGCCCGGTTCTATTTTTACATAGGGTGATTGTATGCTGCTTTTATATATACAGCACTTACTGTTATTGTTTTTAGTCTATGTTCATATATCAGCTTGGATAGCTCAGTTGGTTAGAGCATGGTGCTGATAATACCAAGGTTGAAAGTTCAAGCTGTATATTCCTGCTTTGCAACTCTACAATTCTATGAGGTGTGTGTGTGTGTGAGAGAGAGAGAGAGAGAATGAGAATATTAAAAGCTTTAAATTCAAACAGATCTCACCCTAAAAATGTTCAGCTACAGCTTTTAGTTCAGCCTTGAGAATCATGCACACAATAGCATTTTAAATGCAACACATCAGGGGTAGGGAACCACTGGCTCTCCAGATGTTGTTGGACTACAATCCTCACACTGACCATTGGTCATACTGGTTGAGGCTGATGGGAGCTGGAGTCTAACCACAACTAGAGGGTTGCAGGTTCTCCATCCCTGCAATGCCCCAGGCAAAGAGAGCAGGCAGAAGCCCATTTTGTATGTGTGTACAGAATGAGCCCATAGCTGGGTCAAGGTAAATTATTTTGCAAGGTACCATAAAGGCTACCTACCAGGTGTTCTGAAGATGCCAAATACAAAGTAATGTTGCACTGTTTTGTTTTGTTTTTACCAAATATCCTATGGGACTGAGATCTATTGAAGAAACTTCAGCGCAGTTAGCCCTTTTCACTGCGAGGCTATAAATACAATCAAATAAAATTTATAGCAGAAATTCTGACAATGCTATAACTACACTTCTGCAAACAAGCGGCAGTAATAAAGGTTGTCTGCGAATGGGAAGCACAATTTATTGCAAACAACAGTTTTGTTTGACAGAGCAAATAGACTGTAGAGATGTATGTGTGTGTTTTAAACCCAAAAGGGAGTGGGAAACGGCAAATTTAAGAAAGCAAGAAGAGAAAAGTAAGCTTTGAGGACTGAACAGGCATTTCGGATGTGAAAATGCAGGGGAAACAAAGCTTAATTTTAGTGGTTCAATTAAAAAAAAAAATTCATTGAAAGATGATTTCCTCAAAAACCAGCTCATGATGGATGCTCTTCCCCTCATTGGCACCCGGAAATGGCACCAGTATATTTGTGTATATACTTCTGATCTATTGCAGTGGCATAGCATGGTTTGCTGGTGCTTGGGGCTCACGCAGGTGCATGCATGCCAGGCCAGTGTGGACCGCGGAGCGTGAACATAGCCCACCATGTAAGCCTAGCCCTCGCTGCTGATGCCGCCACAGTGACTTGCACTGGGGGAGCCCAGCCAGTCAACGTGCACCTTCCTCTCTCTGTGCTCCTCCATGAGTCACGTGACCCTTATGAGATCATGGAGCCCAAAGCACACACTTGGGGGAGGGCATGCTCTTACAGTACCCAAAAATGGGTACTGTAAGTAGAGATCACGGCCCCTCCAAAAAGTGCTTGGGGGGGAGAGCGAGACCTTGGCATGAAATCACGTGATATCACGGTGCCCAAAATGACCGTTGTGTTCTTGCGGGGAAAACAGGATGTCTCAGTTTTTCCGGGACACTTGTGAGGTATGTGGTACATGCCTGGTCTGTATGTGCCGCAGAATGAAGTGACAGACTCCTGAGGTGGCAGAATCTACGTTGCCACTTGCGAGAGTGTATGTGTGTGTCAAGAGCCATTTCTGAATGCCCCTCTGCCTACAAGATTCCGTGCAAGGAAAAACCCAACAAAGAATCAAGGAGAAAAGTCCTAATTCTGTTTTTCCCCAGCTGCTTTTTACACACAGGGATTTTCTTTTTCTACATAGGCATAAAAAATTGACCTTCATCAGTAGTCTGCGGTGGAGCAGTCCATTCTGCCCCCCACCAAGACGAGTACCACTTCATCCCCATCTTCTCATGCTCAATGTGTAGGATCCAGACTATGTTGACAAATGTGATGGGCTACAGCAAACTAGAACAACCCAAAAGTGTACACCTTGGGTCATTCATTTTCATCTACAGTTGAAAATATAAGCAGTAATATAAGGCAGAGCATAGCAGGCAGGGTTCCACTTTTCTTTCTAGTAAACAATAAATAAGACAGGAGTAGTATGCTGAGCAATTTTCTTCTGACATTTATGATAGCCTGGATTTTAGGCAGCAAAAACAGCCATTTCTCTACAACATTAAAGCACAGAGTTTATTAAGTTTTTATAAATAGCCTCATTTATTCTCCTTTCAAAGTTATCCATCACCCCAAGGAAACTCTTCAAATAAAATCAACAGAGAGGATGTTTGCTATGTTTAATTCTCATTGGGCGCAGCTCCATTATGTCTCTAGTGATATTTCATGCCTTCCAGATGTACGAAACTGATATTTAAAGGATTTCATTCTCTCTCTCCCCCCCCCCCCGTTCAACACGAAAACGAGTGCAGCAGAAAATGGAAAGCTGCTTACCAACCATTAAACATTATTATTGCCCTCCTGTGGCTTTCTGGCTTTCATACATCTCTCTAGTCATCCGTGCCATCTTTTCCTTCCAATTGCTTTGGGATACTGTGGAAATTTGTGTGTGTGTGTGCATTCCAATATGTCAGGTGGCTGGCTAGTTTAACTTGCTACTGTTATAGCAGCTTGGGAGTCCAAAAATGGATGGTCCACCTTCAGATGCCTGTTTTACTACACATTTTAGCACATCTCTGCATGGGATGTTGGTAAGCTACTTTGGCTTTCTGAATAGGCTCTAAGTCTGGCTTCTAAGAATATACTTCAAACCTTCCGGAGAATAAGAAGCATTAAATGTTCTGTCATTTATAAAGCACTCGTGGAAAAGCGCTACCCACTGTTTCCCATTTTTATCTTCACAGTGATCATAGGATCATAGAATTGTAGAGTTGGCAGGGACCCTGAGCATCATCTAGTCCAACCCCCTGCATTACAGGAATATGCAGCTGTCCTATATTAAAAAAGACAATAATTCAAGTGCTATGTGTGAACCACTTCTATATGAAATAACCATTATGTGTGTCATTTCATCACTCTGAGAAGGTAAACTAGCTGGAGTACAGTTTGGGAAAGTGGGGCATCTTTTTTGCCATGACAAATAGCTTATGTGGGAATGCCTAGATTTCTATTGAATGCCACTTCGCCATTTAGGACAATGCGTGTATTTGTTCTGGAAAATGTGGCACCCAACCATGTTACCGTCAATGGAATTATTTCACTGTTCTTGGCATATGCTGTCTGGATCTGGTTTGACACCGTGCGCTTCACCTAAACAATGGACCAAAGCCTCTCTCTTTTCTGCTCTGCCGTTGCAGGAGCTATTATGTCGTCAGATGCAGGTTGTATGGGGAGAAAAACACACAGGCGTGCATTGTGCTCTCTCTGCAGGCCGACACTCCGGCTCACGAAAAGGTCATTCTGCTTCTGCAAAAGGCGTAGCCCTTTTGTGGATCTGTGCGAGAGCATTTCTAAGAGGGTATCTAACATTGGCCCCAATCCGTGTGTGTCAGAAAAGGCCAAGGCATTATGGTTGTAAGATCCAGCATGATTCCTAGTTCGGGATGGATGGATCCCTATATACCGTATTTTTTGCTCTATAAGACTCACTTTTTCCCTCCTAAAAAGTAAGGGGAAATGTGTGTTATGGAGCGAATGCAGGCTGCGTAGTTATCCCAGAAGCCAGAACAGCAAGAGGGATTGCTGCTTTCACTGCACAGTTGCTGTTCTGGCTTCTGAGATTCAGAATATTTTTTTTCCTCCTCCAAAAACTAGGTGCGTCTTGTGGTCTGGTGCGTCTTATAGAGCGAAAAATACGGTAGCTGTCCCAAGCTGGTTTCATTCCCACTGCAAAAGACAACAACTTTTTTTTGGCCCCATTTATGGGTGGACTTTTTAGGAACCCCAAAAATTGGCCCACATTTACAAAAAGGAGAGAAGTATTTACGTCGGCCTGTTGAGAGAACACAAAGCACGCCTGTGTGTGTTCCTCCCCAAACAATGCTGAAGGATAATTACTTTCAGAGCCACACAGAAGTCTGGGAGGTGCAGATCAGGTCCATTTTGCATCAGAATTCACAGGAACCAAATTCTTCAAGCACCTTTAGTCCATATACCGGTACTTCCCGCTCTCTGTCTATGTTCTAGGGATCAGAAGGGTTGGAGCGTGGGGTTAAAGATGGCAGAAGAGAGGAAGTGTGTGCCATGCTCTCAGTGATGGGGAGGCTGTTTCAGTGGTTAATGAGGGGCACTGCAAGTTTCTTAAGGACCCTCCTGACCTTCTGAAATATGCAACAAGTGCTCTGATAGCACTGACAGCTTATTGTGCTGATGTCTGGATTAACTCCTGACCCTCCCCGGTTCCTATTTTATACGATACGATACGATACGATACGATACGATACGATACGATACGATACGATACTATACTATACTATACTATACTATACTATACTATACCATACTATACTATACTATGCTAGGTGGAGGGACGCGGGTGGCACTGTGGGTTAAACCACAGAGCCTAGGACTTGCCGATCAGAAGGGCGGCAGTTTGGATCCCTGCGACGGGGTGAGCTCCCGTTGCTCGGTCCCTGCTCCTGCCAACCTAGCAGTTCAAAAGCACCTCAAAGTGCAAGTAGATACCGTATTTTTCGCTCTAGAAGACGTACCAGACCACAAGACGCACCTAGTTTTTGGAGGAGGAAAACAAGAAAAAAAATATTCTGAATCTCAGAAGCCAGAACAGCAAGAGGGATCGCTGCAATCCCTCTTGCTGTTCTGGCTTCTGGGATAGCTGCACAGCCTGCATTCGCTCCATAAGACACACACACATTTTCCCTTTTTAGGAGGGAAAAAGTGAGTCTTATAGAGCAAAAAATACGGTAAATAGGTACCTCTCCGGCGGGAAGGTAAATGGTGTTTCCGTTTGCTTCTCTGGTTCACCAGAAGTGGCGTAGTCATGCTGGCCACATGACCCAGAAGCTCTACGCCGGCTCCCTTGGCCAATAAAGCGAGATGAGCGCCGCAACCCCAGAGTCGGCCACGACTGGACCTAATGGTCAGGGGTCCCTTTACCTTTTATACAATGGTGGACCAGTAAAAACATGGAAGATTAGTAATGCTAACCTGCTGCCCAATTATGTGTGGAGGTTTATAATGCCGCTTGTGTTGGGTGGCAATTTCCTCCCTCCCTTCTCGACAGGTGGGTGGGGTTTGCGACACTGAGCGAGCTTACCTGGTCGGATGCCTCCCACCTGCGATAGGGTGGCCATTGTCCCACCCCCGGCCTAGGAAGACAATGGACGGCCAGCTGGGGGTGGGGCGAAGGCCAAGGGAAAAGAGGCCAACCCCTTCGGCCAAACCTCACTTTGTTTCCTCCTCTTCCAGGTTCACCCACCCAACCCTCCCAAATTAATAATATTTTCTTGCAGTGTAATATCTTGCGTTCCAGGTCAGTGGGCGCTGCTATGGTCGTAAGATGGTTGCTGTATTCAGAACTGGGAAGGAATTTCCCCTGCATTGGCAGGTTTCGCCTTCCCTATAGCATTTTGTCACAACTTTGGCGGTTTTTAGGCCTTGGCAAGGTATCTTTTAGTCTATCTCCGAGTGTGTGTGGGGGAAGCATTTCTTGCACCCCCCCCCACGTGGCGGTGGCTGCAGGGCCCGTTAAAGGGTTGATTGCGGGAGTCCCTGGCCCTAGAGCGGTGGCATGTAGGTCAAACTCCTGGCTGAGGTAAAGTGGGAGGGCACGCTGTGTAAGTTCATCCTTTACAGTCCCCTCCCACTGCACCTCATTGCCCTGTACATCCTCAGTCCCAGTCGGACTGAGGGGGTTACATGCCCTTGTTCTCTTTTGAAAGAAAATTATATGAAAATTATGTAAAGATGGTATATTACATCAGTACAGATAGCAAAAATGTACAAAACCGGGTCAAACACATGTTGCAAATGTAAAGAAAAAGAAGGGACTTTTTATCATATGTGGTGGAAATGTAGAGAAGCTAAATATATAATGAGTTGAAAAAAATGTTTAAAATGACATTTGTAAAAAAACCAGAAGCATTTCTGTTAGAGATTGTAGGACAAGATCTGTCAAGAAAAACAAAGAACTTATTTATGTATGCTATAACAGCAGCAAGAGTCTTGATAGCACAAGGATGGAAGAATGAGGACATCCCAACGAAAGAACAGTGGCAAGAAAAATTGATGAGTTATGCAGAGTTGGCTAAATTGACATACAAATTGCGGGACAAGGACAACTTTAAGGAAGAATGGGAGCTTTTTACAATTTATTTAAAAATACAACAAAATGAATTGGACTCCTTGGCAGGTTTTGAATAAACATACACAAATTTATTGGTTGAGAACATGGTAGATAGATAATGTAAGGATATGTAGGATTTTATAACATGCAGAGAATAATATGTGCTGAGAAATCAGAGAGAGGAGCTGAGGGAAGTCTCTGGGGGGGAGGGAAAAATAATGAATATGATATGTTTTGATAATTTGTTATGTTGAAATTGTTAATGAAAACTTTTTTTAGAAAAAGAGAGGGTTACATGCCAAGGCCTATGCCAAGTTTCCCACATTCTCAAGTTCAATAAAGTTGTGGCCAATTTGAACCCATACTTTGGTCTCTTGTCTCATTTTTTGGGGGGGGCGTAGGCTCCACAGACAGGGTTCAGCGCGTGTGCTCGCAATAAAACTCTGTAAGCAAAAGTAACCTATATTTACATTTCACCTGGAAATGTAAGAGGCTATATTGATTGGCTGTATGTGAACATCATAACAATCCCTGTTTTCCATTATATTCATTCTGACATTTAGCATCAAGGTGTATCACCAATTTGTCACCTTTGATTGTTGGTTGATGTGGATTTGTTATATGAATAGCAAATGTTTTCCTTTGGCTCAGTTTGATCTTCTTAGATTCCTTACTTTGGAGAAGACCCATTTATTGCAGTGGATTTTTCCTCCTCTCCCTCCAGAGTCAGTGGCTTAAGGATTGTGGCTCTAGAACTCATTAAAAACATTGTGGGTGGGTGGGGAGAAATCTATTGCAGACTTGCAGAAATAAAGATGAAAGGGGCAGTAATTAAAGTTGTACCTTACATTGGATTTCCAATTTGCATGCAATTACCTGACATACTGGTGACAACACTAATATATATCAAGAGAAATCTAGCAGCATGGATTCCAGTGTGAATAACCTCTGCCTGATTTTTCTTTTCCCCTACAGCCAGGGGGATTCAGGTGCAGCAGTCAACATTCAAAGGAGTTGTTAGTGTGAAATTGGGGTTATTATTATTATTATTTTAAATGCACAAATGAACCCAGATCCTTTCCTTTCAGCTGTCAGAAGCAACAGAGAACTAGGAGATGTGTTGATGTACAGCATCGCAGAAGCATAACTAGAAACTACCCACATAATACACTCCAGGAAAGCTGTGATGGTATCAGTGGCGTAGCGTGGGTTGTCAGCACCCGGGGCAAGGCAAGTAATTTGCGCCCCCTAACCCATGGATTTGCGCCCCCTAACCCGTGGATTTGCGCCCCCTAACCCTAACCCCCAGATGTTGCACCCGGTGCGGCCGGCCCCTCCTGCACCCCCCACGCTACGCCACTGGGGGAGGAAGCAAAGCAGAACCTCAAGGGATTTGTTGAAGCTGTTATAAATCAAGTGTTGTTGTTGTTATTATTATTATTCTCATTCATAAATAGGACATGTTGAAAGCTTACCAGTGCCCTGCTGTTGCAATCCTTTACTCTCTGGAGGGCTTTTTTTTAAAGCAGAAAGATGGGTTTAAATGTCTTTTTAAAAAGAATCAAAAGTGGTGTTCACATTTACTAGGCATTATATTCCTACAAAACAAATTCTCATTAACCTTTATTTTTTTAAGTTAAAGTATGTTTGCTGCTGTTGCAGCACTTTTACCTCACAGCTTTATCCTAACCTAAAACATGCCTGCTTAGCCCCACTGTGCTCCATGGGGGTCGTACTTCCAGAGGAAAGTGCAGAGTTGGACCCAGTCCTATCTTTGCACAGATGGAAAAATTGTCTGACATATATTTGTCAGACGTACATTCTTAAGGGAGGGGATTGGCAAACTCCAGGTCCAGGATATGTGTTCTCCTTTTACTATGGGAAAAGATTTCCCAAAGGTAAACCATCCATAAAAAAAATTATGAATGGGTGGCGACGTGGCAAGCCTACACAGCTCTTATTATCAGGGCTCGTCGCCACTGTCTCCATGCGGCTCGCAAGCCCTTGGCGTCTCCAACCTTTCAGGCGTCTATATTATTATTAATATCCATCCTATACCCCTCCGCCTCGACCGCATCGCCCTGCGTCTCCATCCGCGCGGCGAGATTTCCAGGGCGACAGGGCAGGCGCTGCTGCTATGCAGACTCCCTCACGCTGGAAGCCAAGCCCGCGTCCCATGTTGCGCGCCCTTTTCCAAAGAGGAAGCCGAGCGTGGCGAATGGGACACAGACTGCCATTGTCCCCGCGACATTTTAATAACCCGCACCTACAATATTCAACCTGTTGTTTGCACAGGGGACAACCCTGCGACACAAAAAGAACCCACCCAATGGGGGCCGGCAGGCAAAGCGCCTGGGCAGAGAGACTCGGCGCTCCCAGGCGCCACGGTCCTCAGCCGAGGGGACTCCCGCGCGGCGTGGGCGAGGAGGAGGAGGCGGCCCCTGCACCCGCGGTTTCCCTCAACAACCGCCTGGGCGTTTTGCCCGAGAGGCACGCCAAGGGCGCCTCACTGCCCTTCCACGTGAGAAGGACCAGGCTCGCCGCTCCTCCTTTAAAAAAGGGGAAACGGCGAGAGGTTTCTTGGAAGACGCGTTTGTTCTGCTGCCTCCACTCTGGGAGGCTCGCGCGTTTAAAATCCAAATGGCGTCGTGCCAGCTGCTGGGAATCGCACTTGTTGGGGATGCTCCCCGAGTCGCGCCCCCCCAGATTTTGCGCCCGGTGCGGCCGGCACCCCTGGCACCCCCCACGCTACGCCACTGGATGGTATACTGAATTTATTTCCCTCTTTTCAGATTGTCCCTGGATCAGGGACATCAGAGATGACTGTTGGAAAACTGTGGGCTAGGGCTGTGCAATAAATCGTTGTATCGTATTGAAATATCATTGTGATAAGTGTTTCAACAAGGCAATATACTAGATCAGCTGAACTGATACTTTGCATATATACTTTGCCTTATGTTGCCTTATGTTGTAAACTTTGAAGCTATGAAATGTTTTCCCTCCTAGTACATTTTTGTACACTTTTATTTATCAAAACCTTTCTGTGCCAGGATAACAATACCATTTTAATGTCATGGCCAAAAATTTAAGAGCTTCCCATCTCACGTATCGGAATAATTGTATGGCTGCCCAGCTACAGCAAGGCAGGAAATGCACATTAACATGTTTCCAGTGCTTTTTTCTGGGGGTACGCAAGGGTATGCATACCCCTAAACATTTTGTGAATCTTTGTACTTTTACTTTATTTATTTTTCCCAATTTGAACTATAAAATGGTGTTTTTCTTGAGTCAAAATGAGAGTACCCCTAAACACCTTTTTTAAGAAAAAAAGCACTGCATATTTCCAAAAAGCATCTAAATATCCCTCAAAGTATACAACGGCTTATAAGCTGCTTTTCATTAACCAGTTTGATGGATAGGAGCCGCAGCCGTGAAGATTGAAGGCAATTAGAAAGACACATTTTCCGCATGCTCTATTTAACAAATAATAACCACATTCTGGAACTTATCAGCCATTTCCCCCAGTGCCCTGTTTTCTCTTTCGCTGCTGAAACACCAGTTTCCCCGCTCCCCTGAGAAAAGTCATTTATGCACACCAGTGTGGTCCACCATTCCCCAAGAGAGACTTAATAGCATTTTTTTTTGCTTGAATCATTCATAGAGGAAGCAAGAAGTGTGGGGCAAAATTAATGAGAGTGCAATTCATCTTCTTACTATTGTGGCTTCAGTTTCAATTCAAGCTTCCATATATTTGCTATCCAGAATAAGGTTTTGCTGCTGCTGAAATGACTGCAGACACCTGTCATTGCTCACACAACGATCTAACCATTGAATGTCACCATCCTGAACAGATTTCCTAAGCGGTAAGTTTGCAGGACACTTGCCCCATTCCTTAAATCACAATTTGCTAGGACTACCAAGAGCCAGATAACACTGCTTTGCTATGTGTCTGTGAGGAGTTTCTGAACAGGTTAAAGATAAACATTTCCTCCCTGATAAATCATCAGGCAGGGTCGCCAATTTGGGCCCCAGGTTACGAGTGCCCAGCTCGCCGATATGACGCCATGCACCCTGTGGCCTCAGAACCCGACTTCCGGTGGCACCGCAAGGCCTCGGATTCGACTTCCGGTGCTTCGCGAGGCACCAGAAGTTGCGCCGGGGGCCTTGCGGTGCAGATGCTGAACACCCAGAACAAAAAGTTTTGAGGGTGCTCAGGCTCCCAGGGCCCCCTAGAGATAGCATCCCTGTCATCACGTATTCCAGTTCCTATGATGAGATACACCCCAGTACGTAGCCGCACAGCAAGCTTAAATTACCTACCGCAAACCGTAAAGAACAGTTCCATCCGGATGTAGCCGAATCATTCGATTTTTCACAGTAACTCCATGAACAAAGGACTTCTTGTCATTCAGGAAGTATGTATCTGGTACCCAGAGATAGTCAGCCACTCTGTTATCTAACGTCAGATTCAAAGGTATTCCAGAGTACGATAGTCTTTTATCCCTCCAGGACTGCTGGAAATACATAGTGAGTGTGTAGTCCTGGGAACAAAGAAGAAAAGAAAAATAGTAATTCAGTGTGTGTGACTTTAGCATAGTTTCTAATAGGTTTTATGATCTGAAGAGCGCAATTATTGCCACTGTACAATGAGATTCACTGAAAAAACAAACAACTGTGAGGGTCATGAATGCTGCTTCTGTTGGCCTGTTGACACGAGCTTTCTTCTTACAAGTGGTACAGTGAACAATCTTGTGTCCACCTTTTCCATGAGGGACTTGCTTAAACTCCAAGATGTAACTGAGAACATCCTGTACAAAGGTGTCACAGTGCCTTAAGCGTGACCATTCAGACTTTGCAAAACAGATCTTCGTGTTCTTCAGCTTAAGGTCAAAGCTACATGGCAGGCTTGACGTCATTGTTTACCCAAATCTTACAGCCCCAGATCCAAACACAGAGAATGCCAGGTACCTTTGAATTCAACTAGATAGTTAAGACATTGTAGCCAAGCTTCAATCAGACGTTTTTAAGGATGAGGTCCTAATATGGGTGCCGGCCCTCAAAAGTTGTGTGTGTCAGTGAGTGTCATGGACTGACTGGTTGCACCAGCAGGGGGGAAAGGCTCAGAGCCAGGGGGTTGCTGGTGGGATGACCATGAGTGGTCAAAGGGAGAAGAGAGAGCAGACTGGGAGGAGGAGGTGTTGGAAGCTTAAGAAGTAACTGGGTTTAGTGATGAGATGCTAGAACAGCACTCGTATTTTGATCAAAAGTGCCGTGGGTGTAGGACTGCCATACATCCGTCGGAAATAGCGTCCAGGCTAAAAATGGCAACCTATGCCAGAAGTGTTGATTTTTTTGGGTGAATTTCCTTAAAAATAGCTCCAAAACTTCAAATTTTTTTTGCAAAAATAGCTGAACAACAGATTTTCACTTTTTGAAATATGGCAACCCTACGCGGATGCTAGCATAAAATGGCTGCCATGGGTAGCAAAAAAGGAGGGGGGCTGTTATTCTCTACCAGTGAGTACTGTCACCTCCACTACCCAAAGCCCTGGTCTTATGTATGTTATTAATAACCCCCCCCCAATAAAAATGTATTTTTAAACTATCTCTAAGCGACATAAATCACTGAAGAATTGATGCTTTTGAATTATGGTGCTGGAGGAGACTCTTGAGAGTCCCATGGACTGCAAGAAGATCAAACCTATCCATACTGAAGGAAATCAGCCCTGAGTGCTCACTGGAAGGACAGATCCTGAAGCTGAGGCTCCAATACTTTGGCCACCTCATGAGAAGAGAAGACTCCCTGGAAAAGACTCTGATGTTGGGAAAGATGGAGGGCACAAGGAGAAGGGGACGACAGAGGACGAGATGGTTGGATAGTGTTCTCGAAGCTACCAGCATGAGTTTGACTAAACTGCGGGAGGCAGTGGAAGACAGAAGTGCCTGGCGTGCTCTGGTCCATGGACATCACTAAACGACTAAACAACAACAACAAGCGACATAAAATGTAAATATAGTTATGTTGGTCAATAGAAACCTGCCCCCAACATCCTGCAACTCCACATTTGGAAAATGCTAAAAATATCACAGAACTCAAAGAGCTTGTCTGCTATTTTGTGACATTTTTGGTCGCCCTAATAAACTGTGGATTTTGGAGTGAAAACTTATTATTTATAATTGTTTTCATTCATAACCATTCCTCAGTTCTGGAGGGTGTGTACCTATGTTAAGTTTATTAGGATCTTCTAATTTGGGTTATATAAATGAATGTGCTTAGTCATTGAGGGGATAAACTGTACTTGTAGGCCCAGAGGAATCTGGATCTACAAGTGGTAAGGTCACTTATTACAGTGATGCTGGGCCTCCTTCCCTGGAAAGATGTCAACTAATGCAACCATGATGAGCTTTTTAATTGCTTGCAAGTGCACCAAACATGTGTGTTGCCGCCATATGGTGACTCTTCAGGTTTTCTCAGAAAAGGGACTTCAGTGCCAGCTCTTGCCGCCCTGACAAGCCTCTCCGTCTCGCTAGATGTTGTGCCTGCTCCACGCCAGCTTGCCTGGGGCAAGAAAAGCAACTGGGAACCAAAAGGCAAAGAATGAGAACAGCTGGGCTCCTGTAAGGACTTTAATGAAAAATGCAGAGAGGATTTGAGAGCCAGTAGCATCCATTGCCATCAAACCCATTCCCATATGTAAGTAGATCCTGTTTACTTCATTAAGAGGTTACTTTGCTTCATATTTTACTTCATGATTGTGTTTTAGTAGTTCAGGATTGCCTGTTAGTTATTCTCACGTGCCATTTCCAGCACCTCCACAGTGTTTTAGGGGCAGATTTGTAGTGTAGACAGCCTCTTCTGACATAGTCTTTGTCTCTACTGCAATTCTCTATTTCCACAGAGACATATATTTAATAAAGGTTGTGTCTTCAGAAGGCACCATTCACTTGAATTCTGTCCAGAAAAGAATTGTGAGCAGGAGGTAGCACATGGATCTAGTGTCCTGCTTAGGAATAGTTCCCAAAAAACCTTTATGAGTGACTAATTCTGACTGAATTTCTCATACTTGTGAACTGGAGCAACCTCTTCAAAGGGAACCATTGCGGACAAACAGCAAAATTTTGCACTACAGCCTACAGAATGCGTCAGTCGTTTTTACCTACTCGGCCTACATAGACCATTTATCTGTCCTTTAAATTACTAAAGACTCAGCTACATTGGCAAAGAAAAAGTGCTTTATGTGCGTTGTTTATGCATTCTAACACTGTGACAACAGATGGCGCTGGTGGAGTTCTATTTTTGCCAACCCGATTTCTCATAAAAAGTTTAAAATACGTTTAATTGAAACACTTCTTTGATGTGTTTAGATCTAGCCTAAGTCTTCAATTTTGCTTAAAGGTAAAGGTAAAGGGACCCCTGAGCATTAGGTCCAGTCGTGGCCGACTCTGGGGTTGTGGTGCTCATCTCGCTTTATTGGCCGAGGGAGCTGGCGTACAGCCATGTGGCCAGCATGACTAAGCTGCTTCTGGCGAACCAGAGCAGCGCATGGAAATGCCATTTACCTTCCCGCCGGAGCGGTACCTATTTATCTACTTGAACTTTGGTGTGCTTTCGAACTGCTAGGTTGGCAGGAGCAGAGACCGAGCAACGAGAGCTCTCCCCGTCACAGGGATTCGAACCACCGACCTTCTGATCGGCAAGTCCTAGGCTCTGTGGTTTAACCCACAGCGCCACCTTATGCACCTTTTAATTCTACTTTATTTTATCCATACCAGTATTAGTTGTATTAAATAGAGTCCACGTATTTTTAACCGAATAATAAATTATAAATATACATAGGAACTGAAGGGATTTTGCAACTCTGATGGGCTACTCTTCACCCGCTTTCCACATCTAAAACGAGTTCATGTGAGGTTGGCATAATCTTGCCAGATGGCATTGTATTGACAGAGGCATCCCTTCAGTTTTTTTCAGACTAGTACTGATGTTCAGTGCCTCTGGCAACCGGAACACAGATGCAGCTGCTATTAAGATTTGCTCCCTCTGACAGAGGTGGCATCCAACATCTTGGGAGGGCAAATTGGGACCCACCCACCCACACCATGCCCTTGTCTGCCTGCTATCACTCCCTGCCACTTCCCATCCGCCTCCACTGCCTTACCTTCACTGGCACATGCCATGGCAACCTGAGTGTAATCTTCGACACCTCCCTTTCCATGGAGGCGCAGATTGCAGCTATAACAAAGGCGGCATTTTTCATCTCTGCCAAGCTAAGCAGTTGGCTCCTTACCTCTCTTGCCTTGACCTAGCCACTGTGATCCACGCGACGGTCACCTCCAGACTGGATTATTGTAACTCGCTCTACGTGGGGCTGCCCTTGAGACTGACCCAGAAACTCCAGCAGGTGCAGAATGCCACGGCGAGACTCCTTACAGGGTCCTCGCTGCGGGATCACATTCACCCAGTGCTATACCAGCTGCACTGGCTCCCGGTGGAGTACAGGATCAGGTTTAAGGTGCTGGTTTTAACCTTTAAAACCCCATACAGCCTAGGACCCTCGTACCTATGGGACCGCCTCTCCTGGTATGTCCCACGGAGGACCTTACGGTCTTCAAACAAAAACATCCTGCAGGTCCTGGGCCACAGGGAGATTAGGCTGGCCTCAACCAGAGCCAGGGCTTTTCCGGCTGTGGCTCCGATCTGGTGCAACGCTCTGTCACAAGAGACTAGGGCCCTGCGGGATTTGACATCTTTCCGCAGGGCCTGCAAGACAGAGCTGTTCCACCAGGCCTTTGGCCAAGGCACAGCCTGACCCCCTCCTTTGGTAATCCTCACAGAACTCTAGCCCAATGGTTGCCATTAATTTGATTTGAACTGATTTTATTATGAATTGATTTTAGAATGCTGTTTTTCTTTGTTTTTTACTGTTGTTAGCCACTCTGAGCCCAGCTTCGGCTGGGGAGGGTGGGCTATAAATAAAATGTTATTATTATTGTTATTATTATTAGAGTGAGCGCACTATGGCAACTGCATGGGGACATCCTGGGTGGGCATCTCAGCACCAACAGTGGGTCTCTCCCTCTCTCCCTCCCTCCCTCTCTCTCGCTGCCACAGTCTCTGCCTCCTCTTCTGCCATGGCTGCAGCCTCCACTTCCTCCTCCTCCGCTGTACTTCCTGCGCATCACTTCCAGAACCTGGTGCCTATGGAAGTGTGATGGCAACTCCTGAAGTATGACTGGTGGCGGCGTTGGTGGCAGAGGCTACAGCAGAGGAGGAGGAAGAAGCCAAAATGGACATCTGGGATTGCGATCAGATGCCGTCGTGGCTTCAGTAAATCTTGGATGTCCCGCTCAAAATGGGACAGTTGTGTGGTATGAGGTGGGATGCCTGTGGGTTTCCAGAAGTTGCTGGACCACAACTCCAATCATCCCTGGCCACTGTCCGTGCTGCCTGCAGTTGATGGGAGTTGGAGTCCAACAATCTCTGGAGGGCCACAGGCTCCCTATCCCTGCCTAAGATAATGTTGCTTTAGTTTCAGCCTTCTGCTGTTGCAAGGGGTGGAGGCTGCTTCAAGAACATTTTTGATGATCTGTTGGCCATGGCATGATGCTAGTCTTATCCCCTACTTGTCTTGTCCAAATAATAAACCCTTTGCATGACACAGCGGTGCTATGAAGGGGCTGGTGGAGAGGACTATTGGGGCAGATGAATGAAAAGCTACTTCTGTTCCAGCTTTAAGGCTGGGCCCACAAGCCTATGCAAAATAGTGAATTGTTCCGGTCCTGGCATCCTTTCACCCTATTATTATAAAGCCATTAACTGCAATGGCCTTAAATGAAAAGATGCATTTACATATACCTATAGCAGTGCAATTAGCACTGAAACCCATTCGTGGGGACTTGCTGCAATGCAGAAGTCAACCAAAACTCCATATTCTTTATAAAATTGTGATGGATCAAAAAATCTATTCATGCATTCGGCCTAGCCAGGGTGCCTACCTAATTACCTGTTCTTGCCTAATTTTTATTAGGAGTTTTTAGGAGCTGCCTGAAGTCTCTGATTAAAGCCAGCAGCACAACCTCTGATTTATTTAGCTAGATTTATTTATTGCTTGGGACGCAGGTGGCACTTTGGTCTAAACCACAGAGCCTAGGGCTTGCTGATCAGAAGGTTGGCGGTTCGAATCCCTGTGACGGGGTGAGCTCCCATTGCTCGGTCCCTGCTCCTGCCAACCTAGCAGTTCAAAAGCACGTCAAGAGCAAATAGATAAATAGCTACCGCTCCGGCGGGAAGGTAAACGGTGTTTCCGTGCGCTGCTCTGGTTTGCCAGAAGCGGTTGTGTCATGTTCGCCACATGACCCAGAAGCTGTCTGTGGACAAACACTGGCTCCCTCAGCCAGTAAAGTGAGATGAGCACCACAACCCCAGAGTCGTCCACAACTGGACCTAATGGTCAGGGGTCCCTTTACATTTTATTTATTGCTTAATCAAATGAATGATCTCTAAGTAATAATATTAAATATTCATTACAAATATTGATGAAAATAAGCACTTAAAATAATGAATAGATCAGTTAAAGACAAGTTCTTAAAAAAGCAAAAGGCTGCAGAAATATGTATCCATAGCAGATTTCTAGGGTCATTTTTCATAGTCTCTTAGGCTTCATATTAGATTCCATATCAAGGACATAGTCACCTTCCTGCTGGTAGAGTTCTAATATGCTACCAATCAAGTTGTTTTGATGTGTCTGGTGATTATTTTCTCCTCACTACAAGCTGACACCTTTGGCTAAGGAAGAATTTGTTGCCCCATTGGCAGAACTATTCCACATGGAGAACTGTGATGAAAGGAAGTTGAATAGTGTGAGGGGAAATGTTTCATCCTCCGAAACAAGCTATTAGTCCTTTCTGGAGTTACAACCAACTAAAAATTGTGCAGTTTTTCACATGTGTCGCTTAAATGTCATCAATGGCATGGACAGGTCTGCAGGTTGCATCCGAGCATAGCTGTCAACCTTCCCTTTTTTTGCGGGAAATTCCCTTATTCCAGCGCCGTTTCCCGCCGTTTCCCGCTGCTATCCCGGATTGTTAAATATCCCGTAGTCTGTCCCCAGGACAGGTGAGGCTGCTGATCCCTTATTTTCGAGGCTGCTGATCCCTTATTTTCAAATCTGAAAGTTGACAGCTATGCATCTGACAGATGAAACTGTAAGCAAAGTCAGCCTGTTCTGCATTTAGCCATGCTTGCCCTGCTCATGAACCATCAAACAAACATGACCCATCAAACAAACATGACCCATTGTAAAATACTGCGAATATATTTCATAGAAGAATCAGATTGTGTTACAGCAAACAAGAGTGATTTAATTAAAGCAGGAATAGAAAACCCATGGCCCTCTAGATCAGAGCTTTCCAAACTTTTCATGTTGGTGACACACTTTTTAGTTATGCATCTTTTCGTGACACAGTAATTTAGTTTTGCATCATTTTGTGACACAGTGATTCAGTTTTACTAGCAAACCTGAGGTTAAACTAGCCCCTTTCCAGCCCTGGGAGCAGTGCGGGGAGCATTTGTGCAACACACCTACACACTGCAGGCGACACACTAATCTGTCACGACACACAGTTTGGAAAGCTCTGGTCTAGATAATGAGGGACATTAACTCTCAACAGCCCTAGCCAACATGGCCAATGGCCTGGGATGGCAGTTAAGAGTCCAAGAAGATCTCAATAACATTCTAGAGAGAAGATATGCAAAAAATTATAGCTAACATCCAGCTGGCCTCCTAAGTTCTTAAGAATTATCAGTAAGCATCAATATTCACAAATTTTATAACATTTATCACTGCATACATATTACTGTATTTTTCACGCTATAAGATGCACCAGACCACAAGACACACCTAGTTTTTGGAGGAGGAAAACAAGAAGAAAATATTCTGAATCTCAGAAGCCGGAACAGCAAGAGGGATCGCTGTGCAGTGAAAGCAGCAATCCCGCTTGCTGTTCTGGCTTCTGGGATAGCTGCGCAGCCTACACTCTCGCTCCATAAGACGCCCACACATTTCCCCTTACTTTTTAGGAATGAAAAAGTGAGTCTTATAGAGCAAAAAATACGGTAACTGTGGATGGTGACTAAACTCATGCTCTCTTTTAAAATACATTGGTAAAACTTGCTTGAATTTATGACAACTATTAAAAAAACCTGCATATTATATCAGCCTGCCCCTTTACATTCCAGACCAGAATAAACATTTTAGATCATGTTTTTGAAAGGAAGGAATCATTTTCAGAAAGTATATAAGGGGCCTAGATGAAAAATCTGTAGTTTGAACTAGAGTTCACCAGGTCCAATTGATAATGCTGCCAACACTTCATTGTTCTTTGAAATCTGTCAGTGCTTCAAGATGAAACTAAGAGAACTTCAGAGGTTTCCCTCCTCCTCCTGAGAAGGGAATGCATTTTAATTAACTTTTGGCACCCAGAAATGACAAAGGAGCAGATCGGATTTTCTTTAAAACCAATGCCTCAATGATGAGAAAATCCTCCAACTTGTTTTCTATGACCTGGAAACTGGTGATTTCATTTGATGTGATCCAAAATCAGTATCCCTCTTTGAGTTTAAATGAAGATGCCATTCTGAGCTTGCCTCCCAACCCTAATTTGATATTCAATGCATTGCCATCCATCTTTTATGCTTTCATGCCAATGCCGTCTCATATCAAAGCCCTAGCAGATGAATTTCCACAAACACTTGAAAGCTAATTCTCTAACGCTTGACGTGTTCATTGGATTTTTCGATGCATAACAAGCTTAGCTTGGATATCAGTATTCACCTGTACCAGTGCCTTTAGCCTTATGTCTGAGTGTCTCCTTTTTCCATAATAACTGAGCTGAGGCAAAGATGGAAAAGGAACAGAAGCACATTACACTGCATCAAAGCTCGTAAGTTTGCGCAGAAACATTTGCAGTGACAAATAACAGAACATATCAAAGGCAATGTAATAATTTAGTTGCCGTTGCAAAACTGGGGCCTTTCAAAACCTTTCATTGCCATATAAAGAGTCAAAAATTCAAAGCAATCATAATAAACACTTCCTTGACAGCCCTTACACTTTCGGAGTACAATGTAAGGCAGCCCATTATACATTCATCCTAAAGGAGTGTGATCCAAAACTCATCTAAGTCAGCCAAATTCTTTTCTACTGCTTTTGTGAATTCAGAAGATTTTCAACTCTGCAATAACTTCCCATTCTTATAAAAGCAAAAGTGGTAACAAATACTTAGAGAGTACTTTGCTCTTCGAAAGAGGAGAAGGAGAAAATGAATGTCAGCATATCAAGAAATTAATATGATTCATGACTAAGGGTCTTCCAGACGGGGGGTTAATTTGCAAACTGGATGCTGGCAATGGAGGGTTTGTTTGTTTGTTTTCCTATTCCCCAGAAAGGGTGAATTGGATTACACGGGGGAAGCTATGTTGTGTGGATGGTGGAAAAAAAAACCCCTGATCAGCAGCTATTCTACAATAAATACCTTCCTGGAGGCACCCTTTGAGCTGAACCTCATTTTATTTCTTTACTTGAAAATATTTAATGCAAACAGATGCCAGGGCAATGTACAACGGGCATGAAAGAAACTTGGTTCTAAATACCAATACAACAGAACAAAACAATAGCACATCAGCATTAGTGATGAATTAGCAAGATGAGAGGTGGCAACAGAACAACAATGCAGTCTAAACATAACCATTTAAAATGCCTGGACATTTTAACATCCAGAATAATGACCATACCATGGTTCTGTGCAAACTTCTTATATATAATTTTCTCTTGGTCAGCACATTTTGTGAGCCACCAACTCCTCAGTCATGTATAACTGAATAGCCCAGCAGGTGCTCAGTTTTGCTCCTTGCCCTGGACTGCAGGAACAAGCAGCTGATAAGCAACTGACTACGATAAACTACAGTTTCCAGGATTATTATTACTTTTTTTGAGGGGTGGAGTCCTGTGATTTAAATGCATAGTGTGTATACAGTCCAAGACACCAGGTGCCCCGTGTTCATCATAACTGTAAAAGCTGCAACGAGTATTTAAAGAGAGAGAGAGAAGGAGAGAGAAATAATTCAAATGCGCTCCCCCCGCCATTGTTGGTAAGTTACACAACAAGCAGCCATTGTAGGATCACATGCCGTATTTCTAATAATAAACCAAATTCATAAAGTCTGACAGTGTCCTTCAGCAAAACTGCGTTAAGTTGTTATAACGTCCATTATTATCCGGTTGCTATGGCAACTGTGTTTCTAAGACAACTTTCCAACCCCACTGGGAAGTTGTGGAGATGAGGCTGGTGTTGATAACATGACATTAATGACATGCTAGGTATTAAGAAAGCTCTGTTTAAAATCTGAATGAGAATAGAAAATGGGAGACAAAGTGTATGCAAAATTAGTTCTTCTATTGCACTAAGTAGGTCAAGGTCTCCCAAACGCAGATGAAGTGGTACGTTGTAACACTTCAGACTGTTTATTGATGGGGACTCATATAATTGAATACTCATATTTAAAAAACACCCACATATAGGGGCGTAACGTGGGTTGCTGGTGTCCGAGTCGGAGCAAGTATTGTACCCCCCTGGTGGACTTTGCAGTGGTCAGTCCCTTCACTGGCCAGCATCTAATCAAGGGAGTCTCTCCTTACAAAGTACCGTATTTTTCGCTCTATAAGACGCACCAGACCACAAGACGCACCTAGTTTTTGGAGGAGGAAAACATGAAAAAAAAATCTGAATCTCAGAAGCCAGTACAGCAAGAGGGATCACTGTGCAGTGAAAGCAGCAATCCCTCTTGCTGTTCTGGCTTCTGGGATAGCTGCTCAACCTGCATTCGCTCCATAAGACGCACACACATTTCCCCTTATTTTTTAGGAGGGAAAAAGTGAGTCTTATAGAGCAAAAAATATGGTAATCCAAAACTGTCACTCTGACAAATTTTTGTCACAGCATATTTTGTAATTAAAAACCAAAGTGTTCCTATGTCCATGCTGCAACATACAGTGAAGAAGTAGAAGCTGAACTTATAACCTTGCTCAGTGAAAGGAACAGGAGTATTTCTACCTGCTGAAATATAATGCCTACCACTTTGCTGACTCCTTCACAGTTTAGTCAACAGGAAGAAATCTAAGAGTACTCTGAAATATTGACTCACCTTTTCACTACTAATGATAAAATAGATAAAATAGCAACTCCACTCATAAGTGTGGGGGCTTGCACTAACAATTCAATGAGAACTTTGTTACATCCCTCAAAATCTTGAACTTTTGAAGAGTTGCCAATGACATGTGTTATGAAACTTAAATGTAACTGACAATTGAGAAGGTTTAGAGATAAAGTAGTCGAGTTTGTGCCAGAACTGACCAAGCTTTCTGAGAATTGTAATTATGGTGCAGTTATGGTACGACAGACATACTAGTATGTGGAAGTTCTTCTGGGAAAAAATGGCAGAGAATACTGTAGTTTGAACGACAAATAATCTCTGATCCTAGTTTAAAGCTAGACTGGGCTGTTGAATTAGGAAATAAACATGCATCGAATTTAAAGACACTACTGTGGAGAAGAAGAATCGTAGGCTCACGTGGTGATTATATATTTGTTTTTTTTAAAAGATATTTATTGAAATTTTCCACTTTAATACATTAAAAAAATCAAAAAAGAAAAACAAAAAAGTTTAAAAACACATAGAGTTCACAATCCTTATTTTTCTATAACATATTTCCCTGACTTCCCCACACCTCCCCTTCTTAAATTCCAATTCAAATTGTTAGTTCAGCAAGTTCTTATCCCTAATTTTTTACCTTTTTCTATTTAGTTCATTTTATAAAAGCCAATTTTACCTTATAAACATCAATATTTATACATCAGTACTCATTCTTAAAACCTTTTTCTAAAGTTGACCCAAATTCCCTCCCACAACTTCCCCAATCTTCATACAAATAACAAAACAGAATAAAAACAAAAACAGATTATAATTATGCACCCTTTGGATTCCCAAACTCCACCCCCCCTTTCCCGGTTTCAATCCCCAACAAATGTCCATCAGTCTTAATCTACTATCAGCCTGGAGATCTCACGTCCGAGGCTCTTAATTCTCTCTCAATTCCTCTCTGCCGTTTTTTTTGATGGTCCTTAATATTAAGCACCAGATCTCGGAGAAGCTCTAGCCCAATGGGATCCATGTTTCTTCCAGCCAGACCTCCATACTTAAAAGTGGAGCCTGAATCTTGTTTCTTACTCCTTTCAAGTCCAAATGTCCCCAAAGCTCCAACTTCCACCTTAATCAGATTTGTAATCCTTGGATCTTCAGATCTCCACATAAGGAGATCTCTCCATTCTTCAATCTCCAATTCAAACCAGATTTTCGACATCAAGTTCTTATTTTCCTTTGTAGCCATCATGTCAGGCCTCTGGCTCTCCTTTGTCATCTGCAGCATTACAGCTCCTCCTTCCTTTTCCTCAGGAACAACATATATCTCTTTCTCCACACTCTCAAAGCTCTCAAGTTTCTCTTCTTGTCCAGCTACATGGACTTCCTGAGTCAAGTCCTTATCAAATTCAATGAGTTTATTTACTGTTAAATCCGGAGTTGCAACATTTGTAGCCAAAACATCAATTTGGCCTTGTAACTTTCCCAAGAGAACAAAAACTCTGTCCAATTTAGCTTGTTTTTTCCCTCCTTCAGCCATTCTTGTAATGTCCCAAAACCCCCTCTAGAGGGATTTTGGTTACTTAATATTCCTTCCAGTTCAAATCCAAAAGTCAAGTTAGTTTGTATCAGTTCTTCCTTGTTTTCAACAAATTATAACCAAATTGTAACAAATATAACCAGCAGAGACAACAGAAACAAAGCTCTCTTTTTCAGTCTTGACAGCTAATTTGACAGCTGTCAAACTCTTCAATACCTCTTCAACAGGCTCTCTCGCGGATCACTCCCAGGTCCGGGAGGGGGGGCGGGTGGCACTTCAGCTCCCAAAATTAGCTCTTATCCTCCAGTAAGATTTCTTATACTGCCAAATCGTGAAATTAATGTCTTTTACCCAATAAAAAAGAAAAGATTCTCTCGACCTTAGTTAGCAAGTCCTTGCTTTAGATTATTTACAAGACGGGGAGACGGACTTCCTGTTTGCGCCTTCCCCGATCGTGCCTAATTAAAAAAAAAAATTTCTTTGCAAATCCAATTTCCGTACTACTCACAGGTTGTTGCTTTAAAGTCCAATTACTCACAAGAAGAAGTCAACGCTCTCCGGCCATGGCAATGCGGCTTCACTCCGCAGGAGAAGCAGTCGACTCTCAGCACCGCGCCGCTCACCCCGTCCCCCGTTCCGAAGCCTTTAAAAAGGCTCCTTCGCAGGTCGGGGGGGGCGCAAATGGTGCCTGCCGAGTCACCAGGTTCACAGGCTTCACCGCCTGTGATTTTTAAGGGTCCCCGCGTCACCGCAGCGGGAAGACCCAAATCCTGCGGAGCCGATTCCCTCCGGAGCTCGGAGGGAACCCGCCATTCGCCGATGGCGCTAACCCGGAAGTCTTCACGTGGTGATTATATATTTGACTGCAAATAAGGTTTTGCAAGCCTGACAATTAACTCAATCCCCTAACTGGTTCTTTTCGTAGTCTTAGCAGAAGTGCACCTTTTAATACAACTCGTTCTTATCAACAGCTTATCCTGGCTTAGGATTCCTAGTAATATGTTACCATCAACACAAACAGAATATTGTTGCCTGCTACCCCAATCTTTGAGCAGTGTGAGATTCAAGAGGTTTCTGGTGCTTACTCAGGGTTTGTGTTTCCTTGGAATGAAGAACAGCAAAGGTTGTGGTGTCTTTATAATACAGTTATACCTCGGGTTACAGACGCTTCAGGTTGCGGTTTTTTTGGGTTACGGACTGCCGAAACCCAGAAGTACCGGAATGGGTTACTTCCGGGTTTCGGCAGTCGTGCATGCGCAGAAGCACCAAATCGCAACCTGCGCATGTGCAGACACGCCGCTGTGAACGTGCATCCCGCACGGATCACGTTCGCAACCTGAGCGTCCACTGTATATGGTTTATTTACGCCTATATACAACCTGAGCCAACGATAGAGGGGTTCACAGCATTAACACCCCAAAAGGGACTTGCTTTTCCCATAGCCAGAGCCTTGGATTCCCAACCAGGTTCTAGCTCGCATTGCACCACTCACATCTTATGCTTCTTAAACATATGCGCTCGCAGATTTTGGCATGCTGCCTTGCTCTCTCTCTCCCTAACTCTCCCTCTCACTCTACCTCCCTCTCACTCTACCTCTACACACCATTGTGGTTTTGAAATGGTTTTCTATGGGTCATTCTGGCTGTACCCGATTTTGCTTATGCAGTGGTACCTCGGGTTACAGACACTTCAGGTTGCAGACTCCACCAACCCAGAAATATTACCTCAGGTTAAGAACTTTGCTTCAGGATGAGAACAGAAATCGCTCGGCGGCAGCGGGAGGCCCCATTAGCTAAAGTGGTACCTCAGGTTAAGAACACTTTCAGGTTAAGAATGGACCTCCAGAACGAATTAAGTTCTTAACTCGAGGTACCACTGTATGTGTAATGGCCAGGAACACAACCCCCCTATTTTTGCTGGGGCTGATGAGGACTGTTGGTTTCACATCCTTGCCTTAGGCTATGATTTGCACTGGCTTTACACTATTTTTGTGTTACCCCTTTAAATGGAATTTATCATGTGGGAATCAGCTGTGATTCTTGACTATCTTTGCAGAGAAAAATTATTCTAGTTGAGCTGGCCTATCACTTTCCATACGTCAGGGTCGCGGGGTGTACTGCCTGTACTTTTTTTGTTTATCCTTTTCAAAAGACATAATAATAATAATAATAATAATAATAATAATAATAATAATAATAATTTATTAATACCCTGCCCACCTGGCTGATTTTCCCCAGCCACTCTGGGTGGCTTCCAACAAAATATTAAAATACAATAGTCCTCCAGATATTAAAAGCTTCCCTAAACAGGGCTGCCTTCAGATGTCTTCTAAAAGTCTGGTTGTTGTTTTTTCCTTTGACATCTGGTGGGAGGGCATTCCACAGGGCGGGTGCCACTACCGAGAAGGCCCTCTGCCTGGTTCCCTATAACTTGGTTTCTCACAGTGAGGGAACCACAGTGAGGGAACCACTGAGCGCTGGACCTCAGTGTCTGGGCAGAAAGACGGGGGTGGAGACGCTCCTTTAGGTATACTGGACTGAGGCTGTTTAGGGTTTTAAAGGTCAGTACCAACACTTTGAATTGTGCTCGGTTTGGTTTAAGAGCCACTATTATTTAGCTAGAAGTGTCTGATCTGTTCGCATGCTAATCAGAGTTGTTAATCATTCCCCTTTCAGCAGGCCAGGGAAATGGCATGTTCATGCCACTGTATACAGTGATAATTAATTTCCCATACATTTTCTACTGTTCAGACTGAGTGGTAGTGAGGGCATCCTAAAGCTATTTATTCCAAACCTTTGATTGAAATCTTTATGGACAGCTCTTAGCAAAGAGCAGAGTTCAGTGATAAATGGTTGCTCAAACATCAACCATGGCACAGCATACCAGCAAGAAGATTACATAATGCTTTAGTAAACGTCTTGTTTTGTGGCATGGCATGTAGCTATTCCTTTTACTGCTCTTCAAAGAGCCAAGTTGCATGGTACTGTGTTGATGCAATGTACAATTTCCAGCTACAGGTGAAGGACCAATGTTTTGATCTGCCACATCATCATCAACAACAACAACTAATATATTTTATTTATTGAATTTATATTCCACCCTTCCTCTCGAAGGAACCCATTTGTGTGTCAGAGAGAAGACTAAGCTAGAAAATGCAGAAGCTAGAAGTGAGTCAATCAGAACCTAAAATTGCAGATAAAACTATGTGCATGCCAGCAATATTGCAGGCTTGTTCACAGCGGGTTTTCCCAGGGAAAGCAGTGGGACAAACAAAAACCGATCAGACCTGTGCCTAGAAAGCATGGGGCAAGTGGAAAACCTCCTCAACCTGTGCTTTCAAGGCATGGAACAAGCAAAAGTGTGGATGAGCCTGAGTCTTGAACAAGAAACTTCTATTCCCTAACATGCACAGTTCCTTCCTTCCTTCCTTCCTTCCTTCCTTCCTTCCTTCCTTCCTTCCTTCCTTCCTCCCTTCCATCCTTTGTAATTGCCACGGCAACTTCACAAGGCCACACATACTGTGAAAATGTATAGCATTTAGAAGGTACTGAGCACTAGGATAAATGAGCATCTTCAGCCTACTAATAAGAGAGCCACGAGTTCCAAACCTGGAGAGCCACGAGTTCCAAACCCAGACCTAAGGGAATTGCCTACTGGAGGAGGGAGTAGGGGACTGCCCCAAGTTCTCATTGAGGTAGTAAATCTGTATCTAGAAGAAGCATTTCCACCCTTGCTTTCTACATGCAGGGATATATATATTTGCTGCCTTAGAGAGGAATATTATATACATATATATTTGCTGCCTTAGAGAGGAGTATTTCTACACACTCCTTGACCACTGTGATTTAAACTTGGACACAGGTTTTCCTTCTCCCGGTGCTATATTTAGTTCATTCACCTGGGTAGGGGGGAACCTGTTGTTGTACTTCAGCTCCCATCAGCCCCAGGCACTAAGGTCTGTGATCAGGGATGATGGGAACTGTAGTCCAACCACATCGAAGGCCCAGAGGTAGAATCCTAAATTGTAGAGTTGGAAGGGATCCCGAGGGTCAACTATTCCAACCCTCTGCAATGCAGGATGCTGTTAATGCACTCTTGAGTATCATTGCATGCCAATTATACCCGACACTTGGAATTTTAAATTCCCTTGGAAGCAAGGGTGTCTGGAAGGTAGGGAGAGAAGCAGCACAATAGGGGAAGAGCAGAGGCTGGTGCAGGGCAACATAGCTACTTCTTGGGGAATCGCAGCACCTTTTGCATGCATATAGAATCCCACCCCACTGCCCCATGCCAAGTTTCTAGTCCTGTTGTGGGTGATTTCTAGTGAAGTTTTCAGAAAGTTGGCTGAATAGTGAACTGGGGAGGTGTCGTGAGTGTCTCCTTGCCCACCTCCCTTAATTAGAAACAGAGCATATGCAGTGTAAGTTTTCGTAAGAGCAGGGTTGATGAATCTGTGGTCCTCCAGAGTTTGTTGGACTCCGTCAGCCCCGGCCAGCATGGGAGTTGTAGTTCTAGCAGCATCTGGAGAGCTAGTGGTTCCCCACCCCTGTCCTAAATGTCTTGGCACTCTTCTAATTTTTGAACAGCTGCTGCCTCTTCTGTCCTCTTGCAGTCCTGAATGCAAATCTACGCTTTGCAGAATCAAATGTTATTGGTGCCGCATCTTTTATTATTAGAGATCTGTTTCATGCTGCTGGCCATCGTGATTAATGGAACCTCCATGTTCAGTGGCAGAATATCTCCGAAACTCAGAAGATGGGGGGGGGGGGACGGGGACGACAGCAATGGGAGAGGGCTGTTGTCTATCTTCTTCACTTGTTGTGTGCTTCCTGGAGGCATGAGATAGCTCAGTTGGTAGAGCACGAGGCTTTCTTAATCTCAGGGTCATGGGTTCAAGCCCCACTTAGGGCAAATCATTCCTGCATTGCAGGGGGTTGGACTAGATGACCCTCGTGGTCCCTTCCAGCTCTACAGTGCTATGCTATGAATAAGCACCTGTGGCGCTGTGGTCTAAACCCCTGAGCCTCTTGGGCTTGCCGATCAGAAGGTTGGCGGTTCGAAACTCCACAATGGAGTGAGCTCCCGTTGCTCTGTCCCAGCTGCTGCCAACCTAGCAGTTCGAAAGTATGCCAGTGCAAATAGATAAATAGGTACCACTGTGGTGGGGAGGTAAATGGCGTTTCTGTGCGCTCTGGTTTCCATCACGGTGTTCCGTTGTGCCAGAAGTGGTTTAGTCCTGCTATCCACATGACATGGAAAGCTGTCTGTGGACAAATGCCGGCTCCCTCGGCCTGAAAGTGAGATGAGCGCTGCAACTCCATAGTTGACTTTGTGTGGACTTAACCATCCAGGGGTCCTTTACCTGGGAGTTGGAATAAGTCATGTGAATTTGAAGAAACTGGAGAGCAAAAAAGGGGCAAATCCAATATGTGGATCTAAATATAAAATCTAGGGTATGCATCTATTTAGCTTGAATATTCCAGATGGTTTAAAGATTTTTTTTTAAAAAAAACCCCCAGTAAACTCAATTTAGGGTTTTAAAAACATATCCTAAGATATTTTATTCCCGGGATGCTGTAGGTTCTCCTCCACAACACACACACTATTGCTGTTTTCTTTTTTTAAAAAAAATTAGAAATGTTGTCCATGTTAGAAATAACTTCCTGGCATTAACATATAGTACAATAACACTGTCTAGCTCAGGGATGGGTAACCTGTGGCCTTCCACATGTTGGACTCCCACTCTCATCAGCCCTAACCAGAAAAGCCAGATGCTGCTGAAGCTAACACAATTGGTCTAGGTACAGTGGTACCTCGGGTTACATACGCTTCAGGTTACATACACTTTAGGTTACAGACTCCGCTAACCCAGAAATATTACCTTGGGTTAAGAACTTTGCTTCAGGATGAGAACAGAAATTGCACGGCCATGGTGTGGCAGCAGCGGGAGGCCCCATTAGCTAAAGTGGTGCTTCAGGTTAAGAACAGTTTCAGGTTAAGAACGGACCTCCGGAACGAATTAAGTACGTAACCAGAGGTACCACTGTACTAGTTTTCTTGGAGGGCCACTATGAGGAGTGCTGTTTTAGTACAGGTGGTGACCATTTTGCGTGGGGGTTCCGTTCCTGTTTCCCATGCATACCAACAGAACTTGCATAAGTGTGCCCCTCTCTCTTCTGCCCCATTCCGCTGCATTCTGCCCCACCTTGCCCTCAATCTGTTCTGCTCTGCCCCTGTTCCTCCCTCCATTCTGCCCCGGCTCTGCTGCCTTCTGGGTCCAAAAGGACCTGGGCGTCAGTGATTGCACACTGATTGGATGCACCTAAAATGGTCACTGCCCGTACCTCAATATTTATCTTCTGAAGTTTCCTGACAACATATCCTGTTGCCACATTCACCACTGTCTCCGTGCCGCTTGTTATTTCAAGGCTGGCAAATGGAGGGATGAAGGGAGAGGAAGAACATGAGCAGCTGGTATCCCTCTGTTAAATGGTTGATCCCTATCATATTTAAATCACACTTGTTGGATCGGCATAGTGCACTATGAATGAAACCTGCATATTTGTGGCGATTTTCTTTCACAGGATAATAGCAAGACCGTCTCTCTCACCCTAACCCTACCTGTGTTCTAAGATGTGCATGCTACTCTGGTATACTGGAGCCTCTCAGATTGTCTGCCTTTCTCTTTCTGTTCAGGTTAATCATAATCATAATCATAATATTTTTATTTGTGTTAGCCACAAGCCATAGCAAAGGAATAAAATACAATCAAATACGGATATAGCTAGATGGTTGTCTATACAAAATGCATTCTGAAAGTTTACATCTCTACAAATAAAGGCGTTAATAACTGTCCTTGACCGCAAGTAAAACATATGAACTAGTGGGCTTTCTTCACTAGGCATTAAATAGGTTAGTCAGGTGGCAGATGTAATTCTAATTGCCCGAGCTAAAAATTCTGCTGTGTTTGCTGCCACCTTGTAATTTTGTTCTTCAAGAAGGAAGGAGACTGTGGCAATGAATGAACAACCTGGTATGGATGATGGAAGAGGGGTAATAACCTCATCACGCAGATCTTTATAAAGAGAGCAAGCTAGGAGTACATGCACTACAGATTCAATACTGCCATATCCGCATGGACATAATCATTTTTCAAGTGGAATTTGATGGAAACCACCCTTGAGTATTGCCGACGGCAGTATGTTCAGTCTTGCATAGGTGAAGACACATCTGTATTTTAAAACTGTTACGTTTTGCAGATAGAATGCGGATGTGTGGAAGAGACTAGGTGCAGAAAAAATGGTACCAAGGACAAAATTTTCTTATGGTGGCTGAATTATTCTGTTGCTCAGTGTCATATAGGAGTTGCCTAATTAAATTATTTGCTTTATCAAAATCTGATGTTAATAACTGTTGGGGTGATAAACCAGAGGAGTAGAGCTTTTGAGTAACAGTTTTGGTCCAAGCACTCTGGTGACGGTCTTGCAATATTAAGGGCAGTAGACCAGTGGGGGTGAAATTCAGACAAAGCTAATAAGTAAATTGTCCTGTACGAAATTTGTAATTCAACTGAGGGAAGGTTGGCCTCCAACTGCAATGAAGCGTTTGGAACACAAGATGGCACTGAGAAAATTTGCCTTAAGAACTTGGACTGAACAATTTCTATAGAGTCAAGGTGAGTATTAGGCCAAATCTGTGCCCCATTTAGTAGCTGGGCCAGGGGTTTAGCTTTGAATACTTCTAGTGCTGAGGGTATGTGGCTACCGCCTTTTGTGTGGAAAAACCGTGATAAGATTTTGCCACTTTGAGATGCATTTTCCCTTATATAATTCAGATGTGCTACCCAGGACCCTGTTGACTGTTAGACAAGTCCAAGATATTTCATGACTTTGACTTGTTCAATTGTCTCAGTATACATTTGCCATCCATAGGCCCTATAGTTTCTTGAGAACACCGTGACTTTGGTTTTATTGTAATTCACAGCCAGTTGTTCTTTTTGGCAGTATCCTGTGAATGCCCTCATCAGTCACCACGTCATCTGCACATAGTAGGACTGAGATGGCCTTTGTGGCCAATTTAGGAGCATGAAACTTGGTCAGGTTAAAAACATGGCAGGTGCATAAGCAAGAGTTCACTATAGTTATTACCTTTTTTAGCCATACAAATTGTGGGGGGAACTAGGCCATTTATCACATTATTGAAGCAAAACTGCCAAGTGGCTTACTGCGAACAAATACAATTATAGGTATCTCGTAAGGACCAAAGCACAAGGAAGGTCTGTGTTAGTGAGTTTGTTAAGGCTGTTGTATAGTTTCCTTTAGGCAATAAAAGAGTTACTGTCAATTGACTGTGGTCTTTGGCATTAATTAAGCAACAAGTTTGTTATGTCTCCACCAGGCTTATGAATCTACCTTCAGTTCCTTGAATTGTTCACACATACTTCATGTTCATGTTTGCATACTTTCCAATATTTTTTCTAATAATAATAATAATAATAATAATAATAATAATAATAATAATAGAATACCGAACCCATATGACTGGGTTGCCCCAGCCGCTTTGGGCAGCCTCCAACATATATAAAAACATAATAAAACAGTTAACATTAAAAAAAACCCTTCCCTATACAGTGGTACCTCAGGTTACATACACTTCAGGTTACATACGCTTCAGGTTACAGACTCCGCTAACCCAGAAATAGTGCTTCAGGTTAAGAACAGAAATCGTGCTCCAGCGGTGCGGCAGCAGCAGGAGGCCCCATTAGCTAAAGTGGTGCTTCAGGTTAAGAAAAGTTTCAGGTTAAGAACGGACCTCTGGAATGAATTAAGTACTTAACCCGAGGTACCACTGTAAAGGGTTGCCTCAGATGGATTGGGGATCTGATAACTCCATACCCTCCAACATCTCCCATGAAAATAGGGACATCCTAAGGAAAAGTGGTACATTTCAGGATCAAATCAGAAACCAGGACAGCTTCTCTAAATCAGGGACTGTCCCTGGAAAATAGGGACACTTGGAGGGGCTGTATGTGGTCTTTCTGGTCACCACTGTGATTAGAAGAGCACTTTTAAAACAGAGGGCCAAGTCAGTTAAGGTGCTCAAAGAAGCTAATTCCAGAAAGAAGCTTTCATGTCCTATTTAATAATACACTGCCAAGAGAATAATTTCTGTGTAAACTGTCAAGTGCTCATTGGGCCAGAGAACAGTGCACCACTCTTAATAAATCAAAAGGCTCCACCCTACAAGAAGGAATGTACAGGATACAAAGGAATGACTTGGAAAGCTCAGCAGGACAAGCGGAGCCTAAGAAAGAGTTTCAGCCATGGATAACAAAGAGTTTTAGGGTGGATTTGATGACCAGCCTGTAAGAGGAGACTTAGCATTGCCACCTCTTTATGTTGGTTGTATTTTGGAAGCTGTGTCCCATTTATTACGAGTAGAAAGCACAGATTGGGCAACTGATTCCGTGCGCTCTGGTTTCCATCGCGGTGCCCCATTGCGCCAGAAGCGGTTTAGTCATGCTGGCCACATGACCCGGAAAGCTGTCTGCGGATAAACGCCGGCTCCCTTGGCCTGAAAGCGAGATGAGCACCGCAAACCCATAGTCGCCTTCGACTGGACTTAACCAGGGGTCCTTTACCCGTATTTATGGGACCGCCTCTCCTGGTCTGCCCCGCAGAGGACCTTAAGGTCCATGAATAATTCTAGTTTAGAGGTCCCGGGCCCTAAGGAAGTCAGATTATCCTCCACCAGGGCCAGGGCCTTCTCAGTGATGGCTCCAACCTGGTGGAAAGCTCTGTCCCATGAGACTAGGGCCCTGCAGGATTTAACTTCCTTCCACAGGGCCTGTAAGACAGAGCTATTCCACCTGGCTTTCAATTTGAACTTAGCCTGATCTTTTCCCCGCCTTCCTTCTCTCCCCCTCCCCTTTTTATGAAGATTACCCGCTCTGGGATCCCACAGCTAATTCTCCCCTGGTCTTCCTGCTGGCCCAAATAGGACTAATTTAGCCAGCTAGCCCGAGTGATCATCTAATGTTTATTGGATGGATTTCCCCCCTAAATTGATTTTTGAATTCTGAATTTATTGTTATTCCCGTTTTATACTGTATTTTATGCTGTTTTTGTTGCATCAATTAAGTGTTTTAAATTTGTTGTTAGCTGCCCTGAGCCCAGTTTTCTGAACCGGGAAGGGTGGGTTATAAATAAAATAATAATAATAATAATAATAATAATAATAATAATAATAATTACCTTCACCTTTTTACCTTAATTGCACTTTGCAGGTAGATCTAACACTATTTTTCTAGAAAAAGAGGTGCCAGAACTCACCACCACCACCGCAGAGCTGACAGAACTGAGTTCCGCCGAGTTCCAGCTGAAAAGCAGCCCTGCGTAGACTTATCCAAATACTGTTTTTTTACAGGGAAATGTGCCTCAAATAGGATTTTATTAACAGAGTTATTGCACGTCGGGTTGCTTTCTGAAGTTCAAGAAACGGGATCATGGCAAGTAGAGGTACAGTGAGCCTAGTCACAAGATGAGGATTGTCACCCCAGAGTCACATCCTAATAAGAAAACGGTTATAGGAACCCATTCTCATGCTACTCACATTCCCAGTCCTGGTGTGAAACGGCAGCAGCTGAGGGCAAATCTCCATAGTTTATGTTAATCACTTTTACCCAGCTGTGCTGTAATTTGAAACCTCTGGAGCTGAGTTCTCCCCCCCCCCATCCTTAATGCCTTCTGCTGAAGAGGGTACTCTAGCATTACCAACAGTATGATGCAACAGACGGATTATTATAAATATAGTATGCAAATATACACAAACTCTCACCTGCGTATGCGATAAGTCCAAATTGCTTTTCATTCTATCTACCGCTAGCAGATAGAGGGTGGCAGGCAGCTCCTGCTGTAATATGCATTATGCAGCAGGCAGATTATTTTCTGTTAGTTATGAGAATGGGAGCAACCTGCTGGGGTCTTCTGCTCTGATTTTTGTAGGTAATGAGCAGTTCACTGAGAAATGTTTCTCCATTTGCCTTCCTTCCACAGTCACAGGGACCTAACTTTACATGGATGCGGGTGGCGCTGTGGTCTAAACCACTGAGCCTAGGGCTTGCCGATCAGAAGGTTGGCGGTTCGAATCCCTGTGACGGAGTGAGCTCCCCTTGTTCGGTCCCAGCTCCTGCCCACCTAGCAGTTTGAAAGCACGTCAAAGTGCAAGTAGATAAATAGGTACCACTCCGGCAGGAAGGTAAACGGTGTTTCCGTGTGCTGCTCACCCAGGATGACTCCCCTGCTCAGCGCCCGAGGGCCCCAGTCCTGCCAATCAACACCTGGCCCAGGGTGGGGCCTGATGGGCTCTAGAAAGGACTGCTGCGGCTGCTGCTGGGCAGAGAGGGCTCCATTTTGTTTTGATTTTTTGTTTAAATTGCTGTTATTTTTTACCTATGTCATTTTAAACTGTGATAATGCTGAATTCTTAGTTTTAGATTTAGAATTATGTGGAAGTTGTTTCCCATTTGGTTGTGTATTTTTTGATGTGGTTTATTTATTGTTTATGACTTTTGTAATTATGTAAATCTTGTTATGCTGTAAGCCACCTTGAGCATGGTTTTGAAACAGTGGAAAGGTGGCATACAAATAAAAAATGATGATGATGATGATGCTCTGGTTTCACCAGAAGCGGCTTAGTCATGCTGGCCACATGACCCGGAAGCTGTCTGTGGACAAATGCCAGCTCTCTCGGCCTATAGAGAGAGATGAGCTCGCAACCCCAGAGTCGTCTGCGACTGGACCTAACAGTCAGGGGTACCTTTACCTTTAACTTTACATGGACAAATGGAAAGCTAGATACAGTGGTGAAGCATGTGAGGGGCCACAGGAGCAGTTGTCCCGGGCACAAAATAGTTAGGGGTGCAAAATTTCAACACCTGCTGCTGCTGCTGCGTTCTTCCATTGCTGGGATCTGTTGAGAACTTCTTCTCCATGCAAACAAGCAAGTGATCTCTCCAGACAATATCCATCATCTCCAGGCAGGACTGAGAGATACCCATGCCTGAAATCTTGGAGATGGACTAATAGTCTGGCTGACTTAGTATAAGGCGGCTTCCTATGTTACTATATCTAGGCAGTGGTGTAGCATGGGTTGCCAGAACCTGGGGCCATGTGAAGGGGTGGGTGGGAGGGAAATGGATGGAGTATGCATGTGTATCACAACCACAAATTTAAGAAAAGAAGAGTCGTTCCGTTGTCTGGAGAGGTCACTTCCTGCGGCATTCTGCATGCAAAGCAGCTACTCTACCACTGTGCTGCAGCCCTTCTGCACACCACCTCTACTGCTTCCCTGATAAACCAAGGGGACTGAACCACGAGAAACAGAAAATGAGACATAACTTACTGAGCTGAACTGGACAAGATCAGTCAGATCTTATTGCTTACCTACTCCTGATACCTGCCCTGACATCAGCCATAGGAGCTATGAAACTTTGGTGGGTTCAAGCAGATTTTAGGAGCATATAGCAAGTTCTAGCAAAAAAAGAAAGGAAAGGAAATACAGCTACCTAAAAACTGAATGGGAATCCTTAAAAAAAAAGGAAGACAACCAATGATGCTAAATTAATCCAGCAAACAGAGGAATTATTTGTGAGCAGACTTTGATTTTTCACAAATGGATTCACAATTGGGAAAAGGCTTTAATAATGTATTCAGTGACCAATTTCAGCCCATGGGATAGTCACAAACACTTTGAGATATGTCGTGAGCGCCGTGGCCATTTCAGTCATATAGTATTATTTCAGTTTCCTAGATGAAAGCCTGAGAATTATACAAAGATGAGGAACTTTCTGTCTTCACGGGTGGATTGATTTTGTGGGATTTGTGATCACATGAACTTCCCTGCTCTGAAAGAAAATTCAGTGGGAGGAATCGAGTTTTACAGTACACTACACAGGCCTGTTCAGTCGTAAGTCCCATTGTGTTCAATGAGACATACTCCAAGGTAGGTGGATACAGCATTGCAGCCTGTACTCTGGTACAGTGGTACCTTGGGTTAAGTACTTAATTCGTTCTGGAGGTCCGTACATAACCTGAAACTGTTCTTAACCTGAAGCACCACTTTAGCTAATGGGGCCTCCTGCTGCCACTGCGCCGCCGGAGCACGATTTCTGTTCTCATCCTGAAGTTCTTAACCTGAAGCACTGTTTCTGGGTTAGTGGAGTCTGTAACCTGAAGCGTATGTAACCCGAGGTACCACTGTATCGATTTATTTGAGAACACGCCTCAATGGAATTTTCTGGGTAGACATATATCTGTAGCACTCTACTGTTATTCTGGTGGTTTATCTGTACAAGTTGGGTGGGTCATTTGCACTATTGATAAGGAAAATACAGAATATCAAGTGATGATGTAAGGATGATGTAAACTTGGTTTGTGTGCGAAAAGAACAGAAGCAGTTCTGGGAACAGAGAGGGAACTGCAGTCTTAGAATGAGAGGGAGAGCGAGGGAAGCTGAGAAGGTGAGCTGAAGGCCCAAAAAAGCACTTTGGTACTCTACTTCACTGCCCCTCTCTCTCAAGATCTGATGTGGACCTATGCTCAACTTGTGCATTTGTAAATAAACATGAAACATTACAAAACGCCGCAAGTCTCCCAATTACGCCTCCTTCCAAAGGAAACGAAACCTGGGGAAGCATTGCCCCAGGAACTTCTCGCCATCTGGGGAATGCTTAGCAATATATCAATAATGGAAACGGTGCAGTTTACTCTAGGTGAAGGATGGAAGAAATGCCGAAACCAAATTATCTATGCCTTCTCATTTGGGGGAGCCAGCTATTTTGGGCTCCGTTCGCTGGGACTGTCTCTTGAGGCATTCCTAGTTGAAATGAATGAGAATTCATCATGCTTTTGTGACTCTCCCGTTAATTTCAATAGCACTCGTTGAAGAACAGTTCCCAGTGGAATGCATCCTTCCTTAGTAAGTGATTTTCCCTCACCATGCTGCATTTGTTAAATATTTAATACCAAATCTGAACAGTGATTAGCAGGCTCATAAAGCACATGTTTAGGATATGTCAAATCCTGCTACAGAGGCAGTTGTGTATCTTGGGACGTATTTTCCAATGAGCTTTATTTATTTTTAAATCCATCTTAAAAACAGCAAGTCCCCTGATGTCTCTTTTCAACATTTTAAAGGAATCCATAGCCATCAAGGCTGGTATACTGAGCAGATACAAATGTTTTAAGTGGAAACAAGCAAAAGCAAAGTAACTCATATTTTAAAGCTAAAAATCTGTTCTGATAAGATTGCATATTTTTTAAAATAAAATTTCATCCTTTTCAACCCCTCTGGAGGCCTAAGGGAACAGTGGTGCTTCTGCAATGAAGAATGGAAGCAGTGGCAGGTGCAGAGCATTAAATATTCCCATTGATTTTTAAATGTATATTTATTGTTTCTTTTATTTCTTATTCATTCTTGTTATTTCTTAATGCAGTTTGTACTGTATTCTGTGGAACTGAACAGCTGGAGGGTACCTGGAATTCAAATCGTAATATCATAAAATACAATATAAGAAATAAAAGAAGCAATAAAAATACAATCGAAAATCACATTGCATCTTGCACAGTGCATTACAATTGCTAAAGAGGCAGAAAAATCATTAGATGGTCTGCCAAGACTCTCAGAGGTCTAGGGGGGAGTGTGGGGACCACCGGTATATAGCTTAAAGCAGGAATGGGGAACTTTTTTCAGCCTTGGTCCTGTATACCTGAAGGAGTGTCTCCACCCTCATCGTTCATCCTGGACACTGAGATCCAGCACCGAAGGCCATCTGGTGGTTCCCTCATTGCGAGAAGTGAGGTTACAGGGAACCAGACAGAGGGCCTTCTCGGTAGTGGCGCCCACCCTGTGGAACACCCTCCCTTCAGATGTGAAGGAAAAAAGCAGCTATCCTATCTTTAAAAGACATCTGAAGGCATCCCTGTTCAGGGAAGTTTTTAATATTTAATGCTGTACTGTTTTTAACATTTGATTGGGAGCCGCCCAGAGTGGCTGGAGATCAGCCAGATGGGCAGGGTATAAATAATAAATTATTATTATTATAAATTGTTATTATTACTAGTGGGCAGTTCCTAACCTTCCCTATGGGTCACTTTGTCAGGTGGGTGAGTCTGCCCACTGTCAATCACTTCATACCATTATGACATCAGGTGAGTTCAAAGGGTCTGGTTGCCAGCACTGACCAGCCAATTGGTGCTAACAGTGAGCCTTACATTATTTACGTATTTGCAGGTGCTGTTTGAATCCAAACCCTGCCTGCAAAGGGACATTTTTCCTCTGCAGATTGGCAAAGCTACCTACAAAGCTGGAAAAATGTCCCTCTGCAGGCAGGGTTTGAATCCAGGGATGGGAATATGTGACTCTCCAGATTTTGTTCAACTATAGCTCTTATCACCATTGACCATGCTGATGGGAGTAAGAGTCCTGCACCCCTCCAGGGTCACATCTCCCTGCTCCCCATTGTTGTAGACCAGGGACGGCCAACTTCTAAGAGACTGCGATCTACTCAGACAATTCAAAACTGGCAGTGATCTACCCCTTTTTTTGGGGGGGGGGTTCAGGTCAAAGTTCTTGAGTTATTTTAGGGAGGAACGTTCCATTTTTGGGGGGTTCACATGAAAGTTGTTGAGCTTTTCTAAGGGAGGAAAGCCCCCCCCCTTTTAAGGAAAATTCTGTTTTTTGGGGGGGGATCAGGGCAAAGGAATAAAAAAGGCGCTCACAAAGAGATCACTAATGATACAGTCAGCATCGCAGTGAGAGCTTCGTCTTCCGGTATAGCGATCTAGAGGGCGGGGCGAGGGGGCGGGGCCGGATGGAGGAACCAGCAATCGACTGCGATCTACCCAGGGATCGACCAGTAGATCGACCTGTTGGACATCCCTGTTGTAGACTATGTGTGTGTATGTGTGTACAAGACACATGGTCCCAATGAAAGCCTTGTGCATGCAAACTTTTCAGCCACTGATTTTGTGACCAAGCCCAGAGTTGCACAATTTGGACACATGTGTGAAAATTATGTATGCAGGTCTTGCAGGGAAAGTGGAGATGAGCTTAAAACCCCCATGGGGTGTATCTGTTGTGGAGCTGTGTGTCCCATTGCAGATCATGGATGGGGAAGTGAATGTTCAAAGATGCCATTATATCAGAATACTCTTTACACCAGGGGTCACAGCTAGCATGGCAGGGGAAAATCTTGCCTAGAACTTTGATATGTCGATTTTGCAGGTGCAAAGAATATTCTATGTATGAATCATTTAAACATGCAGTACCTCACCTTCAGTCTGAAGTGGTACAGCTCAGTGACCGTTCTATCCTATGAGGCCTCTGCTCATCTGGTTTTGCTCTAACTGGGGATGGATTTGTGCAAAAAGTAAAAATGCTAGGATTCTGCAATAGGTGTTTGACCAAATGGGACCCTTAGAAATTGTACAGATTCTTACCCTCCTCTTGCTCTTCTAACTATGGTGGGCGGGCTTAACCTTTGGCCCCTCAGATGTTGCTACAACTGATGGGAGTTAGAGTCCACCAATATATGGAGATCAGAGCTTAGCCACTCCTAAGCCAATGGGAGGAGGACTAGGCAGGTATGATCCTAGCAAGTGATTTAATTTGGACTGAACCGCAAGAAGCCCCACCAATCTGAAGTCAATAGACAGGCACTTATATACAGATCCAATGCCAAGTTACATTTTGACTAGCATGCAATTCCCTCTCCCTACCCGATTGATATTTGCATTGTTGCTATAGTTATCAGAACAGAAAGTTATGCTGATGAGTCACCCGCTCCCTCTGATATTATTTATTCATTCCAATCCTATTCTTACACAATAAGCCCACAGCAGATACATCATGAAATCTGGCAAGGCTTCTGCTCCCAGATCGAAAAACTGGACATTTTAAGAGCAGAATAACTCAGGCATAGGCAAACTCGGCCCTCCAGATGTTTTGGGACTACAACTCCCACCATCCGTAGCTAACAGGACCAGTGGTCAGGGATGATGGGAATTGTAGTCCCAAAACATCTGGAGGGCCGAGTTTGCCTATGCCTGGAATAACTGTTGGCTAGTTTGAAGGCTATCCCACTGAAGGTTTGGTATTCTGCACCACAGATGAAAGTTGCAGGTCGTGCTTCTCTTTCACTTCTGAAAATGTACAGAGCCTCTGCCCAACACACTCATCAGACCTATGAACACATACAGGTGAAACTCAGAAAATTGGAATATCGTGGAAAAGTTCATTTATTTCAGTAATTCAACTTAAAAGGTGAATCTAATATATGAGATAGACTCATGACATGCAAAGTGAGATATGTCAAGCCTTTATTTGTTATAATTGTGATGATTGTGGCGTACAGCTGATGAAAACCCCAAATTAACAATCTCAGAAAATTAGCATATTAAATGAAATCAGCAAAACAAGGATTGCAAATAGACCAGTATTGGACCTCTGAGAAGTAGAAGCATGCATATGTACTCAGTACTTGGTTTGGGCCCCTTTTGCATCAATTACTGCCTCAATGCGGTGTGGCATGGATGCTACCAGCCTGTGGCACTGCTGAGGTGTTATGGAAGACCAGGAAGCTTCAATAGCAGCCTTCAGCTCGTCTGCATTGCTCGGTCTCATGTCTCTCATCTGTCTCTTGGCAATGCCCATAGATTCTCTATGGCAGGCTTCCTCAACCTTGGGCCTCCAGATGTTTTGAGACTACAATTCCCATCATCCCTGACCACTGGTCCTGCTAGCTAGGGATCATGGGAGTTGTAGGCCAAAAACATCTGGAGGCCCAAGGTTGAGGAAGCCTGCTCTATGGGGTTCAGGTCAGGTGAGTTTGCTGGCCAATCAAGCACAGTAATCCCATGGGCACTGAACCAGGTTTTAGTACTTTTGGCAGTGTGGGAAGGTGCCAAGGTCCTGCTGGAAAATGAAGTCAGCATCCCCATAAAGCTCATCTGTGGAAGGAAGCATGAAGTGCTCCAAAATCTCCTGGTAGACAGCTGTGTTGACCCTGGACTCAATGAAGCACAGTGGACCAACACCAGCTGATGTCATGGCTCCCCAAATCAACACAGACTGTGGAAACTTCACACTGGACTTCAAGCATCTGGCATTGTGTGCCTCCCCATTCTTGTTCCAGACTCTGGGTCCATGGTTTCCAAATGAGATGCAAAAGCTGCTCCCATCATCCCTAGCTAACAGGACCAGTGGTCAGGGATGATGGGAATTGTAGTCCCAAAACAGCTGGAGGGCCAAGTTTGCCCATGCCTTCCCTAGACAAACTGGTGATGCAGTCAGAGAATCATAGAACTGTAGAGTTGGAAGGGGCCCAAAGGGTCATCTAGTCCAATTCCCTACAAAGCAGAAATCTCAAGTATCTCAGTGACAGATGGCCATCGAACCTCTGCTTAAAGGTAAAGGGACCCCTGACCGTTAGGTCCAGTCGCGGACGACTCTGGATTGCAGCGCTCATCTCACTTTATTGGCCGAGGGAGACGGCATACAGCTTCTGGGTCATGTGGCCAGCATGACTAAGCCGCTTCTGGCGAACCAGAGAAACCCATGCAAACGCTGTTTACCTTCCCGCCAGAGCGGTACCTATTTATCTACTTGCACTTTGACATGCTTTCGAACTGCTAGGTTGGCAGGAGCAGGGACTGAGCAACTAGAGCTCACCCCATCGTGGGGATTCGAACTGCCAACCTTCCAATCGGCAAGCCCTAGGCTCTGTGGTTTAACCCACAGCGCCCCAATTAAGGAGAATCCACCATCTTCTGAGGGAGTCCATTCCACAGCTCTTATCGTCAGAAAGTTCTTCCTGATGTTTAGTCGGAATCTCCTGTTTTGTAACTTGAAGCCATTAATTCAGGTTCTGTTCTCTGGAGCAGGATAAAGCAAGCTTGCGCCATCTTCCATGTGAATTCATTTAAAGTAGCTAGGTGTTCCCTTGCCACCTCCGTGTCAATAAAAAAGAAGACCTCGAGATCTGGGGTTCTTATAAACTGTGCTGTCAGAAAGCTCTCTGTAGTTCATGTCAACTTAACACAAAGGTGCTCCCTATTTAAAACAATCATGCTGGTAATGTGCTCATTGTAACCATTTGATAATGATTAATTCATTTGATCTTATAACAGGTGACATGAGCCCTACCATAGGAAGTAATGCATTTTGCAGCTGAGAAACATTCCCAAAGGTCACTGGCAAATTTCTCTCCCTGTGCCCCATTGTGCACTGAAAACTGTCTCCACAAAGTTCACCATGTCTATTTTAATTGTCTTCCAGCAAATACCCTAACAGAGAGACAGACTAATTGATGTATATTGATGTGCATAAGGAAGTGTGAAATTAGGCAGAGGCCTTCAAGAAGAAGTAACATGGCTTACGTCGTTATGAAACTAAGAGATGCACCCAGCAGGAGGAGGTCTGTGCTTGCTAGCAAAATGCTCATCATTTTGAGGGATGGTATATACCGTATTTTTTGCTCCATAAGATGCACTTTTTTCTTCCTAAAAAGTAAGGGGAAATGTCTGTGTGTCTTATGGAGCAAATGTGTGGTCCCTGGAGCCGAATTGCCCAGGGGCAAAAAGCAGATCATGCTTTTTTTTTTTTTGAAAGAGGGAAGTAGGTGTTGAAACAAAGCTGCTGATAGTTTGCTGATCGGGGAGAGAGATAAGGGACACTAGAGATAAAGGAGGCTGCCTGGGAGGGGGGGGTAAAGACAGCAAACTTGCAAAGGGGGGAAACAGGAAGACTAAAGCAATAAGGAGAGAAATTAGAAGAAAAGGTGGAGCAAAAAACTGCTCCAGTTAAGGAAAAGACACTAAGGCAAATAAGAGGGAAGGGAGTGTTGAAAGGAAACAGCTGATTGGTGGGATTGGGAGAGAGATAAGGGGCACTAGCCATAAAGGAGGCTGCCTGGGAGTGGGGAGGTAAAAGCCCATGGATCCTCAGGATTTTTACAATGGGTCACCCCAAATCCACCATCAGATCACATAGCATGTCCATGGTTACAGCCTGCACCAAAAAATCATGCATCCACTGTTTCCTGGGGCTGCAATGGTGCAAAAATGTGGTTACAAAGCACGGATCCACATGGATCCTCAGGATTTTTACATTGGGTCACCCCAAATTCACCATCAGATCACATAGCATGTCCATGGCTACAGCCTACACCAAAAAAATCATGCATCCACTGTTTCCTGGGGCTGCAATGGTGCAAAAATGTAGTTACAAAGCACAGATCCACATGGATCCTCAGGATTTTTGCAGGATTTAGGTGCGTCTTATGATCAGGTGCGTCTTATGGATTGAAAAATACAGTATGTGGAGGGACGACTCAGATTATAGGAACCCTAGAATGTGTGAGCAGATACGCATCACACTTCTCATGGATCTCCTGTTGGTGAAAGCTGAGTAGAGCAGCCATTTATGCCTCTCCAAAAATGGAGGGTGTGGAGTTGCATAACATTTGCATGTGCTAATTTATATGTATAGGTGTTTAAAAGAAACACAAAACATCTCACCATTGTGGTGGAAGACTGCGACCAAGTAATGAGTGTACCTGCTTGCTCTGCTGTCCAAAAGCTTACTGTTGGTACGCAACCACTGTGCTCCCTCTATATCTTTAAACTGGATGTGAATGGGTGTTCCTTCCACTAGAACAGACCAGTCAAATAGATCACTGCCCTCTGTTAAGTAGGACTTGTAGCTAGTTACCCTAGAACAGAGCCACGGACTGCTGCAGGTAGTAACAACATTGTCCTCCTAGCATGGCATTGTACTTTTTCCTGTAGGAATGAATGGCACACATTTGCTGATATGTGGGTTGAACTAGATGTGAACAGCAATGGACCCAAGATTTTAAAAATTGCTCTGGTATTTAAGACACAGCGGCCCCAGTTCAGGCTATGGGCAGTACATGAGGGATACTGGGAAGTCACAGCTTCAATAAGCCTGCGAGAAACTATATAGAGGGCTGCTTTTATTTACGAAAGCTACCACTTAAGGGTGTTTATTTGGAAGCAGGTTTCATTGGAATCAATGTGGTCACATTCATAGCTGATAAGCATATCAATGGCTACCGGCCAGTACAGCTACATTCTACCTCCACTGTTGGAGACAGCTTGCCTCTGTATACTAGTTGCTGGGAATTTACAATTGGGGAACAGCAACTTACAGTTGTTTTCAGGCTTCCCATAAGCGCCTGGATAGCCACTCTGAAAGTACATGCTTTGGATTTAAAGTTATAGTGGTACAGCATGAGTGGAAAATAGCAGACTACAATCATATATGGAAGTGGGAGCAGAAGTTACAGTCATACAGCTAAGACTTTGAGCGAACATGTCTGAGGCTCCACATCCTAAATAAAAATTATGAGTTTGTTGTTGTTGTTTAGAACTAGGGGCTGAATCGGGGGGGGGCACTAGGGGGCGCATAGGAAGATGGCCGACAATAACATCTCTCCGACCCACAGGAGGTAATTTGGAGGCTATGTTGGGAGTAATTAGCCTCCCTACCCACTCAATGCGGTGAGTGGGGCCGTTTGCCTGCTGTGCCCGGTACCACCCCCGAATTTTTGAGGGGGATGGGGGCACTAGGCACAAAAACCCTCCTGTGGGATCTCGGCACTCCTGGACGCTGTCTCTGACCTGCGCCACTAGCTGCAAGAACTTCAAAAGAAACAAATTGGCATGAAGGAAATGCACATACTTCAGGAAATGAGGAGGAGTGAAGGCTGCAACAGAAGAGGTCTCTGGAAAAACAAGATTTAAATTATGAGAAGATACGTCAAGATACGGTATGGCAAATGACTGATGGGGGAGGGGGAAAATGTTTTATTTTTTTTACTTATGTGATTAAACCCAAGAATCCCCTCCCTTCAAGAGTCAAAAGCCAGAAATGAGTAAGGACTTAAGCTGTGAATTTAAGGCTGTGTGGAGATAAACTTTCGAACCAAAGCATGTTTATAGAAGACTGTGGAATGTATAAGAGCTTTGTTATGACGCAGTCAAAAATGCCGACACCATTTTGGGAAGCTCTGTCGGAGAACTAAGTCCGGGAGGAGAAAGAGTGAAAGAGAGCTTTTCTATATCGTGGGAGAAACTCCTCAAAGAGGTCTTAAGAGCGACAGAGCTATAAATTTACGATGGAAAAAGTGATCTTATCTCCAAAGGTGATGATTTATGGGAACCATCTGGAATTGAGGAATGATGACGGGAAATCCACACAGGAGTATTATTGGCATTTATCGGCTTAAGGAGACCATCAGAAGAGACCATAAAGGACAAAGAGAAAATATATGAATAAGAAGTGATGTGGAAACAGCAAGAGAAGATTGGAAAGAACTGTAAATATGTGTTTGGACTGTTTGAACATCTATCCGGACTTATTTGGACTGATTTGGACATTAATGCAGAAGTAAGGATTTAGATCAGAATCCTTCCTCGGATCTGGAAGTATGGGACCCCCCAACAAAATTTAAAAATTCGGCTCTGTAATTTGGAATTTATGTGATGTGGTTTGATTTGATGTGATTGGCCGGTTAATAAAATTTATTTTTTTTAAAAAATAGAACTAGGGGCTGAATCAACAGTTATTTAGGCTCCAGTGTGTCTTGACTTACATGACAGTTGGCTAGTTAGTTAATTAAATAAATAAATAATCCAATCTATCTGTCCATCATCTATCTATCATCTATCTATCACCTATCTATCTATCTATCTATCTATCTATCTATCTATCTATCTATCATCTATCATCTATCTATCTATCATCTATCTATCATCTATCTATCTATCTATCATCTATCTATCTATCATCTATCTATATCTATCTATCTATCTATCATCTATCTATCTATCATCTATCTATCTTCTATCATCTATCTACGTATCTATCTCTCTATCATCTATCTACGTATCTATCTCTCTATCTATCTATCATCTATCTATCTGTCTATCTATCTATCTATATCTATCTATCTATCTATCTATCTATCTATCTCTATCTATCCATCTCTATCCATCTATCTATCTCTATCTATATCTATCTATCTGTCTATCTATCTATCTATCTATCTATCTATCTATCATCTATCTATCTATATCTATCATCTATCATCTATCTATCTATCATCAGACCTTTAATATTCTAGACAACCTATTTATTATGCTTTCATCTTGATTTGTTAGCATGGAAATTAGATGTTGACATCTGTTTATCAAGCATTCAATTTGATTTGTTTGTGGTGTGGTTAGAGGTTGTTGCATCAAGCAAGTGCTATCCTACAAACTTCCCAGTGCATTCCCCCCTCAATTTCCTTATCATGAAAAGTCTGATTTGGAGATAAGCAGGATTGTTGTTCAAGAGTACTAATAAACTTTAATTGTGCAAACTGGATTTGCTGGTATGTGATTGAACCGCACCCATACAAAAGCAACAGCCTGGAAGTAACTTAAATACGGATGCTTCCGTTTAACTGAAGCATTGGGAAGCAAATTGGACTTTATGGGGTATATCTCCCCCTTCCACCTCTGCTCCTTCCATCAACACCAGATTCTTTTAGAATCTGCAGCAAAGGCCCCTCCCCACATCTCTGTCCGCCTTGTTAGAAACAAGTTAAGATAATATGCGTTTGTGATCTAGGTGCCAAATACGCGTGTTATGGTCGTCTGTGATATATGGCAAGTAAGCTGAGGGCCAGATCTCTAATATGAATGCATGACCAAAAGAAGGAGAAGCATCATTAGAGCATTTCCACACTCCAAAACAACCAGTGAGCAGTGTGACTTCAGACTTGGTCCCCAAATTTATTCTGCTTAGAAAAAGAATGATGTGCCACAGAGAATTCTCATTGATTTTCAGAGAAATGGTGAACAGCACGCCTGTGCTATCAGACACCACCAGAAGTTCCAATGAGTCACATTACAGCTGAAAAGCTTTGGGAGTAGATAAGAGCAATCTTGGTCCCCCTGCAAGACAGCACCTCTTTGCACCACTTGTGAGTAATGTCTGGCCAAGAGCAAAACTATGAACTGTGAGAAGCCAGAGGGCGAACTAGGGCACAAGCTACACTTAGTGAAATCCTCCCTTCTGCACAACTGTGGCTGGATCTAGAAACATAAAAAAAAAAGTTTCAGGAAAACGCATTGTAAAGCTCACACAGTGGTACCTCGGGTTAAGTACTTAATTCGTTACGGAGGTCTGTTCTTAACCTGAAACTGTTCTTAACCTGAAGCACCACTTTAGCTAATGGGGCCTCCCGCTGCCGCCGCACTGCCAGAGCACAATTTCTGTTCTCATCCTGAAGCAAAGTTCTTAACCCGAGGTAATATTTCTGGGTTAGCGGAGTCTGTAACCTGAAGCGTATGTAACCCGAGGTACCACTGTAATGGGAAATCCCATTGTCAAAGGATCAAACTCTACAGCGCCATCTGGTGCTATGACACATTTAAAACACTTTTTTTTATACAGTCGTATCTTGGAAGTCAAACGGAATCTGTTCTGGAAGTCTGTTCGAGTTCCAAAACATTCAGAAACCAAGGTGCAGCTTCCGATTGGCTGCAGGAAGCTCCTGAAGCCAATCGGAAGCCGCATAAGCCACGCTGGACCTTCGGGTTCCAAAGAACATTTGCAAACCGGAACACTCTCTTCTGGGTTTGTGGCATTCAGGAGCCAAAACCTTCGAGTTGCAAGGTTTCGTCAACCAAGGTATGACTGCATTCTAATGTAGCTGAGTCCTGTCAGTGAAGCAAGAGGCCTGTCCTTTTTTGTGTAAAAGGTAAAGGGACCCCTGACCATTAGGTCCAGTCGTGACCGACTCTGGGGTTGCGGCACTCATCTCGCTTTATTGGCCGAGGGAGCCGGCGTACAGCTTCCAGGTCATGGGGCCAGCATGACTAAGCCGCTTCTGGCGAACCAGAGCAGCGCACGGAAACGCCGTTTACCTTCCCGCCAGAGTGGTACCTATTTATCTACTTGCACTTTGACGTGCTTTCGAACTGCTAGGTTGGCAGGAGCTGGGACTGAGCAACGGGAGCTCACCCCATCGCGGGAATTCAAACCGCTGACCTTCTGATCGGCAAGTCCTAGGCTCTGTGGTTTAACCCACAGCGCCCCCGTGTCCCCCTTTTTTGTGAACCACCATCCTAAACATAGCAATTCAGTTAGCTCCAGTGAAAAAGCAGGGAAATTCACTCCATTTACTTGCAGAGGCTGGACCATTAGTGCAAATGGAGCAGTGCTCCAACAACATCAGTTTGCCTTTCATCATCTCTCAATTTCCTACTTTCTTACTTTCAGAAAGTCCAGAGGGTGGTGCTGGCTACCAGCTTCCTCCTTCTTAGTCTCAGTGTTGCCTCTGTAGAACTCAGCAGGTAGGCAGATAGGGATAAAACTAGAATTAGTGGCTCTGGCTCCATGTACTGTTGATCTTCCATCCTTCTGCCTTCCATCCTTCTGCCTCCCTCATTGCTGTCCACTATAAAATAACTTTTGATGACACAAGCTTGAAATGGTGGGACGCATAGTTGCGATGGGAAATCAAGCAGCCTTGCAAATACCGGTATATGTTTCGAACAGGCAGATATGCATTCACTCTTCATTTGCTAAAGAATGTTTATGTATATCTGTTGAAGATTCATTCCCCGTGCTTGCAGTCATGGGATTGCTGTCTATCACATGACGGTGTATGTTTCCATTCCACAGAGTGGGAAGTGACGGAGACAGGATGTTTATGTTACTGTGTTCCGTGAAGTGGGACTGTTGTCCTTTGTCCTTTTTCTCTTTGCTGTCTGATGCTAGAGAGAGAGGGAGCCATGTTGCAGTGCTCCGTGTGTGTTTATATGTAAATAAAGTAGATTAGCCAAAATGCTGAGTTGCTGAGGTCTGTTATGCAAACTGCAAAAACTCTGTGGATCCGTGAGTGTGCTGATGTCAGTTTGCATCCATCGTTGTGATGTTCGGGCAGAAGAAAGCTTTTGAAGCTCCCAAGCGATTGACCAGGAGGGAGAGAACATGCCAGTCGGGCATGTGTCTCTGCCAGGGTCCTACTCGCGAGTAGGACGGCTCCTGACAATATCTACATATAAACAAACCTTTTTAAAAAAACCTTTAATGCCAGTTGTGAAATAGATTGGAAGTTTGTCACTTGGCCTCTGTAGCGTCACAGGTGCTAGCCTATAGGTGCACGCGATAGCACCAAACATTTGATGAGTCAGCATTTGTCTTTTTCTGCAAGAAGGAACTGGAGGTTTTCCTAGCGGAGTTTGGAGGGTGCTGAAAACCTGTAAAAGAGCTTGCTGTGGGACCAGAGGGGTAGGGGGTAAGTTTGTTCTATATCTAGTCTCAACAATCTCATGCCCTCATAGCTGTCAACTTTTCCCTTTTTTAAAGGGAAAATCCCTTATTCCGAATAGGATTCTTTGCAAGAAAAGGGAAAAGTTGACAGCTATGCATGCCCACCAGACACAGTATCAGTCTGTATTCTGTACCTTCTATCCTTTGATGTAAATCCTTTCATCCCTCTTACTGGCAAACGTGGACAGGATTTGTGACCACCTCCCCGCCACAATTCTACATCTAAATAGCACGTCAACAAATATAAGCAATATGGGTTTATTGGAAACTCTTTCCCCTTATCATGCTGTAGCATGTAGAAAACGAGAGGTGGTTTTTAAATTTTATTTAAATGAAATGCTCTTATTAGTCTGCTGCTGCACCATGTGTTGCTTGCTGATCTTAAAGCTTATTTACC